>NW_005187534.1:1534072-1582632 GCF_000239375.1 Pundamilia nyererei | reverse complement strand
GTGTGTGTGTGTGTGTGTGTGTGTGTGTGTGTGTGTGTGTGTGTGTGTGTGTGTGTGTCAGGGAGGGAGTGAGAGAGAAAATGTAATGATGGAGTAAATGGCTCTTGAGATATAAAGTGGAGGGCATCCTGAAAGCTTTCACGGGGGCCTTATGTAACGCGTGTGCGTAAACTGTTTGGCTGGAGTTGAGGATGTAAAGAGGTTTTTAAATATATTAAAGTGGCCTCAAATGTGTTCATTGCATCTTTAATTGGGCTCCAAATAGCCGCCCTTTAAAATGCATGAACCTGTTTTTTTAGGGAGTCTGTCAAACACTAGGATATATTATCAATTTTTATAGTTTTTATGCCATTTATTATAAGAAACAATTTTACTATTTACACATGCAGTAGAGAACATTCATCTTTGTTGTGTTCCTGACATCGTTCTTTATCTATTTAGGCTATTTTTTAAATCTCTACATTAAAAGAAAAGGATTTCTGCAATTACACGTAGTGATCTGAATCTGTGCGTCTCACAGTGAACAATACAGACTGACAGACACACAAGTCTGATGACATTGTGTGTGATGTGATATTGGCCAAACCTGCAAAAAGAAATGTGTGTTTATTTTGTTTGCACTCAGGTCCATCTTTTAAAGTTCTTGTAGCTGAACTATTGATCGTCTCTTTGTGCGGCGCTGCACTGCTTCCAGTACCGCAGACCTGCTCTTTGGCCAGTGTCTGTCATGTACACTGGATATCCTTGATTGTCTATAAAGGCCAGCTCTACAACTTGAATTTCACTTTAAAGAGGACATGCTCTCAGGCCAGTTGATTAAGATAATTAAAAAAAGCCTGTCCACATTAACATTGTACATTTCATGTTATTTCTCCTGTATTTTCTCCCCGAGACGCCTCAGGACATTATAGAACCCAGCACTGATAGTGTCACCTGGGGGGACGATGCCGTGGTTCATAACTCCATAAATGTCTGAAAAATGTGTTGTTTGGTGTCAGGGTTTTGGTCCAGGAACCGCCAATAATGATCAGTAACAGTAAACATTGGGGTAGTTTGACACAGATGTGGATTTTTTTGTCTCTCCAAGTTTAAGATTGAAGATGATCTAAAAGAAAGACTTAGGTTTGGGTTTCTTCTCCCTCCCCCACTTCCAACCCTTTCTCTCTCGTCTCAGGTGGAGCTGTCCGGCTGGCTCTGTGTTGTTGATTCATCCATGATTGACTCCTCAAACAAACAACCTTTATTTGTCACATACACAGTTATACAGAGTACAACATGTAGTGAAATGCTTGTGTCCGAGCTGCGGATAGGCCGCAGACATAGCCACATCTAACCAGTCCAGTCTGTTTCTCCAGCTCCCAGCCAAGGAAAGCCTTACCTTTGCTACACCTGCACCCACTCATCGGTCACAGATACCCACCTGCCAGGTTCCCTGCTCGCCAGTGGAAGCACATTTTATTCATCCTCAGCTATATTTTGTTCAACTCACCTGAGCAGTTGTTGAGATCATCTGTGTTTCTGGTTGCTGTCGCATGAAATACCCAGTGTCCTCTTTTCAAAAATTCACCAGGATTTCAATAAACCTTTTGAACCTGCAGCTGAATCTGCTCCTCGAGTCCACTTGAAGTCAAACCATGGCAGCAATCCAGAGATGTGGGAGATTATCATATTTATGGGTGTAGAAGGAGCCCAGTTTAGATGTGAGAAAACAGGTTTCGGGCTGGCTTTAACTCGAAAAGATAGAAAAGCAACTTTTGTCAGATTCCCATTTTCAGTAACAGCGAGAGCATCAGCGCTTCAAGCATTAAGCATGCTCTTGTGTGCGCACATGCATGCTGTTGTTTCTCAAAGTGAAGGTGGGAAGATGTTGCTGTAGCATTGCAAAAGTTAAAAGAGAGCAGCTCAGGGTGGATGTCTTGGTGCATAGCTTGGTTGTTTTTATACCAGCACAGTTCAAACGTCATTATTGACATTTTTCCTGAGCTCATGCAGGTTAGATTTAGACGCTCAAACTTAACTCAGCCTTAACAAGACAGTGGTGAGGACACAAAACGGGGCTCACCTGCTGCCTGTTAGCTAACATCATAAAGGCACAGCAGACAGAGAACAGACGGGGTCAGTCTGTGCACCAACGAGGACGAAACATTAAAGAGCCTCCGTCTCTCCTCCACAGGCTTAAGGACAAAATCAGTGTCCAGATGAAGTCACCGCTATTTTTCTTCCGCCTCCTCGCACTGACTCATCGTAATCAACATGTCTTTGACTCACCATATTAACGTGGCTAGTTAGCTTACGTCACAATAATAACACTAAAAGCCGATGATTCAGTGTTAAATGACTTCGACAGCCCGTCGTCCAAGCGCAGCATTTCCCTCTTCATCTTTTTATCCTTCATTCATTTGCACCCCCCACTTCCCCTCCCCTCCCCTCACCAGTTAGTGTCCCTTTCTCTCCTCTTTAACCGCCTTCTGAAAGCACCTCTCCTCCTCTTCCTCCCTCCCACTCTCTTTTTCACTTCTTCCTCGCTTTCTCTTCACATCTCAGTTTCTTTCACTCCGTCCAGCCCTCCTTCGCTCTTTCTCACTCCTCCTCGTCTCCCATCTCGACAGGCAAGACGCTGGCTGACTCGGGGATTGCAAACTTCTCACTTAGTAGCTCACAAAGCCAAATCTCAGAAGAAAACTGTACCGAGAAAAGTATAAAAATAAAAAAAAAAACACTCACAGAATCCCCCATCTCCTTCTTCTTTTGTGTAAAAGTACAGTACAGTAGGTGTGAAGTTGTCCTTCAGTTTGAGCTGCTCCCCTGCTGTCCACTCTGTTTGGAAGAAAGTAGAAATCACTCTTTATGATATTTCTGAGTGTGAATGTGGGAAGGCTGAATCAATAGCAGCCGCTCATGTAAACGCTGCCCTTGGCGGCTAAATAAATGAGTCAAACAGAAAACTGCGTCATGGTGCGCATCAATCCAAGTGATCGTTAGAAACACAAAATCTATGGACTATTCAGGCACAACAAAACAACAAAACTCTGTTTTTACTGCAACGTTTGGTGGATATAAAACTGTGTTATTATCCTTCACTCTGCTGGGGGAGGCTGTTGCGTCTTTGCTCATCTACATGTCACAGAGAAGCTGCAGCTGGGAGCTACAGCATGCAGAGGGTTGCTGGTTTCTGAAGCTGGGAAAATATTCTTCATCCTGCAGCTCCACTGAAGTGCTTCAATCCAAAAGTGCGTTCTTCTTTGTCTTTGATGCTGGGATCCTGCAGTTCTGTGTGTGTGTGTGTGTGTGTGTGTGTGTGTGTGTGTGTGTGTGTGTATATATCTACAAAAACATTAGAGGTCACAGTAGTACCTTTCCACTGAAACCTTACAAAGTTTTTAGAGATTTAATCACAATTTTGAGACTTGATTTAAATATAAATGTATTATTTTTTCAACAAGAGTGCAGAGTACGCATCAAAATCGAATCTGCTTTAAACAACATCACAACAACCGTCTGTGTAGCCACAGTCACAGAAGTGCAAAAGAGTTGGCTGAGTTAGCGCTCACAATGATTTCAGTTTCGCTCTAAAGAGATGAATGGGCCACAGACTGCACGCGCACAGACTGTGGGCAGTCCTGATGGTTTCATGAGTTCAGTCGTTCATTTCAGGTCACATTAATAAAACACTAACCCTGTTTTCTTTTCTTTTTTTCATTCAAAGACGTAAAAACGATGATTATCCAGGATATCCTCACTGACCAGTAACTTGTGATTGTGGAGTTGTTAGCCAGCGAGTGTGCAGTTTCACGATCAGATCTACGATACACATCTGGTTTTAAGGGAAGATGGCAATGGCAGAAATGCTTAGTTTGAGGTGTCATTAAGAACTCTGATGAACAGTGAGTGATGTTGCAGTGGGTATGGCCATCTTTCATACCATCTGTGGATTCAGGCTCACCAGCCAGATGTTGGAGCCTGGTTGTTTGAATCCACTCCCACACAGCCTTAAGAGCATCATGAGCTCCAGCAGTGATTTTTAGTGACAGCATCTGGCTCAAAGCTGGCACTACACATCGCTCCAAAGTTACTGATGGGGCTGAGGTCACAGCTCTGTGCAGCTCAGTGCAACAAACTGAGGCTGATCACTGGTGTGTCGTTTTTGCTAGCTGACTCTCACTTTTAGGTTTTTGCCCTGCAAGATTTGAAACAATCTAATGGTCAAAATTGAAAAGACAGAGCACTGAAACATTATATGTTGTAAGCAGTCAGCTAGATAAAAACTCACATAAGTTTAGCTGCTGCAGGTTTGTTTGATAAAGCTGCGGTCAAACTGGCACCGTAACCTGATCAGCGCTGGATCAGAAGGCTCAGAGGAGCAGGAGATAATCAGTAATGCGTCTCTTTCACCAATCATAGGACTCCCAGACGTACGAGAGGTGGAAAAACGCTGATCAAGGTAAACAGATGTAAGATTAATGAAGTAATCAGTGAAATGAATGATTCTGAAGACCATGACAAATGTAATGAAATGACATGAGCTTGTTTGGAGATAATCATTCTTTGAAGACGTGTCCTGCACTGTGTGTTTGACAGAAACTATTATGTTTAATGATGCTTTAGCATTATGGGTATTTTAACAGCTCTATGACATTTAGAAGGGAACTGTAGGGTTTTCATTCTTTTCAAGTTTCAGGTAAGAAGCTGAGTGTTTATAGGATGGGAGGCTTTGTGAAGAAGACCCTTTAGTGGACTCGGAGTCTTGCACTGTAGAGGGTAACAACACCAGTTCAATGTGATGGCTGGACTGGGCCCATACTGGGATAAACTGCATCACTTCATTCAAAAGTTTGGGTGAAAAACGATGTAGATTATGGACATGATCTCATGTCTCAGTTAATTATTAAAAATGTTAAATACAATGAGCTGAACACACAGCAGTGAATCAGCGTTCTGCCTTCCTGTCTGTCACTTTCTCGCGCTCCTCGTTTTCTCTCTTGTTCTCTTCATGGATCGTTTTGGTGCTCCTCCAAAAAATACACATTTTTAAACTAATCTCATTTAATTATTACGCAAATGTAATTAGTTTTTGTGCATTTCTACTTCCAAGAGGTGACTCATTAGTTCTTTCAGAGATGTCTGAATGTGATTCTGGATGGGATTCGGTTTTATTATGTCTCTGCTGTCAGAGTCTTAAACAATACAGTTTGTCTATAACTGACTCACAATGATCGCTCGTTAAGTCTGATGACAATTTTATTTGGCTTGTAAGATACAGAATAAACACTTTTGTTTTTTTCTTATTCCATAATTTTATTTTATCGACAAAACCACAAAGACACATTTTTTCAACAATAATAAGCAAACAAACAATAATATAGCAAGAAGGAAACTTTTCTTTGCATATTAATCAATCTCTACTTCATCTTCAACTTTTCTATTTGTTAAAAGTCATTAAATATGGAGCTGATGAATAGATGATTGTCTTGTCCGGTTAATACTTGTACAGCTGCTGTTATTATGTATATATTTATTTAGATTTAGATTTCTTCATACATTCTTATATAGTTCTATATTGTGTATTTTGTTGTACAGTTATTTTATTTTCAACTTTAATTTATATATTTTATCTTATTCCTTCCCAGTTAAATTTACCCTTCATTCTAATTTGTGTTGTACAGTTATTTCATTTTTAACCTTAATTTATATTTTATTCCTTCCTAGTTAAATTTACCCTTTTTAATTTTTCATATTTATTTCCTATCTTATTCATAGTCTTTTCCTTTTTTGTTTTCTTTAGGTCACGAGCAGTTGTCCAAGCATTTCACTACATATCGTACTGTGTATGACTGTGTACGTGACAAATAAAATTTGAATTTGAATTTGAATTTGTCACTACTGGCAAGCACATACTGACAAAAACATGCTGATGTAATTACAGAGGAGTGTCGGTGTGCCGCAGACTGAGGTAACAGAATATCAGCATCCCTGTTCTTCATTATTGAGCTTCCTCACAAATATTTGCTGTAGATCAACAACCTGCTGTTCTACATTCCTGAATTTACAGAAACTAATAAGACAGCAGAGCATTAATCAGTGCAAACACACCTCAGTGAGATACGAGTTTCAGATAAGACAACAGTGAGTGTAGAAATAATCTCTCTAACTGCAGCGGGAAGAACTTCCCGCTTCGTTTTTTAGAGTGGAAGCTGGCGTCAAGGCTCACTGAAACCTGCGAGAAGTTTTTCCTTTAACTCATAAAGTAAATGCTGATTGCACATGACTTTAAAATAACGGCACATCAGCATCTATGTTGGCTCTCTAAGTTTCTCTTCCCATTCTTTCTGCAAATGGCCACAGACTGGATATAAGACGAGCATCTTATGGAGCAGTGGTACAGCTGGGAAGAGGTTCACACATCTGCAAACTGTGGAAGAATTTCAGAATAATGCCACCTTTGTAAAGATGTGAGGACAGTAAACATCTCGCCCTCTGCAGTTTATATTACCATCAAAAGATTCACAAGGGACGAGGTTAAAATCAGTGGACACGCCCATGACCGTCAGGTCCTCAGCATCCTCTTTTGGTAATCAGTGAATTTGCTCAGGAACACTTCCAGAAATCACAGTCTGTGACCACGGCTCATGGTGCTGTCCACAGATGTAAAGTTTAAAGCTCTATTGTGCAGAGAAGAAGGCACAGTGAATATGAAAATGATCCAGAAATGCTGCAGTCCTCTCTGGACCAAAGCTTGTTTAAAATGGAGGCAACGTGCAGAGCTGTTCTGCGGTCACATGAATTTAAATTTGAAATTCTTTTTGGGAAACATGGGCGCCACGTCCTCCAGACTAACAGCAAGTGAGACTATTCGGCTTGTTATCAGTGCTCAGGAATACACAGGTCTAAGAAAATATACCCCATTCAAACAAAGTTTTGTTTTCAGGCGAGGCCTCGAATATTTTAGCAGAATGATGCTAAACAACAAACTGCATCTATTACAACAGCATGGCTTCTGAAGAGTCCAGGTGCTGAACCGGCCTGCCTGCAGTCCAGACATTTTAACAACCGAGAACATCTGGAACATCATGAAAAAGAATCCATGGCACAGAAGAGCCAGGACTGCTGAGCAGACAAGAATGGGACGATATTCCCCTCCCAAAAGTTCAGCAGCTGCTTTCCTCGGATCACTGACGTTTACGGACTGTTGTTAAAAGAAAAGAGGAAACACGGTCCAACTTCGTAAAGACGTGTTGCTGACATTAACTCCAAATGAGCACATATTGTTCTTAAAATGACACATTTGATTGGGTACTTCCTCCAACAGTCCAGAGCCATGCATGGAGTTAGGTTAACTGGTCATGCTAAACTGGCTGCAGGTGTCTGACTCAGTGTGTCAGCCCTGCGACAGATTATGTTGGCTCTGGACCTCTGACAGCTTAGAAAGGCTCCAGAGTGGGATGGTACAACATTTCACTTTCCTCTGTGATTTGTTTCTGTGCCTGTAAAAGACCATAGTACTCTGTTTTTATTGACCTTTGACCCAGCATCCCAGCTTTTTGGGGAATTGTTCTGTATTCCAATATTAAACTGCATTCTTTCATTGTAATGCTAGATAGGTAGGTCTTACTGTCATGTGCCGGCCATGTGAAGCAGGCAGGAGAGGACCGAAGCTCAGAAACAAACACAAAAGGTAAACTCAAAAGGCAGCTTTATCGCTGAACATCAGAAACTACGACACTAACTAAACTTGGAAGATACATGTAACTAAACAGGCAGGGCGATCACACAGCGGGGAACGAGGGCACAATGCAGTTTAGAGCAAGGAAAATGCAGGGCTTGAATATCCAGAGGGATAACGAGGGAATGACACACAGGAGGAGAGCACAGCTGGGAGCAATCAAACATGACGAGACCAAGGAGAAGCAAAACTGAAAACATTAACAAAGGACAAGGACTACCAAAGTAAAACAGGAAACAGTTCACAAAGAGTAGACATGGAAACATGACAGGGCCTGGAAACAGAGGACACATGAAGCACAGAGACCAGAGTAACAAACGGCAACATGAGAGGCGACTGACTGCGGAGCAAGAAAACAAACAGAACGAAGCCTCCACTAAACACGAGGGGCACAGGAACCCGAACACTAAGAGTCATGATGAAATCACAGGTCAATAATTGTACAGACTCAAAAACACTGGGTCGCAGTGTTTATAGCTACAATTAAATAGTTTGTAACAAGCTAGTTAGAACATTAACAGAACAACAGTACAATTTATTAAAAATATCATATATAACTAGGACACAGTCTCAGTTTAAACACTGTAAAGGACTATTTAAAAAGATGCGGAGGCTTATTTCTTTTAGCATCTTTTACTGACTCCTGCTCTGTTTGCAAATAGTAGTCTAGCAAAACCCTCCATATAATCTTTCTATCTTTTTGTCATAAACAAAGACACATCTCCATCATGTGTTCTCCACGTTGCCTCTGATTTTTATTGCTGACTAATGTGACTGATGTTTGAATGCATTTTTAATGTTTAAACGCACCGAGTCTGCCACTCATCGTTTCAGTCAGAGCTGATAATAGCCCACTTAACTCTCATCAGTTACAGTGACAGCATCTTGTATGATGTCAAATGAACTGTCTGTGGAACCGTGTCTGCATCATCCTGACCGTCCTGACAGGAAATCAGTATCACCACCTTTAAAGTGTGGCAAATGTTCCAGTACACTGGAGATACGAGGTTTTTCATCCTTTGGCTTATATTTTTAGCATGGCTGAAAACAACCTTGAGCAGTCTTTTTTCTTGAAACTGAGTACAGTTAAATAGAAAAAAATGCTCTTTTCAAGAGTTATTTTTGGACCAACCAGCATTTTAATTGTGGGCAAAACCACAAAGCTCGAGTCACCAAAGGTGAAGGTTGTGTTATCTCTTTTTAAGGTGTGCGTTTCACATCTAAGAACTTGCTTTATGCGTAGATTAACTTCAATATCAAACAGTTTTGTGACTTAGCCAGACAATAACAACAAAGTTAGTGCTTTACTTGTGAAGTAACATAAGCGTAAGCCTGCAGTAGCCATCATTTCCACGTGTGCTTGCTGTCTTTAGGTGCTGATCAGAACAGTAAAGCAGAAACAGAGACGGAGATCAATCCCGTTTTATTTTTTTAAGTATTTAATGATTCATTTTGGCAAGAAAGGTCACTTCACAAATTTAGCCATCACTCAGCACCCTGACAAAACTGTACAGACTGTAAAATATAGATTACATCTAAAACAAGTCTAAAGAGTTTTAACTGGAAATCTCCATCGTGGCTGCTTCTTAAATAGCTCGATGACACTGCTGCTGATGTCGTTTCAGTATGAAGAGCCATGATTGAAAATAATCTTACAGATCGGGTCAAAAACGAGGCTGATTAACTGGAACCAACAAGGTTTCTCTCTGACAATAACAACATATCTTACAGTCTTTTCCACGTGAATGGTTTTGGACTCATATACAAGGAATTTCAGTAATTTGATTGGTCAAATACACGTCGCATCTGTGCCGAGAAGTGCCATGGAGACTCTCCTGCTGTGCTTTATGGGTCGCTAAGCCCAGCTGTTATGGTCACCAGGGGCCATGGAGCCATCGCGCTTTCCTTTTTTCTCTTTTTAGTCTTAATATATACACAGGAGTTTCACACAGTGCTAAACAGCATATAAAAGCAATACTATCCCACGAGAGCTGTTCTTTGTACTTTGATAATGCTGACAGAACAAGGTCCCATATAGTCCCAGTGAACAACATTGGCTGTGGTATGAAAACTAATTGAAAAAGTGTTTGAATGTGGCCCAGGAACCAATCTGAGAGCTTTATTTGTCCCGAAAGGATGCGTTTGGCCCTCTTGCTATTCTGACCTTGTTAGTCCGCCAGCTCTACCTTTTATCTGATGTGGAGCAGTTTTGATGACAATAACTCAAAGGAGCGCCGTTGAGGTTTCTCATTAACCAAGATGGTTTGGAATGATCTCCCTCTGTTGTGCCAGAAACAACACAACTGGATGGGATATTTTTACCGTATGCCCTCACATATGTTTTATTTTTCTGACTGACTCCTGTGCTATTTGCTCGTTGGTGACCTCCAAAGATCATTTGAAATAGCCTTTCCTGAACAAATCCTTGTTTGTGCATTTGTCCGGTAACGGTAGGCCTGAATGAGTCCAGAGCTTTGAATGTCTCCAGTCCACAGAGCTGACTCGTTCATCTAGCATTTTGAGATGAAACAGCAGGTTGAAGATTAAAAAACAATTGGTCCAATGAGTGCCGTGGGAGGATTAACACACAGCCAATCAGTGACAGATTAATGGAGTCGTCTCAGTAGAGTGTTGTCACTGTGCAGATGTTTCAAATGGGCAGCGCTGGCTTTCAGCATCCACGAGAGGCAAACAAAGATGTTTGACTCTCAAAACAGGACAAACCGACACACATCCATTCACGCAAATGGAAAGCGGTGCAGACTAAAGACTGAATGCTATGAACAGCACACTTTATATCTAATATGGAGCTGAGCCTCCCTGTTCAAAAACAGCTTGTGATGAGGACATTCTCAAAAGGATAAGCAACTGTTGGCTGAACATTTCCAAACATCTGGCTTCTAAAGCAGCTATTAGCAAGAGACAGCAGGTAATTTAAGTCACCTCCAGCCATATGCCTTAAATGTTGATCTCTCTATTTATTATCCTTACTGAAGTGTCACAGTCATTTTCTCAGAGTGTTTTCAGTGTACTTTGACTCAAATGAGGAGTACATGGGACTAAAACATCTGCCTTTAAACAATCACATCTTTGGTTGATGTGTAAATTTAGCTGCAGCTGATATCTCCACATTCCCCATCTTTTCATAGATTCTTTAGAAACCATGTGACCGCGCCGAGCCAAGAGTCATTTTTTGACTATTGTGGGAACTGCTGGTGCACGCTTAGTTTGAGGGTTCGCGTTCCCTCACTGAAAAAAATCCATAAATCTACTTGTTGTGACGCAGGCTCTCAATTTCTTTAAAATTAGCTCCGGCTCAGTGCAGCGCTCTCATGCGGGAAGATGACTAGTTTGATGAAAGAGGCGAGCATTCAGTCACATTCTGAGATGCAGGCGACAGCCACTGAATGCCAGGGTGTGCCTCTACCTTCCATTTACCTTTTAGCGTGTCTCCTCTCTCCTCTGGATGTCATACAAAGAATTTTTTTCAGCCTGCTGTGCAGTCGTTCCCTTCCTATCTCGCACCAATGTGTTGATACGCCACTGAGAATATTTTCACGAGATGTTGTCAAGATAACAACAGCTTCGCTTCCCAGATAGTTTGAGTGTTGCATGTGAATGATAACATTCTGCTCTTCAGAGTTTTTGGATGCTCTTCAGGAAAAATGTGCTCCTGTGCTCCTGGCAACCATTCTCCATCTATTCTATGACGGGAAATGGAGCCATGCCACGGCGGCACTGAGCCCAGAAGAGTACAGTTCAGTGGTTCTCAACCTTTTCAGCTCACCTCCCCCCAAATAACTAATTCCCTTAGTCACATGGCAAAGGCGTGACTGGGCAGAACCCTGAAGTGTGACTGAAAAAGATGGATTTACCTATTATAGCTGATGTTCTATACCAGGGGCAGGCAATTCATTTTTCCAACTTGGACTGTTGTGGAGGGCTGCAGAAAAAGGTGAAGTCAATTCTGCTCAATATTCATTTTATCTCTTTATAAGCTTACTGGTTCTGGTTTCCGTTGTGACCCTTGGGAAAATATATATCGCCCACTCCTGTGTTTCATTATGATGTTTATTCACACTTGATACTTGAAATAAAATCTAAAATCTAGAATCTAGAGAAGTGCTCGAGTCCCGTTTTACAGTGAGTGAACTTTCTGTTGTCGGGCAGACAGCAGAGTTTGTCACATGAACCAGACGTCCTGCTGGCTTCTCTGTATCGTCTCTGCTGCCATGCTAACTCGGTAATTAAGGCTCAGTAGCTTAGCGCATTTTTTAAATTTAAAAATAATCTTGTGGAGAGCAGCTTTAATTAACGTTTCAAAAGAGAATAAAGGCGGTAATTGCAGTGTTCACACTTCTTTAGTAAAAAGAGATTTTGGTAAAACTGACTGAGTGCCCTCTGTTGCTCCTTCTAAGTTAGCTGTTGTACAATTTCAAGTTAACGAGGACAAATTCTCAGCAGCACAGAGTGTACTAATACTTGTAAAACACAAAGTCTCCTCAAAGGATTAAAAAACATTACTGCAGTCCTTGTGGAATAAGAGGTAACACGTTTCTCCTACTCGTGTCAGTGCATATTAAAAAGAACACAAAGAAAATAATGTTGCCAGAAAGAAACCAAGCAAGCAGTTTCCAGAGTTCCTATTGTCAACGTGATGTTGCAGCTGCTTGGTGCATGCAGGATGCTGCACTAAAACTTGTGCACATACAAAAGCTTCACTTTATCACTCCCCCTGAGCTAAACTTGTACTTTTAACTTTAAATTAAACTCCAAGCAGACAGGCTCTCGATCTCCGGGGGAGATTAAACACACCAAAGAAACAGCGGCTGTGATCTGCTCTCTCTCCTTTAACATCCACATCGGATTTCCTCCCGGGGCGTCGCCCTGTAGCCTGAGACAGAGCTACACGGGAAAGATGGCTGCGTAATTAGTGTCTGTGATCACATAAAACTCCAGAAGAACAAGAGGTGAGAAGATTAACAGCATGGCAGCCCAACATATTGGAGGTCATTTAATTAACACTGGTGGTACAGATCCTAATAAATGATCACATCTAACAAATCTTTAGAAAAAAAAGCCGTATTTACGCTTTGCCCATGCTTTTGTCAGCTTTGACGACGATAACTCGATTGAATTTGAATAATCGAATCCAGAATGGACAGGGCTACGTGGAAATTCCAACATCGTTATATAGAAAAGGTTAAGACCATAAGTTTTCATCGTCATAAAATCATTTTGTGTGACTTGTTGCAGGCAGCAGGCTCCTAGCATCGCCTTCAGCCGCCACAACCAGCTGCTTCCCACACACACACACTGAAACTGCTGTGGCGGTTTAACGTCTAATGTGTAGTTATCATTTGGACAAAGGTGCCAGTAAGGGTGTACTGGTCCCATGGTAAAATTCCTGATCAACTAATGGCACTGATTAGCGGGATGCTAGCATTTATAAGCTAACTTGACCTCTATGTTAGAAAAAAAATTTACATAACTGGCGGTTTACTTCAAACAGGAAACAGAATCGGTTTATGTATTTTATTCCCTGGAAGCAAACATAAATCATGATTTTAATTGTTTAGCTCCATTCACTGCTGCTCATTGAGGATTGTCTCACTGGGGCCCCCTGCTGTTCAGCTGGATGAATTACATCTGTGACGTGAGATCTCCTAATTTCCAGCTGGGCCCAGTTGGAAAAATATGACCTCTTCGAGTTTTGAGCATCAGCTGGAGTTAAGCAATATTTGACTTCAAAGGAGACGCCAGTTATGGGTCAGGGGTGTTTCCCAGCAGCAGGACAAATCCTGATCCTGGATTTGTTCTAAAAAAATGTCCATATAATATATTAATGTTAAGATTTTTGTATATTATAAAGAATGTAAACATAATTTATCAAAATGAAACTGGTACATGGGGTATTTTTTTATGACTGTAGAGTGAATATGAAACTGTGATTTTACTGTTTTTAGACCCACTTGAGACCGAACTTTAGCCCTAAAACTAGTCAATTGTTAAATTAACTGTGAAAATAATTTTTGGTGCGTGTCATGTCAAAAGATTAGATCCTGTCTGACATCATTCATCTCTGTTTGAGAGGATACTGCCCATTTTATTGGCCATTTCTTTTGTTATGTAATGCACAACAAGGCTAAAGTTGCACATTGTCTCAACTTTCTAACACAGTGTAAAGCGAGACTCTTGTGTGCTGCAACCAAACCTTAACTGACAAAGCAGAAAAAGGCACAGGCACATTCAGAAAGCGTCCTCAATGATGTTGTTTCCCTCTACTCCACCTTCAGCTCCGTGTCGACATCATCGTGTTCTGCATTTTCACATCATTGTCTCGTCCCTAAGAGTCCTTGCTTGCTCGTTAATTAGCTGCCATATTACAGAAATAAATGATCAGCAAATAGTTTCAATAAACAGGTGGTCATGACACGAGTAGAAGGGAAGGGAGCACGTTTTGGCTCATCTTCAAATGATATCAACTTATTAGGTTACAACAGATCAGAACCATTTGTTACAAAAACAGCGTGGCTATTGACTTGTGCACATAAATTTTTACATACTTTTTAATCATTACCGTGTCCACTTGTTACACCTGTTCACCAATAAAACACTCTACGTTTTAGAAAAGTGATAACTACGATGCAAAGTAAACACATTTGGTAGCGGTTGAGCTCCGAGTCGTTCGTTATTTTCTCATTGTTAGTTTTCCTTGGGTCAGAAATGGAAATGTAAGTCACTGGCTACTGCGTAAGATCATTTCCATCCATGACAGGAGCTGAGATCAAAGTCTGGGTGTGTAGCTCCTGCTTTTGCATCAATGTCATGTTCAAAAGGCTTCTGAGCAACATAGCAGCCAGTTTCAAATCCACCAAGGTAGCCCTTCCTCGTGGGCTTCAGAGTCATTGCAACAGATTCAGCTAATTAAACAGTATGAATTCAACACCACTGAGCTCTGTTTTCTCTCAGTTTTCTCCAGAGTGAAACACTTAGGCTCCCTCTACATCCACTTAATCGCAGCATCTTTCCTCCTCTCGCATTGGCAATCCTCATGAAATCTGGAGGGTAAAAAGGTCTGTCAGCACAATAGCCTTGTGCCACAGTCTGAGCCCCAGTTGATTATTTTCCATACTGGTCTCTGCAGCCTTGCTGATTGGCAGACCTACAGCTTTACGCATCAGCGTCTGGTTTCTCCACCAGTTTTAGAGCCTCGTGCATGCCAGCCGCCGACAACTTCCGATTGATGTTCCTGTAGCGGCAGCGCAGGAGGTTGCTGTAGGTGGTTCTCAGATCACGGTTGAAGAATGCATAAATGAAAGGATTAATGAGGGAGTTGGCGTAGCCAAGCCACAACAGAGTTCTTTCCAGCCAGAGGGGCACACAGCTGCACTGCACGCCACAGACGAACGGCCTGGCAGTGGACACCAGGAAGAACGGCAGCCAGCAGAAGGTGAAGGCACCAACTACAATGCCCAGAGTGGCTGCAGCCTTCTGCTCCCGTTTGAAGATGGACTGGTTTTTCCTCTTGCGCCGTTGGTGGTGCTCGCCAGTTTTGAGAAGGCGGGAGACACGCGTGCTGCACTCCTCCTCCACCTCACGCTGGAGCTTCAGCGCCGCTGCCACGCAGTCCAAGCTCTCCTCTTCCTCGGCTTCCTCCACTGGTTCGACCTCCGTCCCCTCGACACTTCCCGTCTCTCCTGACTCTGCTGGCTGATGCCCTCCTCTCCCCCCGCGAAGAGTCACCACGGCTCGGTGCTCCCCTTCCCTGGGGAAGCCAGTGATGGTGTGCTTGGCTGCGCTGAGCTTGGCCGCTCGGTAGATCCTGTAGTACATGATCAGCATCACCGACATGGGGATGTAGAAGGCCACGGCTGTAGAGTAGACAGTGTATCCAAAGTCCTGGCTGATGAGACAGACCCTGCCGTCATTAACGTTCTGCGCCCAGCCGAACAGAGGGGGGAGGGTGATGGAAGCAGAGAGGAGCCACACCGACAGGATCATCTTGGCCATGCAGCAGCCGTTTTGCCGGACAGGATAAGTCAGAGGCTTAGTGATACCCAAATACCTACACAGAGAAAAACACAGCCAAATGAATACAACCCTAAAATGTGTCTAGTGTAACTCTATTTTTATTGCTTTACATTACCCTAATCAGGTGACACTCTCCCCACCCTGGACAAGGTGCCCTTGAGCAAAACTAAGATCTCTGGTTGCCACACTCAGCCCCCAAATGAGAACTGGGTTACTTATGAAAGAGAAGCTTGGCGATGCTCGGAAAGACCATAAATGTTCAGCAAACCAGGCTACAAAATTTCCAACACACAGGACATTGGCAGGCATGTGTGGCTTTCAAAAACAAATAAGCATAAAAACATTTTATCATTTGATTAAAGTGGTGAAAACGTTTTAAGGAAATGGAAAAACAAAGGCAGCGGTTGAATTTTAAACTCGGGGTCGTTTCAGAGTCTCTGAATCTGTAAATTGATTCAGCGGTCAGAACAGGAATGCCGTGGGCAGAGAGGTCACACTTTGTCCTGCAGCGTTTCATTTTAAGTAAGCGCCCCAGAACAAGACCCCGAGGCGCAAGATGCCTCACAGAAACCCAGCGATCCAGTGTCGCAGAGCCCCGAGCGACAAAATCTGGAGTTAGACTACAGAAGGCATTTTTTTCTACATCTGTGAAATAAGAACGTGACCTGTTTAAATGTATTTTTGGAGACTCGGGTAACAAATACTAAAGACAGGAGACGTTTAATTAAACTCTGTTAAAAAAAAACTTTCTATCTTAGCTTCATGAAAAAAGACTGACACAGTTTTAAAGCTGGAGAAGTTTATCTTACCTGTCAATGCTGATTACGCACAGAGTCATGATGGACGCGGTGCAGCACATCACATCCATGGCGATAAAAACGTTACAGAAGAACTGACCGAATATCCACTGACCGCCGATAAGGTCCGTGATACTGACGAACGGCATCACGGCCAGAGCCACCGAAAGGTCGGCCAAGGCCAGAGAAACGATGAGATAGTTGGACGGCTGGCGCAGCTTCTTGACAAAACAGACGGAGATGACCACGAGCAAGTTCCCGCAGATCGTGGACAGCGTGAGCATAGTGAGCACCGCGCCGATCAGAACTTTCTCCACCCGGCCGTAGCTCAGGATCTGCTCCCCGCAGCGGGTCCCGTTCGTCTCCATGACCTGCGGCTGACTGGAGGTGGACGGAGAAGTGGCTGCTGCCGCTGCTGCTGCTGCATCTGCGGCGCCTTGCGCAGCCTTTAGTAGCCGAAGCGCAAGAGCCTCGGAGATCATCATGTTAGTGGAGCCCCCGGGATCTCCGCCACCGACTATGTCCTCTATCATGAACGACGACCTCATGTTGCCACTGCCGAAAGTCCCGTTACTCGCTCCTGCAACAACCATTCTGCCGCCTCGTGTTCCTTTTTATCCATGGACTTGGAGAGCCGTCCGGAGGTGGCACAGACGCGCACTGAAGTGCCGGTGTTGGTGCGTGAAATGATTAATTCCTTTCCCTAACCCCCGTCAGGAGACACTACGCTGGTGTGCTCTCTTTCATTCCAAAGTATCGACGCCTTATTTCATCTATTTACAGGCGCACTCGTCATTACGCACGTGGCGCGCAACGGGCATATTCCCAAAATACCTGACCTACAAAACGGGATTTTATTTTCTTTTTGTCCTCGGCCTGACGGACTGCACGTCACGCTTTCACTCCGATGTGCTGGAAGACAAAACTTAAACGCAGCCCTACGCGTAAATATCACAAAAGTTGACGCGTGACGTCAAAACCCAAGTTGGATAGCCTATAGGCTACATTTACACAAATAACACGCACTGTGCTTTTTGGTGTTCGTTCTGCTGGAACTGGAAACCCGTGCCCATGTGCGTAATTACGCAGAAAGGATAAATGTTCATTAATGTCATTAATTTACACACAACAAAAAACAAAGGGAGATAAATTCGTATTTATCGAAGTTTTAATGATGTAATCTGAGGTTTTAAGAAAATTTTAAGAAAACATCATGTCATCCTTTTGGGGGATAGAAGTGAGGTCTTATAATTACATATTTGTGGGGAAATACTTTTTGTGGTTTCATTTTAAAGTTGTTTATCCCTCATCTGATCGAAGTGAAGGAGCTGAAAAGGATTTCCTTTAATTTTTCCCTTGAATCATTTTTCTGTTTAGCCTGCATGAGTCACATTTTGAGTGTTAGGACAATCTGCCTCCATCTCACTTCTAAAACTATTAGATTTGTGTTGCTGGAGTTGAGAACAGGAAGACAAAGTGCTCCCGACGTCTTTTCATCATTCTCTAATCTAAGTGCAATTTTGGAAAAGATAAGTTCATACGTGGCTGTGATACTAATGCAGTAGGTAGGCTTGGTTACTACCTCCCCCAAGTGATCAAAATCGTCCACTGCATGCTGCTCGTGAAGACAATGCTGGATTTCTTTCTTGGTTTTGCACCAAGCATCGCGCGATAAAACGTTTATACTCTCAATGCTTTAATGTTAGTTTAATTTGAAATAATTTCATGTTTTTCTTTCACAGGTGAAGCTGTGGTTTCTCACTTTAGGGCCCTGGAGAGATCACCACAGGCTGGAATTTCACTGCTGGTCGTCTAAAGTATCCTAAACGATCCCCAAACACCTCAATCTGAATCACTTAATCATCACCTTGTTTTATGACAGATTAGTCAATGTGAATTTTCCTCTTTGACTGCTTAAAAGACTTACAATAAACCTGTCAATCAATTCAACTTTTCCCACTTATCCTGTTCAGAATGGAGGCAGGGGCTTGTTTTTGGTGGGAGGCAGCCAGAGTGCCCACACAGATGTTGGGAGAACATTCAAAGTCCACACACAGGAGCTGGACTCAAACCCAGGACCTTCTTGCTGTGAGGCGACAGCAGTAAAACTGCACACTGCGACTCACACTCTGCTGGCACAGCAGCCAAAATACACTCATGCCAGTTACAACTTCAGGAGCACGATCCAATGACTGAGTTAGTAGCAGGTGATTCCCCCCCAAAAAAAAGAAGCTTACAGGAAACTCTGGTCCATGAGCGGGACCCATTCGGGCTTTCCGCCTCTGAAGCTGCACACCTGCCTACAATGATCTCATCTGAGATCACTACTTTGGGTAGCGGCTGGCTAACATTCCTCACTGGAACATTAAACTATGCAGTTAGTAAACTTCTGGCTCCCTAGTTGGAAAGTACAGCCCTTGTTTCTTCTCTTTGCGGCCTGTCTCATTGTGTTTCTCCTTTGTACAGCTCGTCCCTGCTTGTCACTCAGCTGAGCTGAGTGAGTGTGGAGTGTTCAGACTGTTTTTGGATATTTGGACCCTCTCCTCCCTGGAGCTCCATTGTTCTCCTGCCATATATATATATATATATATATGTGTGTGTATGTGTATATATATATGTATGTGTATATATATTACATTACACTGGTGTTCACAGTAAATAAATACACTTAGCTCGACCTTCCAGAATCCTGCTCCTGAGTCATCTCAGCCTGGTTGTGGAACAATCAGACCCTTACAGTAAGTACATTTTCTGTCTGACTTGCATTTCTGAAGCTTTAGTTAATAAACTTGTCCATCGTACTGCCCGTGCTGTTAAAGTTTGGGAAGTCAGAAGATTTTGCAGGCTTCCTGACCTCATCTCCATTCAGCATTTTCAAATAAATGAACTGGCATACGATTCAAACAACCTGAAATTAGTAGCCAACCTCATTACTGTAATGCTGGTTCTTGTGGAGAGCCTGAAACCAGAGGCTGGTAAAGCAGCAGATTTATGTCCAGAGTTTTATAATGTCAGGTTTAATTATCAGATATGGCCAGAATGGATCTACTGTTTTTATCTCTGCCAAAGAAAAATTACAAAAATAAATTTTAAACATTTAATGCATCGAAAGAAAAATTAGGTTTACCATTAAGAGGTGATAAATACTTCTTTTCCAAATTTGGGAAATTCTTGTGCAGCCGTTAAAATGATGATGAAATGAAATTAATTAATGGAATGAAATAAAAAAAAACACAACTGCTATATGCCTCTCTGTCAGACAGACATCTTGTGTTACTGTGAGGGTGAACATGCGTGTGTCTCATCATGTTTGCTCCACACATTGAAGGATCTCAGCTTCCTTATGAAACGGAGCTTTTTGTATCCAGCATCTGTGTTGAGTTTCCAGTTCAGCCTGTTGTTGATGTGAATGTCCAGGTACTCCTCCAACACATCAACATCCCAGGATAGACACGGGTGTTGTAGCCATTCTCGCTCTTATGACATCTCTCTGGTCTTTTTCACATTAAGAAGCAGATCATTTCTCCAAGACTACTCAAATAAAACCATCTACTCGTGCTCACCTACCTGTCACTAATGCATCCAAACTTTCTGAGTATTTCTGCAGGTGGCATGACTCGGAGTTGGACTGAAAGTCTCAGGTGTTCATGGTAAATGGACTGGAGACAGCACGGTCTCCTGTGGAGCTCCTCTAATGCACATGAGCAAATCAGACAGAGCTCAGTGTCATGTCCTGCGGCCTGTCTGTCAGGCAGTCGCTGATCCCTGAGATGGTGGAAATGTTTGCTGACATTTCCTGCAGCTTCTCTCCCAGTGCTATTGGCTATCAAAAAAAAAACCCCAAACTGCATCAACACCACATTTCAAGGAGCTCACCAAACATAGGCCACCATATAATAACATCTGTTAGAGAGCTATCATCTGCTGAGAGCAGATTAAGCGCATTAAGAGCTCCCGTTAACAGAAACAGACGAATGAGTCTCTTCGCCTCGACACCTTAAACATCCCTTTAACTGGCATCACACTGACGATGAATGTTGAGTCATTTTGTAATTGGGGGAAGTTTTAGACGAGAATCTAGAATCTAGCTTTTTAAAACGTTCATAAGTGAGATTTGTCCTCCCTAATGTGCTGCCTCATTTCATGATTAAAGTCATCATTGCACAACAGACTGTGTGACTTACAGGCCTATAATCATGTTGTTGCCATTGTTTGTTTTTATACAGTGGTTGAGGTTCGATCTAAAGTCATTTTTCACCCATAATCTATGATTGTATATTCATTTTACTATCATGTCTCCTCTTGGTTGTCTGCGCTTTTATTCTAAGGTGCCTCTGAAGTGGATAAATCGGATCAATGCAGAATATTTGTCGAGTGCAGTCGAGTTCTGTTTAGAAAGGTCATGTTGTTGCTTCAGCGTATTGGAAGTCACAGAGTCACAAAACTATTGAATGGTCAAGCAAACAAGTACATTAAGAAAGTATTAAGTACCAACACTGAAAAACACTTGAAAGTTATTACATGCATGTATCAGAACGTGTTGCGAGTACATACGTTTGTCTCCAGTTTCTTTATTCAGAGTTTGTTCTTTACTGACAATCAGTAGATTCATTCTTGTGATCACTATTAGATTTTTAATAATAGATTTTTCATACCGCGCGCGGTATGAAAAAAAAAGAAGAATGCTTGGACACTGCTAGAGCATAATTGACAGGTCTTTGCCCACACAAACACAAAGCAGGAGATGAAGCATCGCCAAATATGTTTCCAAACCAACTTCCTTTCAAGCCAAAGACTAGAAAATACGGTGAAGCATATCTTCCTTTGGCTTCACCTGCGCAAGTGCCGAGGTAGGTCTCTGTGACAGAATTAGTTTTCCCTGCGGGGAGCACGCTGGGCTCTCCAAATCACGGACAAACAGGATCCCACAGCTGTTTATGTTTTTAAACCTATTTTGCACAGAGAGATTTTTTGAAAAATGTATTGACAGCAATGTTGAATATTATTACACAGGAAAAAAACAACTACACGTAAAATAATCACACCGTGACGCCTCTGCCTTTGTAAATGGAGGGACAGTAACTGCGTGTAAAACCTGCAGACAGTCAGATTAACAGTATTTTGTCTCTATCTGCCATTCTGCAATTCATCTCCTGTGAACAATAACGTGGCGCACAGCGTGACGTGAAAAAAGGCACATACCTTTGACGTTGTGTGATGAACTCTGTATTCCTCGTCCACACGTAAACGCAAAAAAGGAGTTTAAAAAAATCTCCGTTTTCGGTGATTGGAGACGCCGTTTACGTGGACGAAACAGCTGCGTTTTCAAAAAATACCCGTGTAGGTGCGGACGCAGCGTAAAAGAGTCAGTAGTTTATTTTATCACTACCTGTAATTTATTGCAGATTACTTGTATTTGCTTAATTGTTTACTAAATGTTTGAGGTGTGAAATGGAGCAAAATATGGGCGTGTGTGGTTGGAGGATGTGTTGGTGCGTGTGGGTGAGAGGGGGGGGGGGGGGGCATTTTTCTTGTAAAACAAAGGGGGGACCTAGCAAAAAAAGTTTGGGAACCACTGCTTTAAAGGACTTCCACATTGACTGACGCTCTTTTACAATCTGCCTCAAGTGGCCGTTAATGGAATTGCAGTTCTGGACAGTCTGAAACACACACTGAAGCCCACTGACTTCATATTACTTCATATCCCTGAGGTTGAGCTTTTGAGCTTTGAGCTGAGCCTTTTTGGGGCAAAAATGAAACTATGACGCACTGATATGAATTATTTTAGAATTTGTGCTTTACTCTGAAAGCAGAATCGCCTTATCAGCTGTGCCCGAGCTTCCTCCACCTGTCACCGGCTGAGACCGCAGGAAATCCCATTCCAGTGACTCCAGCGTCGCTGCCGCAGTTTCACACGTCCCCGCGGGGAGAGCGTGTAAATACTGTGTTGCCAGGTTGGACAGGAATCCACCTTATAGCGGATGGCGCTCACCGTGCAGAGCTGTGCGCGTGCTCCTGCCATGCAGGCAGCTTGATGCGAAGATAAGAAAAACCGGATCCGGTTTCCGCGAAGAGCGCAAGTATCCGCTGGAACGGACTTTCCCAACGCGGCAGCGCGGAGGGATAAACGAGCCACGGACACGAGCGAAGCGCGTTTGTTCCCTGCGTGTGTCCGCGGCTGGACGGGCAGCAGGCTGACACGACTATTTGTCGCACGTCAGCTGATCGGCGCTGCTCTTTCTGAAGGCCGAAGCCTGGGATTTGGGAAAATACGCACACGCGCTTCCTCCTTCCACCTTCGCAGGATCGGCGGCTGGCCTGACATCATTGGCTGGCAGTTAGGAATGAATCATCGCCTTCCCCGGGGGGGTTCGGGGATGCTGTCGCTGTCATAGCACCCATAAAATCCCTCGGACACGCAGACCCACCCTCTGCGCTCTGCTGTTTTAAAGCCGTCTCGTCTTTGAAATCAGCATGGAGGAAATCTTGAGGAAGCTGCAGAAAGACGCGTCCGGCCACAAATACAAAGGCATCCGCGATGCCTGCGTCTACGCCTGCGGTGAGTGCACGGCAGCCCCTCCGGGCTCTTTGTCAACAGGAGGCGGAGGGAGAGCAGGGATGAGGGGAACCTGCGACTTCTCACCTGCTTTTAGCTTTTAGGAACCCGAGAGCAGCTCCTGCACTCAGCCCAGAGGCTGTGAAGGCTGAGCAAGAAGCCAGGAAATCTTTAGGACCATAACATCTGAGCAGCCACGGTGCCATATGGCTGCCATGCCCCTGTGCTGAGCTCCGCACCTGTTTTATAATGCCAAATGTCAACCTCTCTTAAAGAAATACGGTAAATGCTCCAGCCAGGCTTTAGACAATTAGATTGGATCGTTATAGAAAAATACACAAGGCAAATATTTGCTGATTCATTACTGCAATAACTTGGGAGTATTTGACAGAGACGAAGAAAGCATGAAGGAGCTTCTTCAGAGGTTTCCAGACTCTAAGCAGAAACTCTTTCCTGTCTCATTACTGTCTGTCTGCACAGTTCAGTGCTTTTCACGAGTTCTCGCCTCAGCGCGAGACACGAGCTTCACTGTGGAGGGAAATATAGAAGTAGAGGAGTCCTCCTCTGGTTTCTTTATTAAATAAAATGTAGTTAATATGGTTTAAAATGTCTTAATAATATTTATGCACTGAAGAGTTCACACACACATCACATCAAGCAATAACAAAAACGGACACACCATGGTGTCCAAGCTCCCACACTGTTTTGGAATTATTATTATTATTATAGTTGTTATAATAATAGTAATAATAATGAGTAGCAAAGTCTGATTGGGACTCCAGCCAACATCGCTTCATTATCCAGGTGGATGAATTATGACAGAAATTCTCAGAGTTGTTATGAAAAACCCAATTATCACATGAAGCTAAATGAGTTTAATGCTCCAGGCTGCAAATCTGATTGTTTTTGCTGTAAAATTGGGCCTTTTAACAAGAAAGTAAATGGGGATTGAATCCTCTGCGGTGCCAGCCTCAAGAGGACGTTAGTGGAACTGCAGTTTTTAGCACTTCTGCATCACTGTGTTATCTTTCAGTTCTGCAGGATGAGTTTTTGGAACAAGGCTGATGGCGTACAGGTACGGATACGGAGGGTCATCAAGTTAGAGCTCGGTTTGAATTCTGTCAAATAATCCTCTGAGCTTTGTTACACTTAATCCAGCAAGCTAGAAACTGGCAATGACCTTTTACAAACGAATCATGCGGCCGAACACAAATCATGTGACTTTCAGTGACAACAATGAGAACGTGCCACAGAAGCCAGAATATAAGCACACGGTGAAAAACGATTTCCACTGACGTCAGCGAGGAGACTGTTAGCATTAAACGGGTCAGCGTGGCAGGTGGAACTCATTGAAGAAGGGGTCATTGTGTAATAGTACACACACACACACACACACACACACCCACACACACACACACACACACACACACACACCTATTTGCTATTTGGCTATGTCCAAAGAAAGCTGCAGGCCCTTTCCAGGCACATGCTTGCATATACACACATGCACAAAAGGCCTGAACTGTGACTTTCCAAAAAAGATGATATCATATATCAGTTCTGTTTGCTCTTTTCTTCACAGACCGCTCGCATGAATAGAAACACGCCCACAGCATCAGTCACTGTGCAGGTCATGGTCGTCTCCGGATGTAAAGGATGCTGAACAGCCTGATGCAGATGCAGAGAACATATGTGAGAGAGTTCAGTGCAGGGACAAAGCTGCTGTTCACTAAGTCTTGGCAGACAAAGTATGAAAGCACGTGCAGAGATTTATGGCAGATTTTAGAGATGTCAGCAAGTCTCATATTTCACCTTTTAGCTGGAAAAACGTGGTACGCAGTCAGAGTTGGTTGGAAGTCTAAAGAGGAGGTGAAAATTTCTCTCTGAGCTCACCGAGGTCACGTTAGGAGGAGGATGCAGCGTGCGCTGTGAATGTTGGCCGGCTTTGAACATAATGTGACTGTACAGATGTTTTGGTGTTTGGTTTTCTTAAAGTACAAGCTCACATTTAATTCGGGGCATCCTGTTTCAGGCATTCATGCTGAATCTGTAATTTTAACAGAAATGAGTCAGCTAGCCCCGTATCTTTCAGTCAGGTGTCACGTAAATAAGATCCAATCCTGCCTTTTCTTTTTTCAGCAGTAAATCAATCTGCATTTGGTGCTGTAGTGAGTATTTGTGTCTGTGGGACTGAGTCAAAGTAAAGTGCAGTGTTTGTGTTCATGGTAATGAGAGTAGTGTCACTCAGTGGCTCGCTGGGTTCAGAGGTTGGAGGTTGTTGACATGAGAACATATTCAATGCAGAATATTTCTTCAACTGTTTCGCATGTCTGTGCTGAATTAAATGCAGCTTTTCATTCATGGATTCTCTATGAATGAAAATGCGACTTAACCACTGTCTGTTTCTTTGTTCCAATAGAAATGCTTCAGTCTCAGAATGGATCAGCAAAGATTTCCCCTTCACAGCTTCGGTAAGTTGAACATGACAGATTTTCTTCTCGAAAGCATGAAATAAAAATGTGTAATTAGAACCTGCTGACAGCCTGTGGTTTGTTTTGAAGGAGGCGTCTTCGACAGTGTGAAACGTTCCTGCCTTTAGCTAACCTGATAGTGTTCATTCATTCTCTTCTGCTTATCCTTATCGGGGCTGGTGCCTGTCCCAGCTATTATGGGGCGAGAGGCCGGGTACACCCTGGACAAATCGCTAATCTGGCACCGATAACTGAATACTGAAATCTAAACTGCTAAGAACTTTGTGGCTTAAAACATCAGTTTTCTCAAAGCTGCCTGATTTGAATAGATTAAAATGACAGAGGAGTCATTTCTGAGCTGATAATGCAAATACTGAGCGCGAGCTCTGAGCTCAGCATTGCTTCAGTTTGGACGTTTGATCGTCAGAGAAGTGATCAGTTTAAACTGCAGTAGCCTGGACACACTTACAGCTAAAACTCATCTGTTCAAATCTGCATCTTCACTATGAACTCATTGTTTATTTTATCTTGTGCTTTTGTTTATGTGTTGTTCTTTATTGTCATTGTTCTATTTTGTTTTATTCTATTGTTAAGTGTCCTTGGGTGTCTTGAAAGGTACTTTTAAATAAAATGTATTATTATTATTATTATTATTATTATTATTATTATTATTATGTGTATCTGAGGCTACTTTGACAAGCAGGATCCTTTTTGGGCTGTCAGATATACACTGTGATCATAGACTATTTACAGATAGATAGAAATATTACATTTTCTATGTAGTTTGCATTTGTATTGCTTCTTGAGTTTTTGCTTTTTATTCAATTTAGTTTAAATTGTTTGAAAATGCCTATTTTTATTTTATTTAATTTCTTTTTTGAGTTATTATTGTATAGAGATTTAGGTACATCACTACAGGTGTTAAAATAAAAACACAGGAATTTTTCAAAGCAGTTGACTCAGTAAACAAATCAGCTGGCCAGCAGGGGGCGACTCCTCTGGTTAAAAAGGCCGTATTTCCCATTTGACCCTTGACCTCAGTAAACACGTTCACTATTTTCAAATCTTATTTAACACAGTGTTATATTTATTTTGAGAGTTTGGTCCCCATCAGAATAAAAGCAATGATAGGTACAGCTGCAGGATTTTTCTTGTTATCTACAGTTTAACTCAGAGTTTTCAGTATTTTTATTATTTAAATGAGTACGAGAGCACCACAAACTAAAAGAGCTGAGAGAAAAAGCAGTGTTGATAACACCTGAGCTCTCTAATGTGAGGGGAGTTTGTGCTACTGAGTCCAAGTGCTTTTGTGCTAATCACCTTTTAAATCATTCCAAAAAACCCAGTTGGACATTTTTAGAGTTCAGTGATCTCTTGGTGGAGTTTTTTAATTAGAGGGACGCAATAATATGATCTGTCTGATTCTTGCATTCGCTGTAGTGAGTTTGAAATCTAGTAATCTGTGACTGTTTCTGTGAGTAAAACTCAGTAAAGTGTAAAGTGGATGGAGCTGCTGCTGCTGGTGGCCAGCAGCTCGTGATGGTCCCGTAAATTCCCAACACAGCATGAATTATTCACGTGATAATCTGTGTTGTTTTATTAGAGCGTATTAGATTAAATATTGATGATAATGTCTTTGTAATATAGTGCCATGATTTCTCTACTAGTGTGTTCTTCTGGCTCTACAGATAAGACTTCATGCCTGTTATCTCTGAAGGAGAGATGCTAAAGAACAGACTTGATTGACAGACTGATGGAAGATTAATTTATAATGTATTTAATTATAAATAATCAAATTCAAAAGTGACTGAGTTTGGTGTTTAAATGACAAATTCTCAATGTTTTTCACCCAAATGTTTGCCTTTTTGTCTTTTGACTTTGTTGTCTGTGTTGTTTGTTGCTCATAAATGGTCTGGTTGTGGGTAACTGCCGTGCAAACTGTGGCTCCTCACAGCCTGCTTGAGTGGTCGAGTTGTGGCAGCTCAGAGCAGCCTGAGAGCGCAGAGATGAAGCTCAGTATCCTGTAATCAGCAGCAGAGCGCGGTGACTCAACCAACCACAAATAACAAGAGGGAGATGGAGGGCGAGCGAGTGGAAAGAGAGAGGGAAGAAACGGCGGGAGAAGCAACGCAGTAGCTGGTTTACATAAAGATACCTGCGTGAAGCTACCGTGAAAAGCTTATTTAGCAAAGGATGTGGTTGCTGAGATTATTTGGGTTCCCTGTGCAAAGTTTTAAGCTTAGCATTTTGCTCGTGTGACGGGCGGATCTGACTGAGAAACCAGCTGACATTGTGAGCTCATGTGGTGTGATATGATTGGCCCACCCTGACGCATACTTTGCTTTATATCCTTCTGGATGTTATTGTGGGCCACAATTTATAAAACAGACACCATGTTGCACAGAGTGACTTGAAACCAGCAGTAAACTCATCAGGAAAGAGGTTAATTGAGCATGACCTTAGCAAGAAAACAGTGTGGCACTTCTGCAAGATGCTTTGCAACCCACCTCCAGCCCAGGTTTGATGTTTATTACAAATGTTGCTTATATGCAGCTCTAAGGACACAAGAACTAGAATGTAGTTCAACTTTATGACTTAGGCTCCCCTCACCCATCAGACGGGTTGGCCAATGAAGACTTTTGCCAGACAAGAGAAGCTCAAGTAAATTGCTCCTCCTGACTTGTTACTGTAACGATTGTAAACTATAATGCTTCGGTTTTGGAGGAGGGCACAGATTTATGATGGAGGTGACAAAGGAGACGTTCTGATAATCTGCTGATCTGTTTTCTTCTCACATCTCTGAAGTACTGCACACACAGTTTCACAGCCTTTAAGAGATATTCCACCTATGCAACATAACCATTTTCAACCACTAATCATTGATGAGAACTCATTTATTAAAAGCTTAATTTATTAACTTCCACTCCAAGATTTATTCACTCCATATTTAGCATTTTTTTCTGTTCCAAAGTCTGTGTTCGCTCACTTTATTGACACCAATCCCTGACTGCCTGTGATCGTGTCAGCTAATCTTCAGAGATTGTAGAGAGCTGTGATTGCACTGCCTGCATTACTATGTTGTGTTTGCTTCCAGAGAGCGCTGTCTGCTGCCTCTACAGATGGCTCTGGAGTCAAAAAACACCAAACTGGGACAGACTGCACTTACTGGCATGCAGGTACTGGAAGACACAAATGTATAAATAAAGGTTTTATTTATTTATTTGGATTTTATTCGTCTTTATTTAAATCTTTCTGATTGAACTCTGACACCAGCTTAAAGTGGAATGTACAAACTGAAGCTGTAGCTTTTCTCTACACAGAAACTCCTGTGTGAGGACAGGTTTGTGGGTGGAGCTAGTGTGGAGGTGGAGGCACTGGAGAAACAGCTGCTCAGCCAGATGTTGGAGGCTATCAGAGTTACCCCATCTCTCCATGAAGACTTGCAGGTGGAAGTTATGAAAGTAAGACCTGGGAATGTGTTTTTGGGGCTGAAATGATGACAGATGGTTGTACTTGTGTCATGCATGAAACTTCCAGGCTTGCGTGGTGGTGCAGCCGGTGCTGTCCTTGGTGCTGAAAATTGTTCTGTGAAATGGACTGAAAGAAGTCTACAGTTCTGAGTGCCCACACTGCTCATCATGTAGCTACGCTTAATGTGAACACACTTAAAATAGTGTCAATTTCTAATCATTTAGACCCCAAAACTGATGTTATTTTCTAACATTGACTGTATTTTCCTGGAGCACGCTCCTTAGTGCACTTAGCCTATGTAAAGTGAACCTGCTATGGTTGCGATTTCCACCTCCATATTTTATTCTTGGACTCTACTGGAGGAGGTTTGCATGATTACATGATTACTTATTGCATTATTATTGTATTATTTAATGCATGATTACTTATTATAAATAAGTATCTTATTTGGTCTTTGTACAGCTCCCATGTCATCCTTTGCCTGAAATAAGCTGGTTTAGCTCCTCCCCCTTTTGCTGTTACTGACCAGCTTTCTTCTGATTGGCCCTTGTAAATAGAATCATCGAGCCAAGAGTTGAACAAACAGCATGAAGCACAGTTTTTAGAGCAGTGTGCAACCTGAGCTTTTGGCTCACAGCTATTAATTATATATACATTAACTTTGTTTGCAGCTTTGGGCATAGTTAATATGAAAATAAAGCAGTTTAGTATGCCGTTATTTTTGTGCCACTATTCTGAGCGCACGTAAAAAAATTTGCAGGTGTTGTATTTTGAGGAGAAATTTTTCTTTGAGCGAAGAAAAGCTGAATTTGAGTGAACAAAATTCATTGCTGCGTGCAAAACATGTATTTCAGTGTTTGCTGTTATCCACACACACACACACACACACAATAGCAGCCCCTCTCGCTCAGTCTTTGCATTTGTGCTCGCTCGCAATGTGTTGCTCGCACTCTCAACATTTCTGCCCGTGCGCGCTCAACTCTTTCTCTACACCGTTATATTTGTGCCACACAACCAGCCAATCACAGACTTGGATGCAAAAAAATCGGATTGGCTGTTCTGGTCTCCAGTCAGCTCGAAATGATGAAATGCAATATCCCTGCTTATTAAGAGTGTGTTTCTCCTGTGTGCAGGTCCTGCTCTGTATCACCTACTCACCAAACTTTGACATTAATGGAGACTCCATCCTCCGGATTGCTGAGGTAGGGCAGCCTGAGACTGATGCGACTCATCTTCATAATCAGATACATGAGCTTTTACTTGGCAATAAATAAATGCATAAACAAATACATTCACAGACTTCATCGCTGTGCAGAAATTTCTTTCCTGGATTCTTTTTCCAGCTCTTACATTAAGTTTTAGGCTTTTTCTGTATTGCTGTCGCCTGGAATTATTCTGAAATAATTAGACAGACTTTTATGGGCCGGACTAAACTTGGACTGGACGGCCAAACGAGCTCTACAAAGGAAAATTCAAACATGTTAAAAAGAATTTGCATCATTTTCTGTTTAGCTTGTTCCTGCTTGTTGCCTCATGAAGCAGACTTTTTTTCATAGTACCAGCTTTGAATAGGCTGTCTCAGACTGAACCGATGATAGAGGGCGTTGCATTTTTTTTTAAGGAAAGTGAACTGTTAGCACAGCGAGCTGAACATGGATCTTTTTTTTAAAAGGTGAAGCGTTTCTGTCCTCACTTGCCCTCAAGCCTCATCTCATACTGTAATCTCATCAATTATTCAGAAAAGTGAGATGAGTTTTCCTACAGACACACAAACAAAGAGGCAGGGCTGTGCAGATGAAAATATTTGCCAATAAAACCAATAAAACTGTGACGTGCTGGAAGTACCAAGGTCTGCACCAGGTTCACTGGCTTAGCAATCTGTACAAAGCTTCTTACTCATGGTTTTTAAGGCTGTATTATCATCATATTACTGGAACACGTCTGTGTAATCATCATCAGTTTTGCTGTAATCAAGAACATCTGTTCCCAGTTCAAGCCTCAGCTTGCTTTGATTTCTGCTGAACAGTGTATTTATAATGAGCATGAGAACGTACAGCTGGAGAGACTGGATAAATGTCCAGCACTGCCTGCCTGATGACATACTGCACACGTCAGGTGGTGCCCCGGCCTTGAAGGTCAGCAGGTTCAGTTCTATATTAAACTATAGATTATGCCAGAGGTGATTATATATTCAAACTGTTTCCGTCTAATTTATCTACAAACACAATAGAGACATTAATTAAGCCCTTCTGTTTTGCTGGGTTGACATTGAATGGGGTTCAAGAGAACAGATAGCATCTTGTTTTTATTAGGAGGTGTGATCACAACTGGCTTAAAATCACAAATTCAAATATGACACATCAACCCCTTCCTTGGGTGGCACTGCACCAGATGATAATGATAATAATGATATTAATAGTAATGATAGTTACAGTAACAGTAGTAATAGTAGTGCTCAATGTTCTCAATGTAAGGAGAAAAAACAGGGATGTGCTGCAGACCTGCAGCCTGGTCTTTGAGATGTAGCTGGAGTCTCAGCTCCCGTGGGTAGTGATGATCCCTGAAATTAAACTTGGGTCAAGCTGACACTGAAGTTAATGTTTGCTCTGTGTGGAACTGGTGCAGTCTGCAAGGTTTGGGACTCCCAGGACATGCTTTTAAAATAGCAGCTGTGCTGGAAGCAGTCCAGAAGTGCTCAAGGAGACCGTTTCATTCACAAAAGTTTAAACTGGGTTGTCCGTGTTGTACAGCCACCAGCAGTAAAAACACTGATGAATAAAATTCAGAAACTTTAGAGTCATTCTTAGACTTGGTCATTCTTTGGTCTTTATAGAACATAAAGAAGTAATCCCCCGTTTCTCGATTGGTCAGGTTCATAACTTGCTCCTTGGGCTGTTTCATAATGGATGCCTCATTCAGTTTGGTTTATATTAGGTAAAACTGATTTGGAGTCATGAATAAAAGAACGGTGTCAAATCATCCCAAGACACTAATCAGTTCAATGCAAAGATTAGACTTTACGCTGACAGCTTACTGTACAATGGGACGTTTGGTTGTAAGAAAGGCGTTTCAGAACACACAGTGTTCTACAGTTCTACTGTTTATACTGAGCAGAAACGTCATTAATGTTCAGACCACCTGATCGTAGCGTGGTCGAGTGTTTTATGTCAAGTGTTTTATGTCAAATGTTTTCTGTCACGTCACTTCCCCCAGCAGCAGAAGCAACATCTCCTGCAGCTAAGTGATGTTTGACGTCCATTAACAGCTCGTAAAAACCCAGTCACCATGGCGTGTTAATGGGCTCTGTGCTGTCAGGGCTGGCCATCTGGTGTGTGAGTGTATTGTATTTGCATTGGGGCATAACTCAGGGTGGCTGGAAAGGCTGTCAGCAACACTCCATTATCATAACATCTAGGCAAATAGGGCCAGGACAGTTTTTTTCTAATGTATTTATTTATTTTAATGGAGGGATTGGCAGCGCTGAGAGATTCATGCATTGTCAAACACGGGGAGCTCAAGGCTTACGCTCCATCTCTCTAATGTGGTCATCAGTTACATGAAATCATGTAACCTGCCATACAACTATAGACACTTCAGATGTACTAGTGTGTTAACCCTCCGATAGACTGGTGTACCCAACTTCATGCCCTATGAATCCAACCCAGCTGTGGCCCTGAAGGGGATGGATGGATGGATGGATGGATATCAGCCAAAATAATTTGCTCGACAGTTAATTGCCTTATTTTAACTGTAAATAATTTTCTTGTTGCCAAACGTTTGACTCTTACATCAAACTATCACAGACTAGCTCATTAATGTTCAGTAGACCACAGGTTGTGTGTTTTTTGTCCTGTCTCCCTTTCCCCAGCTCTTCCCCACTGGTACCAAGCGCTTGCTCATTGGGGGTCATCTGATTGTTAAGGTTGTGTTATTGTAGGGTCTTTACATTACATATATAAAATGCCTTGAGGTGACTGTTGGGGGGATTTGCCACAAATAAAGCTGAAAATTGAAAGCTGACTACAGGTTGAACAGGTGGCAACAGTTTAGTCATTCTCAGACTCAGAGACTGTAAATAAAAAATGGATTTAGCCACCATACTGTTACTTGTTAGTTCGTGCAGCCTCTGTCGCTGTCGCACCTATATAATTTATAGGTGCCGCTTATTTGTGTTAGCCTGTAGCATAGCACTTTATCCCCTCGTCAAAAATATGGTCACTTTAGTTTCAAAGTGCTAATACTAATACATCGCGGTGTTTCCCCCCATCTTTTATATTCAGTAGGTTGTTTTATAGCAACTGACCAGTGCTACCTAGAGGCAAAATAGGAATATGAGTATTTTGTTACCGAGGAGCTTTATTGATCTGTTGTTTTCTTCTTGTTTGTGGCTGTACAACACAAGCTTTTAGCTTTTAAACGTTGTATAAATAAATGTACCCTGTGCATGTACTATATGAACCCCACATTATGTAGGTTCTAATATAACCCTCAGACATGTTTGTACTTACACTAACTGGCAGTGCTTTAAAAAACAAGGTGGAGTATCGATTGCTTGCAGGAAGTGTGAGCATTAAAATTGAAGGAGCCGGAGCAACTCTTAATTCAAGAGGTACCTTGAGGTTGTTCCTTGCTCTCTTGTCCCTCTCACATGCATATTCATCCCATCTGTGAGTGCCTTATGGTGCAGGATGTATTGGGTTTTTTATTGATTGGGAGCAGGTGGTGTAAAACATCCCTGAAGCTGCCAAGATTTCAAATGTAATTAGCAGATGTGGTCTTTGTTTAGGCTCTACGTGAGGTTGGCCCTGGTAGTTCTCAGCCCCTCTGAGCTCACAGGATGGAACAGAAATTTGATAATTGGTCAAATAAATCTTGGCTTACACATTTTGTTATCAACAAGCTCTGTAGCTCTTCCATTAAACCCCACTCTTGGATTAAGAATTGTTATGTGATTTGGATTTCTGTACTGTGTATTTGGGCGATATCCCATCAGCAGCCTCCTTAAGGGACAAATATTTGATAAACATCCTGTTGGGAGCGGGCAAAAAAGCACTTACCAGGAGGTGGCTGGAGAAAGAGCCCCCAACAAAGAAAGATAGGATAGGAATAATGGAGGAAATACATAGAATGGAAAAACTTACATTTTCTTTGAACCACAAAATGGACCAATTTCTTAAAATCTGGAGGAAGTGGGAGAGATTTGTTGTAGGTGGTAATGTGGGATGATGGGTGGTGGGTTATATAACCAGAGCTTAACTAAGTATTTTCACACAACTACTGGAAGAAGGAAGGCCTGCTAAGGACGTGGTCACTGTTTTTTAGAAGGCAGGTCATAAAAGAGACTGGAAATAGCCTTCCATCAGGGATGGACTGTAAAGCGCTGCGTGGACAGTAGCAAAAACCTGACGACATGGGACCTGTAAAGAGGTGGAGGGGAGCTCCCCCAGACCGGGCTGGTCTGACGGTTTCACTGTGCCATTATGTTATTGTCAGTGCGTATTATGTTTGTTTGTTTGTTTTTTTGCTGTTTTTGTTTTTTTCATGTGAAAAAAAAGAAGAAAAAAAAATTGTTATGTGAATTAAGATCTCCATTGTTTCTAAGGTGCCCAGATGTGACAGACAATATTTAGCAAAAATGCTACAGAAAATAAAATACTTGGAATTCCCTCCTTAATTCTATATGAAATAATTGTATTCATAATGTCTGTTTTTAATTTCATGTAGAATAAGCGCTATGCTTTACTGTGACATTAGCAAACCAGCATTCATGCTTCCTCCCTGGCTGGTTCAGTCCCAGCAATCCAGGAACAAATGAATACCCTAGGATAGCATTTTATTTTGAAGGAGAAAAGAGCCGTTTTTTCTGTACTCGTCTCTTTCCTGTCATCTCCCAGCGAGTCACAGGAGTCTGCTGCACCTGGTCACAAAAAAAAGTTTCAGAGTATGGCATTAATCAAAGCAACGTGTGAAAAACCCCTAACTGTACTCCTGGGATACAGTGAGATATCCCGAGAATACGGTATAGTTGATTTTAAATGCAAAAAGCAAAGCGGGAAAGCATGTGTTATAAATGGCTGTGTGTTTGTGTGTGTGAGCGTGTATTCATGTCTTTGTGGGGACTAAAAATTGTACGTTTTCTATACTTGTGGGGACCAATATCCCAGTTCCCACAAGTGAAAATGTCAAAATGGGGTTTTAGTGTCAGGGTTACAATTGAGTTCGGGTTAGGCATTCATTTATCATGGTTAGGGTGGGTGGCTAGGGAAAGCGTTATGTCAATTAGATGAATACCCGATGTGTGTGTGTGTGTGTGTGTGTGTGTGTGTGTGTGTGTGTGCTCAGCTACTAGCTAACGTCTGTCTTACCTTCCACAGATGCACAGTGTTTACTCTGTAACCTTCTAATCTGCCTGAAAGATGTCTGACACTGACAATACATCCCCTTGCCCCTGCTGCTCTCTTGTCTGGTTACCATAGTAACCAGTGACGCCATGGAAAGCTCCTATGAATCTGTCCAACAGTTCGGTGTCTGTCTGTGATGGTTTCTTGGCACAGTGCGTCATGGTTTTTCTGGTTTAGTGACATAAGAAAGACCACACACTGACAGATGTTCGTGTGTGTGTGTGTGTGTGTGTGTGTGTGTAGGTGTGCATCGAGACCTACATGTCCAGCTGTCACCAGCGCAGCATCAACACGGCGGTGAGAGCCACGCTGAGCCAGATATTGGGAGACCTGACGCTACAGCTCCGCCACAGACAGGAGGTCACACAATACTTTAATTATATACACACAGATATATTATACAGATGTATATGTGCACACATTAACTAGTAGAAAATTACAGGTAGATAAAAGCGTAACGTACAGTACCGCATTTGTTTTGACACAGAAGTGACAGTAAGCATGCCTCCTGTGTGTGTTCCTCTCCAGGGTGCAGATGGAGACGAGGTGACTGCACCGCCGCTGCAGAGACGAGGTACATCACTGCCAGGGGTTTCTCTCACCTCTGCAGCTTCCTTTGTCAGCTGTAGGGATGTACTTCTCACCTCCTAATATGTAATATTGCATATGAGCACAGCATTTCACTGCCTAATATCTTACTATGAATGCTGCAGACAGGACCATTGTAGGGTATGAGTGTCCAGCAGAGACTAAATAAAAGATCACTCTGACCTAACAGGAAGCTCCCTGATTGCCAGTCCCGCTCATGTTCACGCTGAATTGGCCCCTGCAGTACACACAATAAAAACTTTTTATTCTGGTCAAAGCAGATGGCTGCTCCTACCTGAGTCTGGTTTTCTTGAAGGTCTCTTCATGTTAAAAGGGAGTTCTTCTTCCCCACTATCACCAAGTGCTTTCTGAATGCTGGACTGGGGACATTGTTGCCCATTTTATGAGTGGCATGTGAAAGTTAAAGCATCACTGGTTGGTGGAGGCATAGAGACACTAGTTTGGCCCAGCAATGGTGAAAATGTCCAAGTTTAGCTTCTTGTGTGAGTTCAGCATTAAAGCTTGCGAGCCACTGGTGGCTGTGGGCTCTTCGTCATGTTTAGTGTGCATAAAGCCACTGTAATCACCAATCTGCTGGTAGTAAGAAGCAACTTCGGAGAGAGACTGGCAGGGCTGCTTTTATGATACCATAAACAGTCAAATGCACTGTTTCGATAGATGCCTCTGCAGGCAGAGAGCCAAACAGGTTCCAGTGAGGGAACTGATTTATTCTGCTTCTTAGAGGGGAAACTGAGAGAGAGGAAATTGGGAAAGCAATGATTTTTTTTTATCACTTCATGTACATAGTGGCGAATGATAAAGCAGGAACCACAAATTAACCTTTTTATGGTGTGTGCGTGTGGGGGGGTGGCTTTTTGCAGATATTTCTCCCACCAGCCAAGCTCTGTGTGAAGATGTGGTCACGGTTCTGACCGTTTTCTGTGAAAAGCTGGAGTCAGTGGACAGGTAACGCTGCAGATTCTCATTGACTCACTAATATTCTGTTATATTTCTCTTGTCTCGATATGGAGGTGATAATTCAGTCAGACTGATCCAAACACAGAAACAAAAACACAGATGTATGATTTTGGAGCAAAGGATGGGCCGACGTCACTGATAATCACTCTGCTTTCATTAGTGTTTCATCTCCTTTCAGTGTAAGTAATGAGAACAAACATGAAGGCGCCCAGGAAAAGGTTGAAAAACTGCACATAGTTTAGCTGCTGTTTAGCTCATTCGTGTGGTTTCGTTTTAAATGTCAGCTTTACCACATTAAACAGTGTTTGCATGTTTCCTCTGCACTTCCATGGTTTCTTCCTGGAAGCTTCCTAGTTTAATACAGTAACCATTTCTTTATTTTAATCTCCCAGTGATAACCAGCTCCTGCAGCTACTCTACCTGGAGTGCATCCTTTCTATGCTCAGCAGCTGCCCTCCCACAATGCACCTCTTCAGAGGTTTCACAGACCTCGTGTGGTAAGACTCACTGAGTAAAATTTCATCAACTGGTCCCTCACTGTTGTCCTAATTGGAGTTGATTGTAGTCCGATGTAATCAATAAAAATCGCTAATGTTCCTCTTCCCAGGAAGCAGCTGTGCCCATCCCTGGTGGCAATCATGGGCAATCCCGTCAATGACAAAACTATTGCTTCCCACCACGGCTACTCAGCAGCATCAGACCGAGACCGCCTCTCAGAGAGACTCAGTTTAGGTAACTGAATTTACTAAAGAATCCGCTGTAGGAGGCGGTCAGTTTGTCTGTTTTTTTGCAACAATTTGAAAGCGAATATCAGTGGAAATTAATCTCTATCAGGAATTCAAGCGCCAAGAAAGGGGGGAAAATCAATACCTAATTACTGATCGCTCATAAACGGAGCCTGATGCAGCTATGAAGATCACGACTGAAGCTAACAGTGTGAAAAGTGTTGGTTTCCACTCACTGCTGCAGGAGTTTAAGGAGACATGAGTTCTTATAGGAGGAAGCTTTCTATCAGCATGATTTCATGGGTTCAGCTTCATGCCCCTCTTTGTTTTGTTCTCCCAGGAATGGGCCAGGAGGTGGACTCCTCCTGCGGAGGACTGTCCGATCAGGGCAGAGGTTCTGGCTGCTCCTCTAGCGCCCCTGCCAGGATTGCACCGGTAGTGCGCACAGTTTGCTACATTGCAGCAGAGCTGGTGCGTCTGGTGAGCTGCGTCGAGTCGATGAAACCGGTGCTCCAGTCGCTCTACCACAGGATCCTCCTCTACCCTCCTCCTCAGCACCGCACCGAGGCCATCCGCATCATGAAGGAGGTGGGACAAAGACATTTCTCTACGTTTATAATATCATTTTTCACTGACAGGCAGCCTTTTGCTAATCTTTATTCAGCAAAGTTTTCACAAGTACCTCCGAGGATCATGCAATCGAAGGGGTCCAGTAACAGTTTGACATTTGGGATAACCTGCCTGCATATGTTTTTAGAGCCATGTGAGCAAAAGCTTTAATGCTTTCGTCTGTGGCAGATTCTGGGCAGCCCCCAGCGGCTGTATGACCTCGCCGGTCCCTGCATGGCTGAGCCTGAGACCAGGAAGCGATCATTCTCAAAGAGGAAGTCCCACCTGGACCTGCTCAGACTGTTAGTAACTCCTAACTTTGTTCACTTGGTGTTTGCTCTGTTTCTGAAATTTAACAACCTGAAATCTGTCACCCAGGGATGTTTGTCCGTACTCTTTGTTTTGCTGCACATTGTTTCAATCGTCACTCGGTCCAAATTAAAGTAGAAATCAAAGTAATGTGTTCGCTCACGTCATTTGGCGATCAATCCTATACTGAGCTGTTTGTTTCTGCTTCCCGTGGCAGAGTGATGGATGGGATGACAGAGGCTTGTATGAAAGGAGGCATCGAGGCGTGTTACTCCTCCGTGTCTTGTGCCTGTGCCCTTCTCAGCGCACTGGATGAGCTGTCACAGGGCCGTGGCATCCAGCCTGAGCAGGTATGCAGACAACACACGGAACCACAGCATTAAAGGGCCATTCTGGGGTTTAACGTATTACTTATTTAAGTAGCACTTTTGTGCATGCAAAGGGTTTGGATTTAGTGTTCAGGCCAAAAGAAGGTCTCTATGTCACTGTGTAACCCAGTGATACTTAATGCATTCCTAGCAGTTAGTTTGACAGCCCTCAACCAATGAATGAGCAGCTCTCTCGGTGGCCGTCCATCATTAAAATGTTTGTGGGATTTTGTTAACAAGTGACAGCTCTTGGGTCTCTGAATCAGCACAATATGGGCTCTGGTGTTGATTACGTATAAAACGGTAACATAGCTGCGCTCTCCAGGCTCGGCTTCTCCTCAGACGACTGGACGATCTGAAAGATGGAACCGAGTCGACACGTGAGTCCATGGAGATCAACGAGGCTGACTTCAGGTGGCAGAGACACATCCTGTCCTCAGAGCAGCCTCCGTGGGACCCCAGCTCGTCTTCCTCCAATGTGGCCACCACTGGCACCACTGAGCGTAGCCCCGACATCAGCATCAGCATCACCACGGAAACGGGCCAAACCACCCTGGATTTAGAGGTGGGAGAGCTCGGCCTCGCTGTGGGCCACACCAGTCCGGAGGAGTGTGGAGAGGACGCTCGTCTCCCTTCGCCTTCTTTCTGTGGTGATCAGGAGGAAACCAAACACGAGCCGATCCCCGTGCCCAACCAGGGAGGCCAGAAGGAGGAAGGAGGGGTGCCCACAGGGGACGTGGAGGGAAGAGGAGAGAAAGAAAGAGGTGGAGGCGGAGAGAGAGGAGGTGCAGTTCCTCCAGATGTGGTGCAAAGGAGTCACGCCCTCGTCTACCCCGACATCACGAACTTCCTGTCTGTGGAATCCAGGTCTCGGTCGCACCACGGAGGAGGGTCACGATACAGCGAGAGCAACTTCAGGTACTGCTGTTTCTCTAGTTGCTGAATTGAAATGATGATAAATAGTAATTAAGTAAAGAAAGAATATATAAATAATAAAAACAATCTCATGCTTCTTCCTGCTGCCCACCAGCATGGAGGAGCAGGACCTGTCACGGACAGAGTTTGACTCGTGCGATCAGTACTCCATGGCTGCCGAGAAAGACTCGGGGCGCTCTGACGTCTCCGACATCGGGTCCGACAACGTGTCGCTGGCCGACGAGGACCAGCAGTTGTCCCGCGACTTCCCAGGTCACCGCTCCCTGCGCACTGCCGCCCTGTCCCTCAAACTGCTCCGCAACCAAGAGGCTGACCAGCAAAGCGCCAGACTGTTCGTGCAGTCTCTGGCTGGACAGCTGCCCCGCCTGCTGGGGATGTCCACTGCCACGGAGGTGGACATGTCGCTGCAGAACTTCTCTTCCACCTTCTGCTCTGGACTGCAGGCTGGTGAGTGAGGGGAGAAGGGAGGGAGGTTAGATTTACTGCAGTGGAGTGATTCCTGTTCTGCGATCTGCATGAGTTTGCTACTCAAACACACACATATTTGCTCAGGGAGGAGATGGTTCTCCCTGTTTAAGTAAATATATTACACTGCAGGCATGCGCTGGGAATATCAGAGTGCAAAGACAAGACAAATCTCTACTACTGCAAGAACTCAATGACAAGGAGACACGCTAGTTTAAAGAATAACATTTATTGTTTATTTTTTTCTACAGTAGATGATCTAAATGCTGAGGTTCTCAACATTTTTGTGGTCATGGTTAAATTACATTTTCCAAAGGCCCCTTCCCAGTCCTAGCACACCTTTAGTTGGTCTGATTAATAAGATTTCCTCACGCTCACGAACAGCTGCTGTGATTTCACAGCAGTCCTAATGCAGAACATGTCTGCACAGCTGACGGAGGGTGGGTGCTTTGGGGATAAAAACTCTTCAGAAGAACAATTACGTGGAAATGCCACACTGCCTCGCACACTCCTGGAACATTTATGATATCATGTTTCAGTCTGTCAACCCATCAATCAGGCAAATGAGCCCCATCTCCTTATCCCATCGTCCAATCAGAAGACTGCTGAGATTAGTCTGACTAATGAACACCTTGGCTGCACATTCATTCAACCAATTAGCAGAGTTAGTGACGTCACAATGCACAGGTTCTCATGCTAATGCAGTTTTTTCTGCTTCTGTGAGTGGCTCTGTTACTGCATTTTATATTTATTTACATTTCTTTTCATTTTATTTGACCTCAAAGGTGATTATTTTTTGTAACTGAGCGAGGTAATAAAAATCTTGCTTTGTTGGATGCTATTAAGAAGTTCATTCTTTGCTGAATCACTGTTAGTGCAAACAGTCATTTTCTAGCCGTTTGCATAAACAGCTAGCTTTTCCAGCTTTTTAGCTAACACTACTTAGCTTTTAGCTAATGCTAGCTCCTCTGTAAGCCTGTTTCCTGTGTCTTGACTGACAGGTCTGTAGCTTCTCACTGTTGAAGGTTCTCCTGAGCTCCTCCATAAATACATGAGATTGAGAAAAGAGTCTTAAAGAGTTTTTTGGACACAAATGCTTTTTTAAATTAATGTACAATATATATGCATTTTCTAAATCACTCTAAATTTGATGATTTAGAAATCAAGACCATTACCTGTGGGGTCGGGGAACTGCCAGAGACTTTCCAGCCTGCCTTGTCTTATTTTTTTCTAATTTCTTTCAAGCCCATCTGTGTTTTTACCTCCTTATAATTAAAACAATAAAAGTTAAAGAAGATGTTTCTGTTCTTCACACCTTCAGAAGTTAACTCTGGTTGTTCCTTCTAATAGATAATAGTGACAGTCGGGGTACCTGAATGGATGCAAAGCTCTTTTCTTTGAAGTTTCAGTAAAAATCAGCTGTAGCAGAAAATATTGCATCTCAAATAAACAGCATAACTGTGTAGTGGAAGAAAACATCAAGCTTCAGATGCGGTTTTCTGTATGTGTGCGCTGCTTTGAGGAAACCTGGTAAAATATTCAGGAGCTTAAATGAGTTCACTTTCGGTTTCTGGTGCAGATTGGGCTTCCTCTCTGTGGCGGTGTCCTGTGTGGGTCGTGGGTGTTGTTGTTCTTTCATAAACTCTCTGGTCTTGTTCCATGCTTGTTTTTAAAACCTCTAAATGGCTCGAATATGTGATTAAAATCCCCGTAACATTGTTGTGTAATGTTTCTTTTGCAACAGATTTGGCAGGCGGTACTTCAGATTAGTTTTTTGTACTTTTTTATAAGAGCATCAGTTTATTATCAGTTTATTATCAGTACAAATTTCTGTTCTGACTGCGGTGCGGTAACGAAGACCCTCTTGTATGCACAGGTCGCTGACGTCAGGGTTTTGCTGGTATGGATTTTGCTTTTTCCTGTTATTTGTCATCGGTGTGTAGTTTAAATGCAGTACGTTTATTTTCTTACAGTTATTAAAGAAAACTTTTTGCCTTACAGTCATGACATCCATCGCTAAGAGCAGCAAGCCTGCTGGGAGTTTTTACATCAGCAGAGCAAAATTATGACTTAAATGAAATGTTACGCTCAGCTGACTTAATGAAATAGTTTGGACTTTAAATCCCCAGAGCAGGTTTTTGATTAAAACACTTCAGTCGCCTTCAGCCAACAGATTGTATCTCGCTGCCTGCTCTCACCTGCACACTCCCTTTCATTGGCTCTCTCACTGTCTCCGTTTTCTTTCTTTCTTTTTCACTTGTGCTGTAGGTGTTATTAATTCATTATAATCCGTCACATTTGACCTCTGAGAACACCGACACGTCCTCTACAGATGTAATTGGTAATCCTAAATCTGTGTCCCTGCAGGCGGCATTCACTCCCCAGGTTTTGAGACAGGCGACACTCTGAGCTGCCAGTCTCTGATGAACGCAGACGGCCTTTACCTGGTGTCTTACTACGCTCTGCTGCTCAATCTCAAACTCTGCTGCTGCGGCTACTACAAGCGGCGAACGCTCACGCCCGTCCTCAGCCTGGTGAGAGCGAGATTCGTTTCCTCTGATCAGTTTTCTCCGGTGTTTAAAGACAAAGATTCAAAGATAAGAAGTAAAACCAAACCAATGCAACTACATCCTGTAGTTTCAAAGAATCCTCTTTGTGCAGCATTGCTTATTTAAAGGTATAGATGTATCTTTGTGTTCCTCTAGCCACACAACCACCCAACTAAATACTGAATCAGCTCTACTTAGACATTTAAGCTACTTCAACTTTATCATCAAAAGTACAAGGAAAAAAACAAAACTTCCCGCCCTGAATATAACAGCACTGAATTGGATGCAGTCACACTGAATGGGTGGACGTTTGTTCTGTTGTGCAGAAGGAGTTTGTGCGTCTGATCCAGAGCAGCGGCGTCCTCGTGGTTCTGTCTCAGGCCTGGATCGAGGAGCTTTACCACCAGGTGTTGGAGCGCAACCTGCTGGCTGAGTCTGGGTTCTCGGGTTCTTCAGAGGACCACACACTGCCGCTTATCACCATGCTGACAGGTACACACACACACACACACACACACACCTGTACAGTTTCTACGTGCTCAGCTAGTCTCCACACACTGGCTCAAAAGGCCTCTCCATAACAAGGGAAAAATATTGATTAAGAGATAAATGAAGCAACAGTATTTATTATGAAAGGTGCAAAAGAGTGTGTGTGTGTCTTAGCCACTGAGAGAGCCCCTTATGCTACACTACACTGTCCAGGTGGCTTCAGATGACTGACAGAGAGCTCCCCCTACAGGCCTCACCAGCTGAGCGCACCGCCCTGCCCTCCTCTGTCCCCAACACTACGCAGCTCCCTCCAAACTACCTCCAGCTCATCCTCAGTCGTACTTGGTGCCCATCATCCAGATTATTACGATCAGTTTAGGTGTAGGACTAAATGACACAGACAGAAAAAACCCAACATAGTATTCACACAGTAGCCCACATAAACCTACCCTTAAATTCAGCTTGTAGTTCACGCCACACCATCAGTTTCATTTTACTTAACAAAAAGTCCCAGTTAAAAACATCTTTTGCTATCCTTGACTGTATCATCTCCAAATAAATTATTTGTTCCTGCAAACAGGGACCTGGTTAAATTCTGGTATTTATAGTAAAGCCTATAATTGCTCGCATCATCTCCACGGGCAACTTTTTATCTGTTCAGTTACTGAGCTTTTCTATTAGCTCTGTATGTTAATCCATAGACCTCCTAAATCTGTGTCTGAGTTTGGATAGTTTCCTCAGGGCTGCCTGCAGCACAAAAGGTAGAGCAGGTCATCTGCTAATTGAAAGGTTGGTGGTTCGAGCCCTTGCTGCTCCAGTCTGCACGGCAGTGTAGAAGATACAGTGAAGATACTGAACCCCAGTTTGCTCAGACAGACTTTGGGATTTATTATATGCAGAGGGTATAAATTCAAATACTTGACATGTTGTGACTTCTCTGTTCCTCGTCTCTTAGACATTGACGGCTTGGGCAGCAGTGCAATCGGAGGTCAGCTGATCAGGAGAGCGTCGAGCCACGCGCCGCTCGGCTGTGAAAAGCCGTGCAGTGACGCTGTGATGGCAGGTCAGTAGCACTTACTGAGAACGTAGTTAACATTTAATTCTCCTCAGTCAGCAGCTCTTCATTCACAGGGTTTTCATGTTTGGATTATATTTCTGGGGAGCTTTACTCGAGTTTGCTGAGCCCGTAATTGCTACTAAAGTGCTGCGCTGGTAATCAGTACAAACCACAACATTAGCAGAAGTATCTCAGAGCAGAGCTGCATGGTCAAGACATGCAGGTTTTTTAAAAGTGTTGTATTTACTGGTGCATTCATGATTGCAAAACATAACAGATGAACATTTGTAAGTTTCATGTCCTGCTGCAGAGTCGGTCTGCAGGAACGTTGATAGGAAACCTGCAGGTTTTAAATATAATCATGCTTCAGTGATGTTGTGTGTTTGGATTTGACCTGCTGTAACTGAAAGAGCAAGAAGCTGCATTGCAAACGAAAGATGAGACAAGCTGGGGGATAAAGGGTAGCTGGGTAGAAAGAGGGCAGTGAGCACCTGTGCTGTTTCCTGCAGGATTAAGCCAGACTCTAACTGCTGCTGGCTGACTCACCCCTGACATTTATGCTCATCTTGTGTGTTTTGTGTGTGTCACCATTTAAAAAACCGACCCTTTTTTTTTGCTCTGTGTTTTTCAGGAGCTGTGTTCTCACGCTTCATCCTCACCGGTGTTTGGAAAAACCTGATCGATGTTCTGTCCACACCGCTGACTGGTCGCATGGCGGGCAGCTCCAAGGGCCTGGCCTTCATCCTGGGGGCAGAGGGGGTCAAAGAGCAGAGCCAGAGGGAGAGAGACACCATCTGCCTGAGTTTAGACGGCCTGCGTAAAGCTGCTGCGCTCAGCTGCGCCCTGGGTGTGTGAAGCATGTTTCATGTGCCTGTATTAATAAGACAAATGCATATCATCTTCTCTCATCCCTGTGGGGGAGGATTTGTGCTCCCTCCCTATAGCACAGGCAAAGGTCAGGATTATTCACTAGACATCTGTCCTACAGCTGGAGCAGATTCTAGGTATGTACAGTATGAACAGTAATTTCTATTAGCAGCTCAGCAGCCACTCAGCACTGTTTTTAATCAGCACGTCCTGTCGCAGCTCACTAAACTCGAGGACTGATTTATTTAGGGGCCTGAAGAAGTGCAGTGTGAAACATGTTGTAAACGCTTAATCCAAATATATCTGTACTGTGGATTCAAATATTACACTTATATCACAGCATGCACACACAGATGTTTTGACTTGGCCAGTGTGATTTCTTCTTCACGTGATTTGTGTCACAGTAGTAATATGTTATAAGATAGGAGATAACATGCTAAAGATACGAAACATTGTGCTAAAATATTTCTACTTCAGATTATTTTCTGCAGCAGTTACATCCTCTCTTTCTTTGTTTGGTATTTAGCTGTAAAACATTTTCCATCACTGGTTTAGCATTAAGACAGTTAGCATAGATAGCTTATAAACGTCCTGAGGTTTCAAAGCTTGATGTAATTAAAACTAAATAACAGGGGCCCTAGAGTTGAGCCGTGTGGGACACCGCAGGAAAAAGCAAATGGACACAAAGACTCCGGCACAGACGGTGAAACCTTTGAGATACGGTTCAGTATGAATTTGGTGGAAGAAATACAGAAATAAGGTCTCGATGTAATAAGATAGAACAATGAGCTGCAAGTTATTTGGCCACAACCTTCAGAAGTAGAAAGACTGAACTGAAATGTCTTTGTTTTCTTCTTCCAGTCAGCAGAATAAGCACGAGAGAGCACCGGGGAGGACTTGCTGTCAGATGGCTTTATTGTTCACTTTTAGCCACAGTAACTGTCAGGATGGCAAACACTCACAAGACTGCACAAAGGAAGTGAAAAAGGTTCAGACTGTAGAGGCTGTCAGAGGCAGACAAAACGCTGTTATTCTAACATGGAGTTTACTGCCCTCGTGTGAGCTCAGACCCTCTCAGCTCCCGCCACAGCACAGGTCTACTTACACAGAATAATTGAGAACTGAGGGTTTACACAGCTTTTAATTGATATTAAACATGTTTTGGAAGCTTATGGGGTCACGGGGAAATGCAGTCACACTAATGAAAACCGCTTGACACGTGACTTTTTAAGCGATTAAGCACTTTAAACTTTCCCGTTAGAAGTCCTGGACATTCATTGAACCTGAATAGTCGTCTGAACCAAGTGCCAGCGGCCTTGTGGCTGGCCTGCCTTAAAGCTCTGTCCCATGTTTTTAGCTCGGGGATCCTTTCGTTTCCACCTCGACGTTTGGCAGCCACTGAAAAGGGACACCAGAATAACACCAGTGTGCTGAGTGCAGATTAGTGTTCAAACGTGAACACTGGGCGAAGCTGTCAACCATAAAAATACGAGACACAGGTGCTGTCAGGGTTTCAGTTAACGGACTCAGGCGCAGACCGGGACTCCTTACAGGATTTACAGATTTTATTTACACAACGACACCAGGTGAAGCTATTTACAAAGTGCTGGAGGGAGGGGAGGGGGGTCCAGGGTTCCGGGGTATGTGAGGGAAGAGACGGGAATCTGACGTCCTCCAAAGGCTCTCTCTCTTCGCTCCCCACACTGGGGAGACACCATCCACGCACTCGTCCACGGGGATGACAGGCAGGCAGGGAAAGGATCCGGGTTAGATCTGTACACAGAGATAATGGTTAGAGGCGAACAGACGGAACGAACTCACAGATCCTTATTATAATCTACTGAGCGACTGACGCTGATAACTCAACGATCCAGCGAAGACTAGTGCAGACTCGCCATCTAAGTAGTGCAGTCATCAGCTGGGATCAGCGGCCGGTGTGGTGATGAGCAGGTGTGTGGGCCAGCAGCGGGAGCCCGCAGTGAGCATCGCCGTGGCGAGAGAGAGAGAGAGTGAGAGAGAGGGCGAGAGCGAGAGAGCAAACAAACCACAAACATATTGCCCAATAGAGGATTGACCAGCGGGGCACAGGGACCATGACAGGTGCTTCCTTAAAACGCTCCAGTTTTAGGCTCATTTTACATTTCATCTGGTCTCAGTTCATTTTACACACTGAATGCAGCAAAGACGATGACTCTCCTCTCTTGCTGGTCTAACTTTTCTCTTCGTGCTGGAAGTGCAGACTGGAGGCCACGTCGTGCCCAGTTTTACTTCATACTTTGACATCGTTTCAACACAGCGTGCACGCCTTTTTGATTTAAGTCATGTCAGTTGTTTCTTCACGTTCTCTTGATAACTTGAGTCCATGAGGGCTTTAAATGATCTTTCTAATAAGCACGTTTAAACCATAGAGGGAGATGAATCTGCTGTTGATCATCTGTACTGTACCATGCTTCAAACGTATACATTTAAATGTAAAAGCAGAAATTATCAGTAAAGCATTTATTGGGCATTTCATAGTGCCTAAAAATCCCCTCATGGTACTGTAGGCTTTTAATGTTTCTGCCATACTTTGAGCTTTGACTCGTACTCACACGGGGAAGGTTTTGCTGAGTTCTGATTTTCCTTGTCAGCTTCATTATGTATCACATTAATCAAATTTGACACCAGTGGCAGGTGCCCAATAGCAGCCAGCACCTGTTCGACGCTGTGCAGCTCCTCTGGAGGTTAACTGCGAGTTTTACTTCCAAAATGTTAAATGCAAGTATTACAGAGGATGTCAGGGGAAATGCAGTTTACTTATCAACCGCTGTCAGATGTCTGTGAGTATCACTAGCATTAAAGGGCAGTGGCACATCCCTGAGGCCTGCATGGGAGCAAATCAGATTGAAATTAGTGCAGAAGGACTAATGAATATGAATGAACACATGGCGTACGACCTCCTCTGTGTTTGCAGTTGGCACGTTACAGTTTGTGTGTCTCCAGTTAAAATTTTAAACATGTACAGTAGAAATCCAGGAAATCTGTGAAAATGTCTCATTGGTAGATTCTGAATATGGATGATGGCTGAAATGTTGCATTTTTAATGTGCAGGGATGATGTTTTGTGGATGAATGAAACGGCACGTCTTTACTTTGTGTGTGTGTGTGTGTGTGTGTGTGTGTGTGTGTGTG
>NW_005187534.1:1522319-1534052 GCF_000239375.1 Pundamilia nyererei | reverse complement strand
TGTGTGTGTGTGTGTGTGTGTGTGTGTGTGTGTGTGTGTGTGTGTGTGTGTGTGTGTGTGTGCGTCTGTCAGGTGTGGCTGCCAACTGTGCTTCAGCTTTAGCCCAGATGGCTGCAGCCTCCTGTGTGCAGGAAGAGAAGGAGGAGAAGGAGGTGGGGGAGACGGGAGACGCTATCGCGCAAGGTATTTTCACAGAAACACAAACACACACTTGTTCGGACGTTTGCATGTAACAGACACACAAAAACCTTAAATTTGAATCAAGCTCATCGTCGTCACACACAATCAAGGGGTAAAACCTCAAATTAGTGCTAATTTGTGTTTTCCTAGTTATAAAACCCAGATAAAGGAAATCTTGACCGTTCACAATCATACATACAAAGAACCCACAGTAAACACATTTGTACACTTAATAAGGCCCCACTTATATCTCAACATGAGATATTGAGACTTGTATTAATATTTATTTATTACTTGTATTATTATTTCCTTAAGTACCTTTAACTGAGTATTTTCCATCTTCTGTTTTTGCTTTTGTCTCTTTTTAAAAAAAAGTTATTATTATAAACTTTTTACACTATAAGCAGAAACATTCTGGGCCACCTTGACCTGCAGGAGCTGCTCGGCATGGAAACCCATGCCGTGACGCTCCCAGCACAGAGGAGCTTGGAAGCTGCTGTGTGCCTCAGCACTTCTGCTCTGTAACTTGATGCGTCCTGACCTCCCGGCTGAGCAGCAGGTCAGGACCGTTGATTGTGGAATATCACGGAAGGAAGAACTGACTTGCTGCAGCGGCGGCGTCCAGTTACAGAACCAGGCTGGAGTTCAGTCAGATCTTCAGAACGACCTCTTCTTTCACAAACGTTTGCAAAGACCGACTGCGTGGCTAGGTGCTTAATGTTATGTACCTGTGCCGATGGGAGTAAAAAGCACCCCCCCTTTTCCTTCACTAAACCTTGTGTCCTTGACCTTGATGAAATTGTCATGAGTTCAAGGAAAAGAGGGTGTTAGGAATATTGATAAGGGCTCGAGAAAAGAACTGTGTGCTGAGAATCTGAATGACCTGACACTAACCTGCTTAACATGCTGTACTGAAACTACAGTGTGTAAATATGGACTACAAAACATCGTACGTACTGCACCTTGCTTTGCTAACAGTACGCAGCAGCTGGATTTGCTAAGGAGCTCACGGTGACTGAACGTCACAGTCTTGGGTATTTTTCCAGGTGGCCTTGTGGCGTATACATTTGTAGGAGCTTCCCTTTCAAGAAGAAAATATTTAAATGAGTAACATAGACATGATTTACAAAGTCTGAGGCATACACTTTACTGCAAAATGCTCAACATTTCTTTGCCAAAAACAAAGCTTATGTCTGTTGTGGTTGTGATCGGTGCTTCCAGGAGCGTTTATCTGTTTGGAATAACGGGCCAATTCCTTTTTTCGGCCACAGCCTAAACTTGGAATCATTTCTACTGGAGACAAAAGCAATGATAAAAACAAGATATGGGAACTAGTGACATCTAGTGACAGCTGCTACAAACTGCTGGCAGCATTTACTGGGATGCAACATTAATGTTTATATATTTCCACAACCTGAGAGTCAGTTTTGTTAAAGCTCATCTCAAATCAGTTCAAGCACAATGTTCAGGGCGTCTGTGATATTTAAAATACACTTTACTGTGTGTGTGTGTGTGTGTGTGTGTGTGTGTGTGTGTGTGTGTGTGTGTGTGTGTGTCCAGTGAAACAGCGTGTTGAGCAGCGTCTGGAGCAGATCGGCCGTCCTCAGGGAGTTCGCCTCCACACAGCTCATGTGTTGTGCATGGACGCCATCCTGAACGTTGGCCTGGAGATGGGCAGCCACAACCATGACTGCTGGCCTCATGTGTTCAGGTACGTTTGTTTATCCTGTAAAATATACTTCATATATCATATATATCAAGCTCGGAAACGTAGTATGTGAAGCTATAGTGGTTCATAAGGGATGAAACTTCAAAAATATGTTCTAGAACTTCAAATCACTTTCAGGGTGACCGAGTACATCAGCTCACTGGAGCACACCCACTTCAGTGACGGCTCTGCCCAGCCGTCCTCTCTGACCACAATCACCCAGCAGAGCCAGCAAATGGCTGGCATCGACCTCGGGCTGGAGTTGAGCTGCGAACCCAGCCCCGAGGCCTCGGACCTGAGCCTGAGCCAGCCGGTCATCCAGCCGCTTTCCATCCAGGAGCTGCTGAAGGAGAGCGGCAGAGGGGGCCGAGGCCTGGACCTGAAGAGCGGCAGCCTGATGACCGGCACCAGCGCCGCCAAGGCCGTGTGCACGCTGTCAACACAGGCCGACAGGTAGAGACTGAACAAATACCACAGCAACATGATAGACTGGATGGCAATCCAGACACTTTCTACATGTGATGTTGCAGGTGTTGCACCAGTGCTGTCAGTTGTGTTTTGATTTTGTTTTATTAAAACCCAATAACTGCACGTGCTCCAAGTTTAAGAAACAGTAAATGAGAAATTCAGCGATTAGATTTCCTTTGACAGTCGGATCAGAGTGGCCCCTGTGGTGGTAGTCATTATTTCAGAGTCGCTGCACTGAGGTGCAACTTCAGAGACTTGGATACTGAGTTGCTTTATGTTTTTTATATCTTTTTCATTTTATAGGTATTGACAAGAGGAAATAAAGTAATGTACGCGATGAAAGGCAAAACAAGAGAATTATGTGGTGCAATATTCATTTTATCTCTATTATTTAATTTTAATTATTGTTAGAAATTAAACTATGATGAACTGCGCAGCCATAACTAATAAGGCTGACCTCTAAAAGCTTGGCCATAATGTCACCACGGGCAACAAGACGGTGGAAATAGAAGCAGACTAACAAGTTTCACAGTGGGTTTAGTTTCTAACTGAAGTGCAGCAGCTGTGTTAGCACCGTGTCCATTAACAGCCAGCATGACCGAGGCTCTTAATGACTTTATCTTCCAAATCCACGTTTCACCGACATTTGGTGCTCAGCAAGTGTTCCCGAGGTTGGTTTTATAGCCAAAAGATGGCAGTAGTGGAGCTACTGCTGTGTGTGTGTGTGTGTGTGTGTGTGTGTGTGTGTGTGTGTGTGTGTGTGTGTGTGTGTGTGTGTGTGTGTGTGTGCTATGACACACTTTCTTTGATGAGTCATTTGGTATTTGGACCCTAAATGTAAAAGTGAGAACATTGTTTTGTGCTTGTTGTTACTGGACCGACACTCAGGATTAGAGTGAGACTGATGTCCTCACACGTGTACAAACATGTATGCATATGTGCGCGTGCCACTTGTTACGGCTCGCACACGGCCGCAGTAACTGTGGACTTGTTTGCGTGTTCATTCCAAGGATCATCTCTTACATAACCAGTTATCTGGGCTGCTTTTAGGAGCGTATATTAAAAAAAAATTCCCCCTGATCTTTTGGAACAGATGGACTGAACACATTTACAAGCTCAAAGTGGCGACAACCATAGTAAATACTGCTGCACAGGGCTGGCCTATATGTGCTTAGAGGGCAGTGAACAGGGAGGCTTTGCAAGTATTTCAGTGTAGGATGTAAACTTGCATGGCAGCGTTGCTTTTGCACTGTAGACGTTCATGTGAGTGTATGAAATGCTTTCTGTGTGTTTCAGGTTATTTGAAGAAGGGGCCACCAAACTAAACCTGGTTGGTCTGGTTGGTTTCCTGCAGCAGCTCAGAAAAGCTTCTCAGTCTCAGCTGTTTGACTCTCCCACCGAGACTGGAGACTATTCACTGGCAATGCCAGGTACACACTTTGCATTCATTTAGTGCACATTATATTGACTGGCTGACTTTACTCTGACATCAAAACACACACACACACACATAATGCTTCAGTAAATGCATGTGAGCACTCTGGGCAAAAGGCCCCACCCCACCCCTTACTCCATGCATGGGCTGACCATAGACTGTATAAAAAAGATGGACATACTCAAGGAGATGCCACCAATTGGTTTTGGGCTCTACGTTCTGAAACGTGACGAGCTGCCGTCACGTAGTATCTGGATAAAAGGCTGGGATGCTAAGCTATCAGCCAATAATTGCATTAGATTGGTTAGCAAGCTGCATCCATAAAGTGTACAGGTGCATCACACAGACACAAATACCTGCTCACTGATTAAAGTAACAGATTTAAAAAAATCATTATTACATTTTAATCATCAAACTGGAGTTTTTTGGATGGGCTGCGTGAGAGCAATTATTCTTTGTCAGATATTTGCATTCAGAAATCTTTCAGAAGGTGCAGATGAGTGACCCAGTGAAACTCGTTCAACAGTCGAAACTGTGTTTGCTTTAATAGCAGGTGAAATTGGCCAAGTTAAAAACTGGCTTCTCTTCACAAAGATTTTGGCTTCACTTCAACACAAATAAACCACAGACATCCATTTTTATTTAATAGCTACATTTTCTGCTTTTATTAAACACACCTAAAACAAATTCTGTTACATTTATTTAATTATTGACACACTTTTTTCAGACACACAAAAGAAAATTATCCAAAAAACCCCATAGAATTTGCATCCTTTAAACATCCTCGGTCCCTTCCTGTGCCCTTCTCGATCTCAGGCCTTGGCCACTGACCCAAGGGTCTGCATAGTTGTGAACCATGCTGGGCATACCTTGTTCTCTTTCTTAATTAGTTTCCCTCGTGTGGTTAATTAAAGATGAAGTACAGACAGGAGTAAAGCTCCGAGGCCTTTTTTGTGTCCTCTGCGTGTCTGTAGGAGAAGCCAAGTCAACGTTGGACCGGCGCAGCGCCCTCCATCTCTTTCGTCTGGGTGAGGCCATGCTGCGAATCGTCCGGAATAAGAACCGACCCCTTCTCCACATGATGAGGGCCTGGAGCGTGGTGGCGCCTCATCTGGTGGAGGTAGGATATTACCACCTTGTAAACAGTGTTTTATTTCTCTCCTTCTGTTAACTTCTCAACCTCTCAGTTGCGCAGTTGTGTAACTACAGAAGTTCTAATTGCTGCTCTCACACGAGTTGGAACTACAGACAAAGTCAACGTGTTTAAAAGACAAACAAAGCCAACAGTTTATCCATTCTGCCACATGTGAAATATGGGTTAATCAATCTTCTCCTTTTATGGAGATTTACTTCACAGCAGCAGCATCGCAGTAGTTCAGGCAGGTCTCAGTCTTCTGAGTTTGGGTCTTACTGCACCTCAGGCTGCCTACATGCCTGCCTATGTATCTCCAAGCCACTTTGCAACCCACCTCCAGCCCAGCTCCTCCTTTTAAGACAGGGGTCTCGAACTCCAGGCCTTAAAAGCCGGTGTCCTGCAGGTTTTAGATCTCACCCTGGGTCAACACACCTGAATCAAGTGATTAGTTCATTACCAGGCCTCTGGAGAACTCAAGACATGTTGAGGAGGTCATTTAGCCATTTAAATCAGCTGTGTTGGATCAAAGACACATCTAAAACCTGCAGGACACTGGCCCTCGAGGCCTGGAGTTCAAGACCCCTGTTTAAAGGTGTCTCTAACCTGATCAGTGTCAAATCTGTTATCACTAATGTCTGCTTGTTCCGTGCTGTGTCTTACTGCTGCTGTTATTCTTTCTATGTCTGCACATGGAAGAGTGAAGGGCTCCCACAAAACTGTGACTGCACACAGAAATGAATCTTCTTTGGATTGTAGCGGCTAGGAAATGAAGTTGTGTAACATCTGTGTAGACCACCTTCTGTCTCGCACAGTGGTTTTCCTTTTTTTTAGCTCGGTACACTTCAGGCACTGAGAGAATAAAAGCTTTGATCTGAGGCTCTTTAAACACAAAGTTTTTGTCGTCATCACAGGCTGCGTGTCACAAAGAGCGCCACGTATCCCAGAAGGCCGTTTCCTTTATCCACGATGTTCTCACAGAGGTGCTGACGAGCTGGGCGGAGCTTCCACACTTCCACTTTAACGAGGCACTGTTCAGGCCTTTCGAGCACATCATGCAGCTGGAGCTCTGCGACGAGGACGTTCAGGACCAGGTGGAGTCGGATCTCAGTTCCTCAAAACAACCAAACCAGCCAGCGTTGTTCCGGGCTGTGCGTTCAGTTTGCCAAACAGTTTTTCTCGGGTTTGTCTCCCTGCAGGTAATAACATCGATTGGAGAGCTGGTGGAGATGTGCTCTCCTCAGATCCTGTCAGGGTGGAGGCCTCTGTTCAGCGCCCTCAGGACGGTGCACGGTAGCAAGACTGACACCAAAGACTACCTGCTGGGAGAATACTCCATGGGTATGTCTAACAAACTTTTTTCCAAAGTTTATCAGCAGAAAGATTTTTACTGTAAATCTGAGTTTCCTGCTCTCGTCTTATTGTCTTCCTGCAGGGAAGTCTCAGGCGCCGGTGTTCGACGTCTTTGAGGCGTTCATAAACACCGACAACATCCAAGTTTTTGCCAACGCTGCCACAGACTACATCATGTGTCTCATGAAGTTTGTCAAAGGATTAGGTTTGTCTCACTAATGTGTGCGTGCTATTTTTCATTTCAAGATATTACTTTTCAAGCCTTTTGGGATTTTACTTTTCCCGGGATCAGGCTATGTATTTATCTCTTTATTAGAAGCTCATAACATGCAAGTACATTTTGTATTTATGTCACAGTTTAATACATCAGGAGAGCGGATTTATGCATCTGCAGATGCTGAGTGCTTCAGTTTTCTGCAGACATTTATTTTGATATGTGCTATTATTATTTCTTTTATTTATCAAAAAAGGCCAAATGCACAAATGCACGGGAAGTACTCGTGCATAAATATGTTCCTGTACATCATTAAAATGTTTTACAAAAAAGCACCAAGAGGACACACAAGACACAAACGCTACTTTTTTGTTTTTAAAATCCCAGTTATTCATAATTCCTAAACAATGACTGGGAAGCAATTTTTCTTTTAGAAAGATACTTCATGGTTTTTAGAAAAATCGTCACCATCAAAAGCTTTAAAACCTCACAGAAGGAGAAAGGAGCAAACACGGTGCTGATGACAGTGAGTGGGAGGCGAGCAGCGAGTCAGTGACAAAAACAAGAAAACAGCACCGCAGAAAAAGCGATCCTGTGTTTCTCAGAGACACGTTCTCTCTGAATGACTCGAAACAACTACAGTGTCATCCAAGTGTTTTTTAAAGCTGACCTTTCAAACTCCGGAGAACTTTTATGCTTTTCCGTGCAGGAGAGGTGGACTACAAAGAGATTGGCGACTGCGTTCACGCGTCAGGTTACAGCTCCACAGACCTCTGCCTGCCTGCTCTCGACTACCTCCGCAAATGCTCGCAGGTGGAAGCTCCACAGATATAAAGTGAGAGCATATTTTTAAGATTTTTCGCTATTATAAAAAAGAAACCGTGTTTTGCATTTGATTGACAGCTGCTGGCAAAGATTTACAAGATGCCGTCTAAGCCGGTGTTCCTGGGTGCGCGGCTCGCCAGCCTGCCGATGAGATCGCAGGAACGCTCGATCAGCAGCGAGGACGGCATGGACTGTGTCCTCCAGGAGTTCGATGACGACACAGGTTTCGCTTTGCTCCTCTCTGTGCTTCACGGTCTTTGTCTAAGAATCCTCCTCCTTTCTCTCTCGTCAGCGCATTTTTGTTGTCTCATGTCCTGCAGGTCTGATCCAGGTGTGGATTTTGTTACTGGAGCAGCTCACTGCAGCCGTGTCAAACTGCCCTCGACAGCACCAGCCTCCAACGCTGGAGCTGCTCTTCACTTTGCTCAGAGAAGTCACCGCAGTGCCAGGTGATAAACTTAAACACAATCCAAAGAAGAAGAAGACAAAACCTACAAACAGCCGGGATGTAACCTGATCTCGCCTCTCCAGGTCCAGGGTTTGGCATCTTCGCTGTCATCCAGCTGCTGCTTCCTGTGATGTCACTGTGGCTGCAGCGTAGCCACGGTGACCACTCTTATTGGGATGTGGCGGCAGCGAATTTCAAACACGCAATCGGCCTATCCTGCGAGCTGGTGGTGGAGCACGTCAACAGTTTCATACACTCAGGTTGGTGGTGTGCGTTTCCCTCTGTGACCTCGCGCGTTTCGTCTTCTTTAATCGTCTTCAAGCTAAGAGCAAAGCATGCTGGGAACTTTGCATTTCTAAGCTTTCATGTAAATATTCACTGAAAGATTTGACCCGTGGTGCATTAGCACAGTCAGGTGCGCTGTCACAGATCTGATGGACTGTTATTGTTTCTCTGGCGTATAATGTGCTTGTTCTCTGAAGTGAAATGGAGCAGAAGTGATACCGTGTTGTTCCACTGTCCTCCTCTTTAGTCAGATTAAACTGCACCCCCACCCTGTGTGCTCACAGGCTCTGTTGTGGTGTGTGTGTGTGTGTGTGCACGTGTGTGTGTTTCTGCCGTCACTTCCTGCAGATATTGGTTACGAGTCACTGATCAACCAGATGCTGAAGGACCTCTTCAAGCTGCTGGTGGCTTGCGTGTCTGAACCTGCAGAGACCATCTCCAGAGTGGGCTGTTCCTGCATCAGGTGACCACACATCTGGCAGTTACACACCTGTCGCCACAGTGAAATCAAGTGTGAAACCTCTTTTCAATTCAGGTTGTCTTTCTCTGTTTTGGGTGGATTGTTGGCTGAGTGAGCGCTTCAGTGGTGGACGCTCGTCCTAAACAAGGATGCCGTTTCTAAAAATGAGGTGCAGCTAGAAGAAAGGTGGACGATTCGTGGAACTATTTTTAAATCCTGGTAGAACTGCAACCACATAAGCTAGCGCAATCATTATATTGCATTTGGAACCAGATGAGTTGTACTTACATCACATGCATTCAGCTTGTCCCAGCTCGTGGTTTCCTTCCACATATGGCTCTGCGGATTATCGCATGTCCGCAATTACCATTGAAAACCGGAAGTGACGCCTTTTTTGTGGGAGATGTAGTTTCTATCAGGGCCTTTCAAAGGTTTCCTGGTGTTTTTCAAAGTCGTGTTTGACTTTATGCCTTTCTGTGTCGTTTCTGGGAGGCTTAGAACTTAAATTTCACTGTTGGAAATCATTTATTTTGAAGCACATGCTGTTTCTTTGCAAATTTTGCACAATAATGCAGCAGGCCAGTGTTTTTTAAATCCTGCCTCTACTCCTGTGACGATGTCTACACCGTCTCTGGGGCATGCCACCCTGTTTGTTTTGTTTTGTTAGGGCACTTTTGCACATGCAACACCTGCCATACACGAGACAACTGCTTTACATCACTGATACAGACTCACACACAGTTTTGTACGCTTTCCAAGGTTGTGTGAGGAAATCGATAGTGGCTCTTTTCTTCTCATTATTATTGTTTTTCATCTGTCAGTGTTCGAGCCGACTCTACTTTTATCTTCACATTTACTCAAATCCTCGAGGTTTCCATACTAATCACAAATATGACGTTTTTACAGACTCACACATTTGGACTTGTGTGAGTCTCTCTCGTTTTACGTCTTGATTACGCAGAAACAAACATAAAAGGTTTGCAAACTTTCAAGGACTGCATTAGACACTAAGACTTTGTTAGTTTTGCTACTCGAGCGGTTTATTCGCAGCAACAGAATTGTCAAATCAAACAATGTCAGGTGTGTTTTGTAGCACTTTAGAAATTGATTTAAAAGGTATAGCTTAGTTTATTTTCTGTGTGATCAGTCCACGGTTGTTCTGCGTCTCTCTCCAGGTACGTGTTGGTCACAGTGGGTCCAGTGTTCACAGAAGAAATGTGGAGGTTGGCCTGCTGCGCTCTGCAGGACGCGTTCTCTGCCACGTTAGAGCCGGTCAAGGTACGTGATGAAATGCAGATGTCAGGTGGTACAGCACCTGGATACAAGTGACCTGGACAGCCCGCTGCAGTAAACCACATAATCCATCCCCAGTTTGAAGCCGCTTGTCCAGACAGAAGTAATCTGAAAGCAGTTAATACCATCACAGTGCTGGGATTCCAATAACCCCATTTAACCTGCGGTGTGCATTATATACTCGCCATCACAGTCCTGCAGCTGTGAGCGATCACTCTTTGTCTCCTCGCAGCAGGAAGGAAACTGCTCTCCTTTCCTTTTTGGTGTCAACCATCCTTGACTGAGAGGTTCAGTTAGATATTATCTGTTTTTTGGATTCTGCAGCTCTTTTGTCTGAATTACCTCAAATGTAGTGTTTTATTTGGATCCGTCACTTGTAGCTGTTCTTCTTTATCAGTACTGCACAATGAGGCACCATTCAAACCACAAACGTTCCCAGCTTTCATGGATGAATATAGTCAGAACTGATTTCTTTCTAAATGTTCTTTTATTTTATTTTTAAGACTAATTTTACTTATAATTAGAATTAAGTACAGTGTGGCTTTTATGTGCAATATAAATCCTTTTTTTAAGCGTTGACTTCTGCGAACGAAACCTAATCCTTATCGATCTCATGCTGAGGCTCGGTGCAGCCCCTTGGTTCATCTTCTGTCTGAAATCAGCTGATTTAGCTTCCTTCCTCTTACCTTTAAGTCGTCTTTCTCCCGCGGGTGAGTGAGGCTGCTGCTCTCAGAGCCACAGCTTTGGACCTGAGCTCACCACATTAGTGATTTCTGTGCTTCTTTACACATCGAGCTGAGTGTGAGACTGGGTGTTTGGACCAGTCTAAACCTGAGGTTTTTGCTTTCAGTGATTACTCGTACCTGCACTGATCTTATTATTTGAAACGTTTAAATATCAGGTAGAAATATGACAGAGAATAATGGTTCCTTTTTAACAGTCTTTTCTGTTTCACTTTCTAATAATGCAACATGTCTCTGCTCGTTCTAGCTTCTATTATTTATACGAGTTCCCTTTGTTGGAACGATATGGCTTCTTTCACCTGCTCAGTAGGCGCTCCTTGAGTCATAGCAGTCCTGTTTGGTCTGTGTAGTCTACGTCATCTCTCCAAAAATAGCCAGTGCGCAAAACTAAACAGAAGAAGAATCGACTGAAAGCTGAATGCGAGCTCGATGTTTGTCTCACAATCGGTTTCCTCCTTTCGCTCGTTAAATGTTCTACCAGAACATGCAGTGGTCTGTTTGAGACGACCTGCCAGCCCGCTCAGCTTTAATGAAAAATTTGTGTTAATTTGTTGACGATGGTTCAGTACCTGCTGAGTGCATGTGTGAGCCTGCAGATTTAGAGCCTCAGCGGGGAGCCGACTCCTGCTGGTCCCTTTCACTTACCAAGGGAACCGCCGCTAACCCCGAGTGTGCGTGAGTGTTCGGCAGAGGTGACATGGACGAGCACTTTGTTATTGGATGTCGTGTTCCTGCAGTTCTGAGCCAGCTGCCTGCCTGACATCTGCTAAGCAGCTTTAAAGATTAGAGCCACATCTGTCTGTGTGTGCGTGCGAGCCTGTATTTATATCTTTGTGGATACTAAAAATGGAAATTTACTATATTTATGGGGACCAAAATCCTGGTCCCCAAAAGTTTTACAGGCATTTATGAGACTCAAAATGTGTTTTTAGTGACAGGGTTACAGTTAGGTCGTGGTTAGGTTAGGGTAAGGGGCTAAGGAAAGCATTATGTCATTTAGATGTCCCCAAAAGATATCAATACCCGATGTGTGTGTGTGTGTGTGTGTGTGTGTGTGTGTGTGTGTGTGTGTGTGTGTGTGTGTGTGTGTGTTAGTGTGTGTCAGTCAGGCTGAGATGGTGTGGAGTGGATATACTGGACGAAGGTTGTTGAATGTGCCAAACAGGAGGAAAAGAAAAAGTCATGAGGG
>NW_005187534.1:1500601-1520545 GCF_000239375.1 Pundamilia nyererei | reverse complement strand
GTTATCGTTCTATCGCCCAGCTCTATATCCCACGTATAACAGCACACTGAAAACAAGTGCAGCTGATCTCGTTCGCTCAGATTCATACTAATCATTAGCTCTGAAACAAGCAGAGGGCTCCACGTCTTTGTAAAATACGCACTTTGCCTCTCAACGTTGTTTCTAACCTCAGTTAAAACTTCTTTCATTTCCGTCCCATCTTACAGAAATATTGAAGGAAGAGCAGAGAAATTTCAGACATGTTAATAAATGATATGTGACTGTAAATGAAATCCTGAAAAATGCATAGAATCGTATTATGTCTGTAGGGCAGTTGGTAACATGCAGCTTATGCTATGTAGACATCGGTCCTTCATGTGTAGCTTATGCTCTCAGACATATGAACACGTGGCCTTTGACTGGCTTTATAGAAAAGCTGCTTTTGTTAAAAAGCATTCAGGTCACAGCTGATGTAATGTAATAAACGCTGGCCATACATGTCATTGAGAGACCGACTGTCACCTGAAATATACCATATAACACAAAACCCGACTGGTGTATGAAGGAAACAGTATGATATTTCCTATAAACAATAGAAGCTGTGCTCCTTGATTAAACACACAGACTGAAAGGTTCATCCTCATTCAGCCAGAGTTTCAGGAATAATGGGCTGTAGTCTCTTCCACAGTATTCCAGTGGAAGAATGAATTTTCTGACGGATCTTCTTCTGGTTTCAAACCTGATTCAGCAGATTTCACTTCCAAGGAGCCAGAGGTTTCTTCAGCGAGACAGCTTTTAGATCGCAAAAGTCTGTGTTTCCCATTTAACCCACACCAGTCTTCCCTTTTTTCTCTCTGCAGAACCTTCTGGCGTGTTTTCACAGCGGCTCGGACAGCTTTTCTGGAGATGCCTGCGAGGTGAAGGTGGCGGCTCCTTCTCATTCACCGTCAGCCGAGGCCGAGTACTGGAGGATCAAAGCTATGGCCCAGCAGGTCAGTGTCACTTCACGTGGCTTCGCTGTGGCTTCGACCTCCAATCGAGAGTCTAGACAGGAAAAAAAATCTCCCATCATCCTGGAGTTTGAAATGTCAGATCCTGAAGTTGAAGTTGTACATAAACTTGTATTTTATCACTTAATACTTACAGAGATCCATCGTGGTAAATGAATATAAACACACGTGTATGGGTAATCTTTCTTTAAGCCTGTCCTGTGGTTTTAACTGTCTGACCTGAGCTTGTCCGCATGTCCCGTTTCTATCCCAGGTCTTTATGTTGGACACTCAGTGCTCCCCTAAGACACCCAACAACAAGGAAGGCTTTGAGCACGCTCAGTCTTGCGTCCTCATCATCGAGCTGCCGTCTGACCAGCAGTCCAATGGACACGCTCAGAAGAGGTGCACATCAAAGCTGTGATCACATGGGTGGTTTATTACTCGTCTGATTGGTTTACATTTCTTAACGAGGCTCTGAAGGTGCCGCATGTTTTCAGTTAGATTTAGGTTTAAATGTGCCTCCTTCTGTGGTCTGTCCTCTTATGTGTGCTCTGTCAGTGACTGTGGGGGAAATGTGCTCTCTGAAGTCCACTAACTCTTTGCGCTTGTCTTTCTGCTGCTGTGTTAAAGGAAAATTGGGTAAGGCTGTTCTCTGTGTGTTCATCAACAACCATTTAAAAGTGTGACAAATGCTCACACGAGGCATGGACAGCATGATCGCCAGTGTTAATCTTAAATGAGCTGCACGATGCACAGACAAGTATGCAGTGGCTGATTAGATGTAAACCAAAAATAAAGTTGTAATTAATGCAGCACTCAACCATCTGCACTCAGTCAGCTTCTCGCTTGCAGCTGCATCAACGATACAAGTTTAAGAAGAAGAAGAAGCTTTCCTTGTACATTTGCACTTCTTCACGTTACACCGCAGCCATATTGTGCAGCTCTGTCATTTACATGTTGCACCTGCATCTTTATCCTTTATCCTCTTTATTCATTTGTTTAACATTACAGTGATGCTACAACAGATAAATGAACCATGACTGGAAATGCATCAATGTGTTCAGTGAAATCTTTCTTTATTATGAAGGATTCTTTTTTAAATAAGTAACTGAATGTATGTGATTCGACTGATGTGCAGGATCCCATTCAGGACCATCGTGGTGAGCCTGCTGTCCCACCAGGTTCTGCTCCAAAACCTCTCTGACATCCTGCTGGAAGAGTTTGTAAAGCAGCCTGAAGGTCACGAAAGGGTCACACCTGTGACCTCTGACCCCAGTAAACCCACAGCAGGCTTCCTGCGCTACATCTCTATGACGAATTTAGCCATAATTCTGGATCTGCTGCTGGACTCGTACAGGTTACTGCAGCAAAACATGTCACATATGCAGATGGCAGTGTAGTGTTGATACTGAATCCTGCTAGTTTCCAAACATAGAAACAAAACAAGTTATTTTATATTCATGCTTTTTATAATAATGTCAATCAGCTTCAAATGCAGCTGAAAAATCTGTTGTGTGCAGGACGGCGCGGGACTTTGACACTCGGCCGGGTCTGAAGTACCTGCTGATGAAGGTGTCGGGTGTTTGTGGAGCAGCCAATCTTTACCGCCAGTCAGCCATGAGCTTCAGCCTGTACTTCCAGGCCCTGCTGTGTGCCATACTGAGCCAGGCAGACAGCATGACTGCACAGCAGGTGGAAACCAGTCAAGTTAATAATGTTCTTGTATGTTTTTGTCACGCTGCTAATACAGCATATCCAGATCCACATACTGAGGGGCACAAACATTGTTCCAGGCTTTTGTAGCTTAGAAGTAGCCAACAATTAGCAACCACACTGCAGCTCTTTTATAGTTTCACAGGGACCTGCTGTCACTTCTAGAGCATCGCTAATGCGTTCAGATGATTTGGGACAAATTTTTGTTATGGTAAAAGCCACAGAGTTATCACCCGAGTGGTCACTTCCACTCAGCTCTACAAAGCCTTATCACTTATTTGAGCTTATCGTTTCACAGCTCAGTTCACTGTTCCAGTTCACTCTCACTGCAGGAAACTGTTTTTCATTATCCCACCTCGTGCTGCTGCTTAGCACCAAACGCACACAGTTAGAAGGTAACTGGTGAGAAGTTGGACCAGAAGGTTTAGACGCACGCCCAGCAAAACGACCAACACCAGCCAGGCCGCCCTGTTGATCATATCACTTCTAAAGGAGCCAAATGCACAAGTTGTTTTTGATTCGCTGACAGTCATTTCATAAACACATTTTGTAGCCATGACCTGTAAATAACATTTAAACCACTGATGTAGAGCTGAATTTAAAATCTGTGTCATGGCGCGCTGCATGGGAGGAACGGAGCTGAGCAGGCAGTGAGCTGGACGCCTGCCCAGCTTTTATTTTGGAACTTTTTTTCAAACATGTCTTGGACGAATGTTCATGAAACGATTTTTCACTGTGCAGGAAAACATCTTCACGTATACGATGTTTCTTGATTTCTATGATTTTCTTTTGCTGGGATTATTTAAATGCACAGCTCCAGATTTAAAATGCACTTTTGTGTATTTGGTAGGTCGAATGAAAGAAGCGCGGAGCAGGTATTTGATATGTCTGGAGGAACGATGTTCACAAAAATAACATTTTCATTTCATTTATTATTTTTTATTCTAATGCATATTTTACCAACCAGACACAGCAGTCATATTAACCTCTCAGCAGACACAGAATCACTGGTGATAACCGTCGTCACCGCTAACAGACGAGCTCGTCACTAGTTATCTGTTTGACATCTGAACCTGTCGCCGTGTTCAGGTAAAGAGGATCCTGTACGAGGAAGAGGAGGGGAGCTCAGACTCCTCTCATCCTGGTTCCGCCTCCTCGGAGGATGAAGACATATTTGAAGAAACCGCACAGGTAACACATGCACACACACATGTTGGGTATTCATATCTTGTGGGGACATCTAATTGACATAATTCTTTCCCTAACCATCAAAAATGAATGCCTAACCCTGAGCCTAAACCTAACGATAACCCAACTGTAACCCTGACGCAAAAATCACATCTTGAGTCTCAAAAATGCCTTCAAACTCGTGGGGACACTTTTGTCCTCACAGGTGACTGTTGGTCCCCACAAAGATGTGTAAACAGGTACACACACACACATACACACAGCTTCTGATTGGCAGCGTTACTGTAAAGAATTGTGAAACATTCAAATGTGATGAGAGGCCACTCAGAGGGGCTGACAGGTGACCTCAATCTAGAATTAAAGCAGCGGCCTTGGATTAGTCGTGCTGCTACTCTTTTCATCCATTATTCATTTTTTCTCTTCAATCCTCAGAGGCTTTTCTAAACTTTTGACCCTCCTCGTAATATTTGTGTCTTATCTGGCAGGTCAGCCCCCCTCGCGGCCGGGATAAGCGTCACCCGTGGCGAGCTCCAGTCCCTTCACTCAGCGTGCAGCCGCTGGGCAGCGCCGACTGGGCCTGGCTGGTCAAGCGGCTCTACAAGCTGTGCGTGGATCTGTGCAACAGCTACATTCAGATGCACCGCGACCTGGAGAGCATGCTGGAGGAGACTGCTCTGCTGAGGGGAAGTGCAGGAGGAGACCATGTGTTCTTCCTGCCTCTCTTCCAGTCCGAGACTTCGACCCCGACCTCAGCAGGCGGGCTTTCAGCGAGGGAGACGCCCTCAGAGGAAGGCGGGTACAGGTGTCAGACGACAGACGTGAGCTCAGCGTCACCGGGGGACACACCGACGCCAAGTCCAGGATTCAGGTTGGAGATCACGCATATTAATGTGTGCTTTGTGAAGGCTGTTTAGTCACCCGTCATGTAAAAGCTGCCGCTCTCCTCTCCCCACAGCTGCACAGGCAGTCTGTCCAGTCAGTTCCGGACTGGATGCGAACGGAGGGACTCCAACATAACAAGCAGCTCGGCTGGAGGGATTCCTGGCAGCGCTGGCCCGGGAAGGAGAAAGGAATGGTGGGAAAGTGCTGGAAACAAGCTATACACCATTGCCACAGACAGAACGATCAGCAAGCTGATGATGGAATATAAACGCAGGAAACATCAGCAGCAGCAGCCGCAGCAAAGCCACGTCAACCTGTTCATGAAAGAGCAGGGCCGGGCGGCGGCAGGAGGAGGCGGCATCGGGGAGAGGAGGGGCCCAGTAGAGCCGCAGAGGCCCCCGCAGAGGCCTCAGCAGCTGGTGGACCAGCAGGGGCCCTCTCTGAGGCACTCGGTTAGTGCGGGGCCGGAGGTGCTGAGGCAGGAGAAAAGGCCGCGGTCGGGGTCCACCATCAGCTCCCACAGCATCTCGCTGAGAGACTCTGAGGCTCAGATACAGGCGAGTGTCTGTGTGTCTGTGTGTCTGTGTGTGTGTGTGTGTGTGTGTGTGTGTGTGTGTGTGCGGGCATGTATTCATATCTTTGTGGGGACCAACAGCCTCATGTGGACCAAAATCCTTGTCCCCACAAGTTTGAAGGTCCCCTGTTTAAACCCTCTCGTATAAGGAAAGTTGGGTAAAAGTGAGGTCTGCATCTGCTTGTGAACTGATGTCTGTGTTCCTCCCTCTGCAGGCCTGGACCAACATGGTCCTGACCCTCCTGAACCAGGTCCTCCTACTGTCTGACTCCTCATTCCTGGCGCTCCAGCCGGCGCTCTACCCCTGCCTCAGCCAACTCTCCTGCCACGTGACCGACGCCCGCGTTCGCCAGGCCCTGCGCGAATGGCTGGGCCGGGTCGGCAGACTCTATGACATCATTCTGTGATGTCGCAGCGATGAAATGCAAAAGCAGCGGCCGGAGGCTGCAAAGTGTCGGTCAGTGAGGGACATAAACAGATGAAATCAGAAATGCTGCCGTAGATTTTAGGAGCTGATGAATGATCGATGGTCCTCGCCAACATTTTGTTGTCAGGCAGTCATTAAGTGACATCAGTATGAAGGATTTGTTTCCTGATGAAGGATACGGTATGAGGAATAAAAATGTAACAGGCTTCTCTATATTATTTGAAAAGTTTCTCAGTAAATGTGCCGTCTGTGCTCTTGTTACTCGGTTGAACTGTTTCCTGAACCCTGAACAGTGCAAAGAAACAAACACGGAGCTCTTAAATGTCATCTATGAGTTCTCAGTTTTTGAAGACTGATTGGCCGAATCCTAATTTTGGTCCAGCATTGTTATAAAGTCTCAACACGACAATCACAGAGGCTTTTGATAATATTTCCTCACCCTCGTGCTTCATTCGTGTCAGTGACTTCCAGGGGTTTTTAACACCCATGAAGAAGCAGCCATGTTTACATTCTTTGCATTGTTGCATCTCTTCATACGCTCGTCTCTATAACCTCTGTCATACTCTGTCACCACATACAACGTTGTATAGCTCCGTAGCGCCACAGGTGGTCCAAACAGCTCTCCCCGGTGCCCGTTTGGATGCTTTAATCCTTTTTACAACCTGCTGCAAATTTACTTCCAGCTCATTTTTCACTCCCTTTTCCACAAACCCACATTGTATCCAGATGAGATTAGATGATGAGAGAACTGCCTGCTGGCTCTTTGGGAGGGGGCGTGTAGGGAGCTAGAAGACAAATGGTAGTGATGTATTCAGTGACGCCTGCGCTGTTGCTGCAGCCACTCTTACAGATGGTCTGGTAATGTCTGGGCACACAAATCCCATCTGATCACTTGCAAATAACAGCGCAGTCCTAAAGGTCCTATTTGAGAAACAAATCTGATTTGCCTGCTGTCTGAATCAAGCCCATGTCTCAGCTCAGCAGGTTTCTGAAAATCTCCACAGTGCTGAAGACGCGACCATAAACAAGCCAGTGAAATCCTGGAGATCACAAAGGTTCAGCTTAGAACTTTATTTTTATCCTGTTTTCCTTCTCAGAGTTTAGAGCGAGTGCTCATTGATCCTGATCACATGTGGCTCAGAGGCCTGTTTAAACCTTCTGACATGAGTATTAATTATTTTAATCAAAGACGGCGCTCGGTGTGTGTGTTTTGATGTTTCATGCCAGCCGCATGTCCTTTTTCATATCATCTATTTATGCAACTATTTATTTGAAATATTTACTGTGTTGATAATATTTTTTTGCATATATGTGCTTGGAGCCTATTGGCTGTGACTGAAGGGGAAACCCTGAGTCCTGTATCCTTAAGCTTTTCCAACAGTGTTGCTAATAGAGAGCAGGGGGTTGGTGACAAAGCTGCTTAATGAGAGCATCGTGTTTAACATCATCAGTAACTCATTTTTAAGTGACCAAAGAATTCCAATCGCCAAACGGAGGATTCACGATGTCGTTTGTATGGCGGTGCCTTCACCATGTAACGTGTCTCAGTGTGGTTATGTATGTGCGCCGATAACTTTCAGGTTAAAATGAATGTTTTTGTCCTGCATCTAAAACGATACAAGAAAAGTTCAATAATAATCAACACCTGTCCTTTCAGCTCCTTACTGTCTATGATATTTAAATAACAGTCTTATCATTATTACCCTCTTATCATCAGTCCTTTCAAAGAATAATGCCACATCTCTCACCTGGAAACCAACAGATGGATGAAAGTTTTGCCATCAGGTGCGTTTATATCACGGAGAAAGAAACGTACTCCGAGCACGGAGTCAGCAAACTGAACGAACGTGCATTATCTCACTTTCACTAGTCCAGTTTGCCTCGATGAGCTGTAACTCTGCTGACCTCCATTCGTGTGCATTTCAGGACAGATTATGAATGAATGAATGAAGAGAGTGCTGAACTGACGCTAACTTCAGCGGCTCGGCCCGTATCGAGGACAGGCGGGTGGGGCGGGGAGGGCGGCAGCATCTGATGCTCCTAAGAAGATTTACTCTCCTTTTTTCACCCACTTTGTCTACAGCGGAGACTCTTTCAGTGTTATTTGCTCTCTCTTCACTTGCTTCCTCACTTTGTCGGTCGCCTCATTCTCTCCTTTGTGCCAGCTGTCACCTCCCTGGCAGCAATGCTTCCACTGGATGCTCCAAAAAAGCAAGCAGTCAGTGCCAAGCTGGGTCCTAATTTGATGCTTTAAAGTCATCAGCTTTTCCTGCTTTAGAAGCCGGAAAATCTTAAATCAACAACAGAGTTTTAAAGCTCACCGTCTTTATTTAATACAGGCTGGAACCAGTCACTGAGATCTTAAACGACTGCTGTTTCTGTTGCTTTGCTTTAACATGTGTTTAATATTTATGTCATGTGGCTTCATTAGCTTTTGTTGCCACAGACGAGGCGTCTAAAACTCTAAAACCAAAGTGATGCCAAAGAATTCTTGTTGAAGAACTCATTTTACATTTTATTGAGATGTGAATTTCTTAACTCCAGGGAGAGAAAAGGGAATAGCTGCTGGGTGTGGTTGTATACGTTTTGTCCCTCTTATGGGACAGCCTGTTAGGCTGGTGATACTGTAGGAGCCACAACCACACGGGCACGCATACTCTCAACTTTCTATTCTTACCCCCAGCTACAGGAACTATAACCTGTCATCCCCTGTGAAGGAGATGTTTGTGCCTGTCAGTCGGCCTCTGCTACAGTGAACTCATCTCTTTAACATAGGTGAAGCTCAAAGACTATAATCCACCCCAGCACGTGGTGCTGCATTATTGTGGACAACTAATACTACAACCTTTTTACCTTAGACTCAAGTTATACTCTAACAAACAGCCGAGTCCCAAACAGTTGATTATCTTCTTTTGGACATAGTGCTGCTAGTTTCAGTCATTATGCAAATATAAGATTAAGGAAACCTGCAGTCAGCTGAGACTGAAGAAGCCACCTGGATGAGACGAAATGTCTCTCCCACCAAAAGACGTCCAGATGAACAGAATCAGCTTTTTGGGATTTACTCACCTGGATGATGGAGCGTGCATCAAGACAACCCCCTGGGTGCTTCATGGTTGCTTTTTGCCACCCTATCACACACACACAAAACCTCCGCAGATGAAAAATGAAGCCAATGCTGCAGTTCTTCTTCTGAGTCCTTGCAGACTGTGATTAAATGGCCCACTTACAGCAGATGTTTAAAGCCTGCCACAAAAGACTGTCTTGGTCTCTTGTTTGGTTCCCTCCCTGAGAGCTGCTCTGCATGGGGTGAAGACTTAAACGTTATTTGGGGATAATTAAGGACTCGACCGCTTTGATGCTGGTTTCACTTCCAGTAATTGGGAGTCACTGAGCCAGACCTCTCGCCTGTGCTGTTGGTGTCTTTCAAAGAATTTCCAGTGGAAAAAAAAAAAAGGATTTAGCTGTACAGCTTTTAATCTTAAAAGTCCTGCCAAGAGTCTCCTCCAGTTAAAAATCTCCCATCCTCCTTGCCTGTGAGGTGCAGAGTCCACTACAGGTGCACCTTGTTAATCAAGCACACTAGTGTATGCACTTCTGCGCTTCTGGCTCCACCTGCACAGAGACTGCTGCCATGCTTGGTTTGAGGCTTCAGAATGTGAGTTTGCACGTTTTAAATGAGGTGGCTAAGTCAAATTTTTTTACACGTATTGTTGATGTGATTGTGTATTTATGGACCTCAGCTCATCCATGAGAAACAAGAAAACATTAAACAAAATTCAGTTTCATTCTTTGTCTTTAACCCGAGCCCTGCATCAGAATGCAGAATATCGACAGCATCGGTTGGAAGGTCGTGCTCTAATTCCGGCCTCCTTCTTGTGGGGCTGCTACGTTGCAGCATTAGCACGTCTCGCCACTCTGTTGTGTCTCAGTTGACTTTGCTGTCCCTCAGCCCCTCCCGGTGTCCCTGACCCGTCCCCATTTGTCCCTGTTGTTCGAGGGCGAGCAGCAACTGGACAGATGTTGTGGGCCATCAGTGTGATCAGCAATAGTGAAGGGAAAGGATTTAGTGGGTGTTAAAGCTGTGACAGTGTTTCCATCAGCTGATGTGTCAGCGTCATGCAACGACACCGCACCAGCAGTTTGTGCTGATGGCGCCCGTGCTCCTCTAGGTGTTTGCTCTGATTGGTTCTCTGCTTTCACTTTGCCCACGACATTATTTGTAACGCCGAGTCCAGAGATTAATCTTTTGTCTGCGTTTTTTACTTTTACAGCCAACGTACATTTGAAATGTTGAGCTGAGATTAAGAGGGCTTGAACCACAGTCGCTGTGGCTGCTGCTCAGTGCAGCTCATCGCCACAACAAACTTTATCTGCACTCTAAGCAGATTTGATGCTCTTGGGTAAACTCGCTGCTGACAAGAAGCTGCAAATCCATCTACGTGTTCCACGAGTCTTTGTTTGATTCTAAGCTCTTATTGCTTTCTGATTCAAGATACCGACAGCTCCTTCTTCTCTCCAATTCCTGGGAATTCATAATATTGTTTCTACTATTGATTTACAGTAAAATCAACACATTGGTGACTTTATTGAGGGATTACTGATGGAAGAGGCAGTGCCTTACTGCATTCACTTTCCAGAGATCAGATTGAGACAAAAAAAAGAGAAAACATTGTTTGGAGAACTCAGTATACGTCTGAGTGATTTGGCTGACAGTTTAAAGACCGACTCCCTTGTTGGTCTGAGAAATGTACACATATCTAAGGCTTGAGCTTTCAGGGCATCTGGGTGATTGACTGAGAGCGTAGGAGTAAAAGCAGCTTTGACTATTCTGTCATTTTGTCTGACACGGATGGAGAAAGTTTCTACGTGACCCAGACATCTGACACAGTTTCCACAGTGAAAGGTCATATGACAGAGGAAGTCATGAGAACATACAGAAACAGAAAAATATGAAAGAATAATCACATAAAAGTTCTTAGACGTGTACTTTGCAGAAATATTGTGTCGGTAAATGTTTGAATTTGATTAGTTTTTAATTTTTGATGGACAATCGTGGGAAAAGATTTGGGTTATGTGTTATGTGTTGTCAGGCAAAGTCAGGCTTTATCAGGTTTTTGAGGCCGAGATGATGGTAAAGTAAAGAAGACAGCATAAATTTGTCTTTAAGTCCCGGCCATTAGAGCAGAAATGAGATTTGTTATTTTCATCTGCGTTTGTTTTTATTTGGTTTCATTGCTCTGTCCTGGGACCTCCTCACTCTTCTGTGTGCATAGACAGAAAGCCAGAGTGTCTGTAACATCAGACTTGATCAATCAGGAGGAGCTGGGGTAGAGTGGGTTCCAAAGCAGCTTGCAGATATGCAGCAGATGTGGGTGTAGATAACACATTCAACTGACAAATCTGACACGGTGTGCTATTTATGCTGTTTGAGGAGTAATCAGGAGATGATCAGAAGGAAGAAAAACATAATTACTGCTCACAAAGACGAAGCCACTCATATGGTTTCTGGTGCTTCATTTAACCAGTCATTGGCCGTTGAAGCGTGCAGTCTTGCCGCTGTGATATTTCCTGTGAAAATGCTTGCAGTTTCTTCTACACTGATGGAAAAGAGGTTAAACTGAACCAGATGTTGGCATCAACAAACTTGAAGCTGTCAGAAAAAGTGGATCTACTGTGTAAACTTGTGTTGATCTTATCATTTGAATCTGACATTAACCAAATGGTTGGTGTTTGATTTCATATCATGTGTTCCAGAGACCAGGTGGTCTACATATATTTTCTTTCTCTCATTGAAGATCAGTTATGGCTACTGTCTATAAATGCTTACAAAGTAAACAATCACCACCACAGAAAATGGTAAAAGGCTTTGTTTGACTGATGGTACAAATATAAAACACAACCTTGGGTGTCCCTGCAGGTGAAGGTGCAGAGTCTTTACGATGTGACTTCAGGCTCTCTGCTCATTCACTCAGGTTGTTTTGTCCGTTTGCTTCCTTCACTGACCTCAGATGCTCTGCTGCCCGACCTGTGAGCGCCGGCTCTGCTAATGTCGTGACTGTGATTTCTAAAAGTGCATTTTTTTCTGCTTTTGATATTAAAGAACAGCAGCTGTAAGATTTTCTCCTGGTGTTTCTAACCTGCTCTGGCTTCTCTCTTCTGTCCCGAGCGCAGCTGTGTAAGTGCTGTAAGTTGTAAAGTGCTTTCTCTGCAGGCTTGTCTGCTCCGTGTTGCAAATTAAAAGCAGTTTGCCCCAAATGTTTGGCATTGTGTTTTATATCTGATGATGATCAAATGCACTCCAAAGTTTGGATGTCTTCAATCCAATCTGAAAGTGATGATTTTAACAGTAAAAAGGATTTTTGTGCAGAATAAACAAAACCAGCTGTAATGTTTTAGTTACGGAGCTTAGGGGGATTTTTTGATTTCGTTATTGCTGACGGTTTGGCTTTGGTTCCATTTGCACATTGTTGGAGTCTGTGTGCTAAGCCGAGCTGACACACTGCGATTTGCTGAATACATGAAAGTGGTATTAGAGCTGTCCTTGCCAAAAGATCAAAACGGTTGGAGATAAATTATAGAACAAGGCTCACAAAATAGTGAAACCTGTTTATATATACGCTGTATGTTTAAGGTATATGCCAGAAGCATCCACTCGTCTGCCTTCAAACACATATGAACTTGACTGACATCCCATTCTTAACCCATAGAGTTTAATGGAAGGTTTGGGAATGTTTATGGGAATTTTTCACCATTCTTCCAGAAGTGCATTTGTGAGTTCAGACACTGATGTTGGACGAGAAGGCCTGGCTTGTATCAGGTTGAGGTCAGGACTCTGTGCAGGCCAGTCAAGTTCATCCACACCACGCTCACTTATCCATGTCTTTATGGACCTGCTTTTGTGCACTGGTGCGCAGTCATGTTGGAACAACAAGGAGCCATCTCCAAACTGTTCCCACAAAGTTGGGAGCATGAAAATGTCCAAGATGTCTTGATAAGCTGAAGTATTAAAAAAAAAACACTTTTTTTCTGGCAAACCCAAACCCCGACTCAGATTGCCAAACAGATTTGTGATTCCGGAGAACATGTCTCCACTGCTCTGGAATCTGCTGGCAGCAGGACCAATCGCTTCCACTTTGTTATAACACCACTGACAACTGACTATGGAATATGTAGGAATGAGGAAATGTCACGACTCGACTTGTTGCACAGGTGGCATCCTATTACGGCACCATGCTGAAATTCACTCAGCAGTCTGCATGCAGAGGTGTTTTATACACCTCTGCTCACGGAAGTGATTGGAACAACTGAATTCAATGATGTGAATGGGCGAGTCAAGACTTTTGCCAATATAGTGTGTTTGTGAGGATTATAAATGTGCCTCTTTTACCTTTCTAAGAGTAATATTAATTGGAACTAATACTGGCTGACCATATGAAAGCATGTGTCTTTTGCCTGAGATGGTCATACCATAACCAGGTGGTTTGCCTTCCTGCTGTAGTTGTTGTGGTTGTGACTTCAATTCTCCTAAACCTTTGTTTTACTGAAAATGAAATATTCATTCATTCATTTTGCATGTGAAAGCGTATTTTCTGCCTGGTATTTAGAAGAAAACAGATGATACCCCATCATTAAAAGACAGTTTCCAAAGTTAGAGTCACATAAATCCATCCAAAAGTTACTTTCATTCAATTCAGTTTATATAGCGCCAAATCTCTACACTTGCCTCAAGGTGCTTCATTTTGTAAGGTAGAGACTGTATTGGTCCCCTTTTATACCCATTTACTTTGAATACAACACAGCCACATACACAACTGTGTTGTGTGAAGAAGTTGCCCCCCCCCCCAAAAAAGTGTAGTTCTACCAATTTAACTATGGACAGAAACATAAATAACAGCATTTTATACCACAATAAATTGTTTAATGTCTCAATTTAAAACATTAACTATTCATCTTGCTTCTCCTCTTTTTCTTCTTTCCTAAGAGTTTCAGTTCCAAAATAATCCTGCAGTTTTAAGAAAACCTGAACAAAAGTTGTATCGAAATGTGGAACTTGGTTGAGAATGGCGTGCTATGACTATTGGCAGCAGCCCTGTGACAGACTGGCGACCTGTCCAGAGTGTACCCTGTCTCTTGTCCTGTGCTAGCGGGGATAGGCTCCAGCCCCCCCGCGACCCTGACAGGGATGAGCAAAGAGGATGGATGGACTATTGGCAGCGATTTATTGTACAGTTTTTACCAAACCTGTAAACCCGTGATATACTTTCCTCTTCCACACTTTTGAATGACTTGTAAATTGTCTCAAAGTGTGTAAAACCTTTCTCAGACTTTCTTTATATCCCAGAAATGTTGAGAAAAGTTTTATCAGATCACAAAGATTTTTCACGTTTGGTCTTCTTGATATTCACAGAAAAAGTGATTCCCCGGAGCACTCTGAGTGACAGAGAGATGTCATCCACTGGAGTTAAAGCTTCCTGATTGTCTCACTCTTTACACCGATCATGTCAGAGATTTACAGTTAACAAACAGTCAGGTGAATAAACAACACTGAGACACTTGAGGGCTGTTAATGTGCTGCACAGGTGAAGACTCAGAGAGAGACTCACACCCAGTTGCAGGCGTTTCCTTTATTTAAAGCATAGATAGCAGTTCCTGTTTTTCATGTTCATGTGTGTGCTAATCTCTTGTGGCAAATGTCACAGGGTGAACTTCCTGTTTCTGCAGACAAAGCTGTGGGTGTTGTAACTGTGCAAAGGAGCGAGTAGTACATTTCGGTCTTTCCTATAAGAGTAAAATATGAACATATACTTTAATGCAGCATAAAACTCTTAAAAGCGTTTCTTCCTTAACAGATCATTTGAATGTATCCACTACACACCCAGTGAGACACATTATGTCAGATTTTCTTTGTCATCGCTTATCTGGACCTTTCAAACAATCGACACAGTCATTACTGTTAAACAGCGACAATCTTACTACATGTAAAAATCATTCAAAGTGTAAGTGATTGATTTTAGCTTCTGATGGCTCCTCGTTGCTCCCACTGACTGAAATTTCTTTGTCAGTGTGTCAGCGAGCGTTAAATATTCAAATAATATGCAATGAATGCTTGTGAGTTAATTATAGATGCAAAAAAATCGAGTGCTTACTGTCTACTGTTCTCTAACTCATCTACTTTGCTTATTTACTTAATTGTGTTTGGAACCGTAAATGCAGTTTTTTCCTATTAGTTTATACATCTTATCCTTCAACACAGATTTGTAGTAACGTCTCCTAATGCATATTTTTGGAAGCTCTGCCCCCAATAAAAACACACCATAGTTTTAAAAAAAGAAAAATCCTGGAAACACCCTTGGCTGTGACCCACTGGGACCAGTGATGTGTCTGTTCTCTGCTGGACTGTCTGCTGCCCTCATTTCTCTGCCGTCCCTCCCTCCTCCCCCTCCCAGATATATTTAAGGCAGATCACTTCAGCGGTGCAGTCGGTGCTAACCCTCTGAGCCGTCAACAGACCCGTCGGCTTCGGATCCTGAAACTTTCCACCATGCGGTCTCTGCTGGAGAGCAGCTGGAGGAAGTTTGGACCCGCTGGCCGGGACTCTCTAGACTGGTCATCCGGACCCTCGGCTCTGCCTTCCACTGACAGACAGGCACCGGTGAGTTCGCGCAGACGTCGATGATTTTATTTTTATTATTAAACATGCTGTCAGTGGGTTTTTTTCATCAGTTCATAATTTAATCTGAAAATATGTCATTTGAAAAATTAAATGCAGTGACACAAATGTGAGCGTCCACGTAATAAAATAAAATATTAATAATTGTCGAACTGATGGAGAGATGTTACAAAGCTTGCACAACAAAAACGTGTCACTTCAAAGATTCTCTGCAGAGTTCTACTTCTAGCTTTTAGAAATGTTACTTATATGAAGCTATGAAGACACGATTCTTGGCATTCGATGAGACGTCAGAAATAACAATTTTGCGTTGATACTTGAATCCAGTTTTATTTCATTAGTTTTATCTGATCTTAATGTGTTTTTAATCACACTGCCTAAAATCCAGACTGGAAAAAATGCAGATGTGTAGAACTGGAAGACATCTTTTAAAGACTTCTTTCAGTTACTTTCCAACAACAATATGTAACAATATTAGCTTTATTTCAATACATTTTGGATGTTTTAACATTTATTTAACAACAAGTCATTTATTACAACTGCTGTCTGGTAAAAGACAACGTCTCCCATCTCATGTTTACTCTTCATTCTTAGCTTTTACAGTGCACACATGCTCCAAATAAAAATAACATCAGGAGGCGGTGTGCTCAGCCTCACAATACTTTTTTTTTTTTTAAATTGACATTGTGGAATCACTATACAATACCATCAACTTCAGGAATTTGTCACTACATATATTTTTCTTCTTTTTTTTTTTTCTATATTTAAACAACTAAAATATCCATACAAAAAGAATGAAAGAAGAAGAAGAAGGAAAAAAAGAAAAGAAAAATAAGCAAAACAGGAAACAATAAATAAATAAATAAAAGATACATAAGGAAAAAGAAAAAGGAAAGAGAAAAAAAATGTAGGGAGTGTGTTTTTGTTTCCATTAATATAACTAATATTTCCTCTAGTCTTCTAGTAGTTAACAAAGTCAAAATCTAGAGCAAAATCAAAAACTGGCCTGCGTTTTTTATGTAGTCCATCCATTTCTTCCATCGTGATACCAACAGCTCCCTCTTGTAGTTCACATCTGCTGTCATTTTCTCCGTTCTGTAAATGTCCATTGTGATGTTCATCCACATGTTCATAGTTGGGCTCTCTGAAGAAAGACATTTTTTTGTGATGGCTTTCTTGCCTGCTGCCAGTAAAATATTAAACAAGTATTTATCGTTCTTTGTCCATCCTTCTGGCATAAGTCCACCCTCACAATGCTACACATTCACATGTGCAAAGAGGAGATCAGCAGAAGTTCGGCACGGACAGCTCCCTCTGCTGGACAAAGTTTTTATGGCGCCTAAATGACCTCTGTTAAATCTGTGACTTCTGCACTTTATATTCCTTAACTACTACTACTACTAATAATTAATAATAATAATAATAACATCTTGTGTCTGACTCACAGAACCACAGTTTTGATGAGGCCATCTTCAGTGGTGGATCAGTCACCTACATCGTCATAGCAAGCATCTCCTTCCTCGTCCTCTTCATTAGCATCCTCGGCTTCGTGGTCTGCCGCCGAAGGAGGGGCTTCAGCTTCAATGGAAAGCTGGGATTGGCTAACGTGATCGCCTTGGAGGACCTACAGGACCCAGAGAGGAACTGCGAGCTGCTGTCCTCCCTCCGCAGCAACAGAGGTCCACTTCCCAGCTCAAGCTCCGAGCAGGACGTGACAGACGGCGTATTCCTCATGGTCTATCTGCCCTCTCCGTATGAACAGACCCTCACCAGGATTGCCAGAGCTGCTAGCACAAGCAGCTCAAAAGATGCAGAGCTGCTCCCTCCAAGTCCAGGGCCAGAGGCACGCTGTGGAGATGATGAAGAAGGGATGATGATGGTGATGAATGACAGGAGGGCAATCATAGAAGAAGTCAACGACTGAATCAAAACTGAAATTAAAAGAAGAGACCTAAGATGTGAATGAAAACACTTCCAGTTGAGGACATAGGAATCTAACATAGTACTTACCAAGACTACATCCCAAATCACCCTATTAAGTATATTAAAAATAAAATAATACTACAAAAACAAATGAGCCAAGAAGAGCTTCTGGGCTCTGTGCTGCTGCATGAAGATCTTCTAAACTGGTTTTTATACTGAATAATGTGACTGGGATCCAGGAAACGGGCGTCTCCAAACTTCCTTTGGATAACATCCTCAGTGATTTTTACCTTAATGGACAAATGTGCTAAATATTTATAACTCTGACACAGAATGGGTTTTTTTTTTCTTTGTTAACAAAGCCCTCTACGCCATAAGCACCAAGCACAGTTTAAAAAAGCCACACAGACTTGTACACAATATTCTTACCATTTACATCATTCCTCATAAGTTAGTGTGATAATTTCTCCTGTTTGTACTTAACATTGTAAAAGTGTTCACGTGGATAACAAACATGCTATTTTTATTATTGTGTGTTTTACCTGTGACACAGCTGTAGGAGCCTTTAGACTTTAGTGAGCAGTAGTGGTAACAGGACAGTTTTATAATGCTGACATTCGTATTTATTTTTATTTGTAATAATCACAAACAATAAAGTGAAGCGATCCCTGTGTCCCACTGTTTATTACTGTATCCTCCTCACATACAGGAATTTGTACAGATAGCAGACACACAGTTAGGTCCATAAATATTCTGACTTTTTTTCCCCCTAATTTTGGTTCTGTACGTTCCCACAGTGAATTTTAAATTTTAAATGAAACAACTCAGATGCAGTTGAAGTGCAGACTTCCAGCTTTAATTCAGTGGGCTGAACAAAAAGATTGCATTAAAAACTATTGAGGAACTAGAAGATTTGAACACATTCCCTTCATTTCAGCAGCTCAAAAGTAATTGGACAAATTAAATAACTGAAAGTAAAAAAAATAAAATATAAATACTTGGTCAAAATGCCTTCTGTCACATCATCAGTAAACACTAGTGTCTCAGTGCCACACCCAAGCCATCACACTGGCTCCACCATGCTGTTTTTGATCATGTTGTGTTCCATGCCGGGTTTTTTGCCATCATTCTGGCATTCGTTGTGTGAATAGAATATTTTTCCAGAACTGTTCTGTCTTATTTCGATTTTTTTTAGTAAATAGCCTTTGTATTGTTGAGGCTTATGAGTGGCTTGGACTTTGCAGTGACTCCTCTGTATTTACTTTTATGTAGTCTTCTCTTTATGGTAGACTTGGATATTGATATGGACGTTCCTTTTGTTTTGCTGAGTTCACAATGCTGTCTTGCTTTCTCAGGATGTACAAAAGTGTAGATTTTCATCATCATCATCATCATCATCATCGTTTATTTGTATAGCACTTTAAGAACACACCAGGCAGACCAAAGTGCTGAACAACACAGATCAAAACAACTAACAAATTAAAAATACCATAAAATCATAAAAAAATTAAATAAATAAGAAAGGTGTCAGTTTCCTACAGAGTTAAAAGCCAGGGAATAAAAATAAGTTTTCAATCTGGACTTAAAGACCTGCACTGATGATGCTTGTTTAATTCGGAGGGGAAGGTGATTCCAGAGCATCGGAGCTGGAATTGAAAACGCTCGGTCTCCTCTGCATTTCAGCTGCGACTTAGGGACCGACAGCAGCAGCTGCTCAGCTGAACGAAGCATGCGAGGAGGAACATGTGGCTTCGGTAAATCAGATAAGTAGACAGGAGCCAGACCATTTAAAGTTTTCAAAACCAATAAAAGGACTTTAAAACGAACCTTAAATTCAATGGGAAGCCAATGCAAGTGTTGTGGAAGTTTTCCATTTAAATAAAGCCTGCAGACGAGCGGTGAGCAGTAGCTAGCATTCTTTAATCAAAACACAAAGAACACAAAGAACACTTTGAGTCATGGTCCAATTACTTTTGGTCCATTTAAAAGAGGACGGCACATTTTAAGGAGCTGAAACTCCTAAACCATTCATCCAGTTTGAGTGTGGACACCCTCAAATGAAAGCTGAGAGTCAACACAATATTTTCATGTCCGTTATATGAAAAACAAAACTTGTGTCACTGTGCAAACATATATGGACCTAACTGTCTTTGGTCCTAAGTTATGGGACTAAAAAGTGCCTGACATGGCCCAAATCAAGAACTGGGCTTGACAATAGGTCAGAATAAGGCTGTATCCCAATTCAGGGTCTGCAGCCTTAAAAGCCGCATTTTAAGACCGATTACGTCACAGCGACGCGACGAAGCCTGTCGTCGGCTGCTAAGGCTGCTCCATAGAAATGCGGGCCTCAAATGCGTCTTTTACTTCCCTGAATTTTAAGGATGGCCCAACAAATCCCAGAATGCATAGCGCGGCGGTGGTGTTATTAAACCCCGATTCTTTTGTCCCCATGACAGAACAGAGAAAACCGACTCATAGTGTGTTAAAACATTTATATTTCTTTTTATTCAATCATCTTCCGGAAGAGAGAGACCCCTGCACAGCTCAAACGCCAGCTGCAAGAGCTCTAACATTAGAATCATAAACTGTGCTT
>NW_005187534.1:1469007-1476207 GCF_000239375.1 Pundamilia nyererei | reverse complement strand
CGACTTTGCTAAGCTACGAAGCCGCACCGCTTGATGGATTGTCGGAGCATTACGGCTATCGTAGGCGGAGCCTCGCGGAGTGATACGTACTGTGCTTCAACATAATGTTACCGTATTGTGTGTGTATACGCTCTTTTTAAGTTCTGTGGATACTCTACATCATAGGTGTCAAACTCTGGCCCGCAGCCTAATTACATTTGGCCCGCGAAGCCATACCAAATTACTATTAGAGCTGGCCTACTGGTATTATACAGCTAATATATACATTGTTTAGTATTGAGCTTTGCTTGTTCCACATTCAGTTTTTCAGCAAAACTTGTTTGAGTCCATAAGAAGAGATTCATTCTTAAATCTGGAGGAAGATATTTTTCAATAAATATTAATGTTAGCCCGCGACCTTGTTCTAGTTTTGAATTTTGGCCCACTGTGTATTTGAGTTTGACACCCCTGCTCTACATGGTTATGCTGAGGATATGTCGGCCAATTTCCACTGGAAATGCCTTTTGGTTAAACTGTCAGCAAAGAATTTGCATTTGCACTGTTAAATTTTTATATAGAATAGAATAGAATAGAATAGCCTTTATTGTCATTGTACAGAGTACAACCAAATTGGAGTGCCACTCCCTTGGTGCAAGATTCAATAATAAATATAAATGTAAAATATAAAAAGTACAATAAAACAATCGTAAGTACTCAAACAATAGTAAGTACGATAGCAGCATTAATATAATGACAGTATGAATAGCAGCATAATATAATGGCAGTGACGGTATGGTATAGCTAAGCAGGTTCAATTGTTTTTGTGCTTATTTACTACGGTGATAGCTCTGGGAAAGAATCTGTTTGTCCTCCATCCATCCATCCATCCATCGTCATCCGCTTTGTCCGGGGTCGGGTCGCAGGGGCAGCAGCCTAAGCTGTTTGTCCTATATAACTATATAACCTATATAACTTTAATGCACATAAAAACAGCTGCTTGTTTAAGTGAAAATACAGTGATGGTTTTTTTTTTGCACAATAAAGTTGTGGAGTTGTAAAGTATTTTGTCTAATGCCAATTATATCGTCAGTTATATCGTTATCGCAAATTTTCAAATGTATATCGTGATAAATGACCTCACTGAATAATGCATACATTAGAAAATGGCCATAATCTGCCAAAGGGTGTACGGGCTGTTTTTCACCAGATGAATGACTAATGTTTCCAGTTTACACTGACTTCCTTCCACTGAAGCAGTTACTAACCACACTCTGTGTGCATTTACACAGAGGGGACAGTAAAGAAAACCACAATTTCTCTTCTTTAAAAAACAGGAAGAAAATACATAAGGAAAAAACATATATATTATTAGCATATTATGTTCAGTGAAAGTAGAATAGTTGTAAGGAAACTCTCTCCCAATGGGCCCCCAATAAGAAGAATAATAACATGCATGTGGGAGGTATGAGAAGAGATCTTTCTGTGGTTTTCTGTGAAACATAAAAAACTTTGGCAGGAAATAGTCAAACAGAAAAAGGTAAAGCTCTTGGCATGTGGTAGCATCATTTTATGAAAAACGATTTAAGACAAACTGTTCAGTTCAGCGTCTTTTTCTTTTTCTCTTTTGAAGAAGCAAAGATCTGCTATTCCACACTGAAGGTTGTTTGCTGAAGAAAAGCGTGGACTTTACCTCTGCATTACCTCCACCGTGAAGACAGTCGCTCAGAGATGTCATCTCATGCTCGTGTGATGTTCCTAGTTGACACATGTGTCTGCCTTCCTGTGACTATTCTTCTCCTCGTGCTTTCATGTCGTGCTGTAAGTAAAAAATAACATTACTGTCTGTTTGTCGTCTGTCCGTTTGCTTGACAGCCTATAGAAATGCAGTTAGTTTGTCGATCACACCACCCTGCAGCTTTTAGGCATAAAACATTTCTGTTTGTGTGTGTGTGTGTGTGTGTGTGTGTGTGTGTGTGAGAGAGCCGAAATCACAATAGCAGTCACCTCAAAGCACTTTGTATTTGTAAGGTGAAATTGATCATGGGAATCCCCCAGCAGCTTACACCTAACTAAGGGAGGATTCAGGGTCACCTGGTCCAGCCCTAACTATATGCTTTAGCAAAAAGGAAAGTTTGAAGCCTAATCTTAAAAGTAGAGATAGTGTCTGTCTCCTGAATCCAAACTGGAAGCTGGTTCCACAGAAGAGGGGCCTGAAAACTGAAGGCTCTGCCTCCCATTCTACTTTTAAATACTCTAGGAACAACAAGTAGGCCTGCAGAGCGAGAGCCAAGTGCTCTAATAGGGTGATATGGTACTACAAGGTCATTAAGATAAGATGGGGCCTGATTATTTAAGACCTTGTATGTGAGGAGCAGGATTTTGAATTCTGGATTTAACAGGAAGCCAACAGGATATTTCTAATTTTAGAGATGTTGTGCAAATGAAATGAAGCAGTCCTGCATATTTGTTTAACATCTGCTCTCAGCCTGCAGGCTTTCTTGTGGGCGGCCATTTAAAAGTCAAATGGGAGGCAGAGCCTGTAAAAAAAATTGTCAAAGTCTGGTTCCTTGGAAACCAAATATATCATGTGTGGCTCAAACGTTTTGCAGAGTCCTGCACCTCTCTGTTTTTAGTGTTTAGCGAACCGAGCACATCATCACATCATGTTTTCTTGTAGAGATCTTGAGACGACGTGTCATGCTTATTACTGCTTTAATGTGACTTTCATACTTCCTGCAGATAAAACGCGGGCAGGTTCCTGCCATCTACTACACAAACCTCCTCATCAGCACTCTCCTCCAGCTGTTCACAATGATTGCTTTGGTGGCAAACTCAGACCAGCTTCAGTACAACTCCTCCTCCGTTTCTTGTTATGCCTTCAGTATGATGGCTAATCTTGGCTTCAAAATATGCATTTCTCTAGAAGGGTACGTGTCTTTCTTTGTACTTCCATTCTATTATTCAGTGAAACATCCTTATGGCCAGATATATGAACTTCTGTACTCTAATAATGATATTATCTCTTTGTATTGTGTTGCAGATCTTTTATCATCGTCTTCAGACAGTTGGACAGCATCAGACAAACTAAGATTTCTGTGCTGGCTTGCGCTGTGATCTGGGTCATTTGCATTATTACCATCTCCTTTGCTGCAGACAAAGAATATATTGTTTGTATTCTGGTCATACTCCTTGCTCCACTGTACATCCTCTGCTTAGCAGGGACCCTCAAATGTCTGCCTGCTGCCACCTCAGTGCCTTTTAAGGAAAAACAAAGAATTGTGGGAGCAGTAGTTCTACTGTTCCTTAACTACTTCGTGATGATCTTGCCAATGATCATTTTGATTTTACAATACAGATCTAACATGGGAGAGTCACATTCCATAGATGGTATTGTGACCTTATTTCTGCTCAGTCCTTTTGTGGACTTGATTCTTTTCTTTTTCATGTGTGACTGGTTCACTGACAAGCTGGTGGCACCTTTGTTCTGCTGCATCAAGGTTGACAGCACCCCATCAACAACAGTGTGACCGACGGTAGGACAGACAGGTGGCTTGATTTAGGCAGAGAGAAGAAGAAGCAAAATACGATGAAAATGCAGGAAAAGGAAAAAAAATTGGTATGCAAACAAAACAATTTATAAATGTTGTGCAAGTGAACGTCGGCTGATGTGTCAAATTGAAAGTAATTGGAAGCATTGTTTTGTTCAGTAATGATGCTGTCATTAAAAATGTGGAATTTTTCCTGAAATCACCAATAAAACCCCCGGCCAGCATTTTCATGACTCATTTCTGTGTAATATATGAAGGCACCACAGAATGGTGTCACAGAGTGTTAGTGGACTGAACTAGCACAACTGCTGCTTGTCTGAGCTCCATGAAATCGAACAAAATCATCAACTCTGGTGTTTGAGAACTCAGTAACACTTTATAGCATGACCCGCGAATAAGGCGCAAGTACCCTGTACTTATGTGCATTTTGCATTGTGATTTTCATCAGTCAGTTTAAATATCAACAAATCCATTTCATCCTCTTGTGCCTGACAGAGCTGTGATGTGCCATTTTTGCCATCTGGCTTCAAAAAGGCTAAACTTGATTTGTGTAGTGCACATGTGTCAAACTCAAGGCCCGCGGGCCATATCCGGCCCGGCGAACATTTATATCCGGCCCGCGCGATCATTTTATATAGATTTATTATTATTGTTATGCATGTCCCGGCGATATGAGGTGCTAATAACACACAAACTACAGATCCCATAATGCAGCACTGCAGCCTCCTTGCCGAACGCTAGCTAGCTGTGAACATTCCCGTGTCAATCAAGTCAAACTTCTGTTAGCTAGTCCCTCACAATGGCAAAGAGAAAAGTTGATTCTCAAAACAGACTTTCAGCACGGCGGCGGGAGACTGAATATATGTTTACAAACATTGCTGGTAAACCCGTATCTTATTTGTGGAGCTAATGTATACGGTGGACCTGAGAGGCCAAACGGACTGCAACTTCAGAAAACACCTGCAAAAAGAAAAACGCTGCAAAAAGAAAAACGCTGCAAAAAGAAAAATGCTGCAAAAGCACACAAAACACAACGGAAATGTTTCTGGGGAGACAATAACCTGACGAACCAGTTGCACGAATCAAAACATATCTGTAGTATTAATAGAATCATATGATCACAACACATTTACCTCTCCTCCACTTATTTGAAGTGTCTCCCAGTCCCAGCACACGGGACTGGGAGCGCATGTCCAAGATTCACAGAATTTACAGAAAATGTTACATTTTTGTGATTTATATCGTAATTGGGACGATAGAATTCTTATATTGGGATATGAGATTTTGGTCATATCGCACAGCCCTAGTCCCGGGGCAGACCCAGGACACGCTGGAGAGATTATATCTCTCGGCTGGCCTGTGAACGCCTTGGTGTTTACACGGATAAGCTGGAAGAGCTGGCTGGGGAGAGGGAGGTCTGGGTTTCTCTGCTTGGGCTGCTGCCCCTGCAACCCGTCCCGGATAAACAGAAGAAAATGGATGGATGGATTTTGTAGGTAGAACTGCTTCAATCAGAGACTATTGGTCTCAGACCAGATCATCCATCCAAACCACCAAGTGAGTCCAGTGAATGGGGTTGGGTATAGAAACAGTTTGACTTAGTTTTCTTCCAATTGGAGCTTTAGTGCATGGCCCTAAGGGCCGGCTGGACATCCTAGGCCTTCCTTCATTCTCCTGTTTAGCTGCTCAGCTGTTCCTGCCGCCACTTTTATCAGATCTTGTCACCACTAACTCTCAGTACGTTGACATTCAGTGTAAAAAAAAAAAAAAAAAGGCCTCTATTTCTATCTCTCCCTCCACTTTCCTACAACCACCTATTTAAAAAAAGAAAAACAAGGTTTCTTCAAACAAAAACCATCAAACAACCATACACATAACATTTATTGCTCATTTATCCGGACAGAGGATGCCAGACTCTCGTTTTAATTCGGGACATTAAGGTCCATCCATATTCTCTCCATTCTCCCTCGCCAACCGCCAGACCATGCTTGGTTGGTCTGTAGACCCATGATGGCCAGAGCCCCTTCCGTGTGCTCACAAAAATGAGTAGCTAGTATGGTGCACGGTCCATGTGACTGGATGTTGCTGAAGACGATTATGCAAGCGAGCCCCGTTCTCCCCCATGTACATGAGGCCACACACACCACACTGAATGGCATAAACCAGATTCTTTGAGTGAAGTGAGGGTTTCCCTGCAGTCGGCCACATCGCTCTACTGTATGGATTAGACACCATGCATCTATGAACCAAATGACACGCCAGCCTTTTGGAGCCGATTTAACCCTCCCCTTCAGTTTAGCTCTTACGAGAATGTCCCCAAGACTGGGATTTTTTTCTGGGAGCTCTGATTATTCATGCCTTGAGCTGTCCAGTGTATTCCATCCGTCATAGTATGAAACTGATGTGGAGGAATACAGGGTAAGTAATTAAAATGGCTGCCTGACGTTATTATTGCGAGATTTTGCTTCAGTGAGCGAGTCCGAGAAGTGAATCTTTGCCCTTTGCGTTAGGAAACACGGACCGTGCATCCCGCACTACCATGCGCAACTGTTTAATTGAAGTTTTATATGAGTCTTGATGTTTGTTGTTCAAACCTATCGAGATCACTACCAAAACAGTCTCCTCACAGGTCAACGTCCTCTCCAGGAGCTTAAAGAAGTTATGAAAGTTTGCTCCTGGGTAGCTGTCTATATGGATGTTCTTATTGTAAAGGGCATTACTCTGTTAAAATTCGAGTCGCCCCAAATTACTATTGGCTTGTTAGCCTGAATTTTCCAATCCTGCAATTTTCTGCTCTTCCAAGCCTGTACTTCCACGCACCTAACTCGCCCCGCACCTTGGCACAGCCCCCGGTTTGTTGTTCAAAACCTCAATAACAGTTTCATAGTGGTCATGTAAAAAGTTCAAATTGTTCGCAATCCAGGAGTCTATATTTAGCGCCAGTTGCACTTTTTTTTACCTTTCTGTCGGTGCCACTGGTTTAATGAAGCCCGGAGAGCCTAATGACCTGTCGTCTCATACCCCGTGGATAAATTCCCGTTCTCAGTGCTTCATCCACCACATTCATCTGATGTACTGCCTCAATTAGCTTAAAGATATCCTTTGCACACTGCCTGTCTGAGAGGGTATGGCCCGTTTCTGTTTCTGTATTTGTTTTAGAGACGGATGATTTATACCTCTCTTTCTCTCACTGCTCACAGTGTGCTACGCTTTAATTAACATGTCTTACAAGTTTTTATTCTTTCTGTTGCCTGCTATAACTCTGTGGTTTTGAAAATGGTTTCAATTTAATTGTAACTGTTTGCACCAGTTTGAGAGTATATGTTGTGCTGTATCCTGTGTCCAATGAATGTATCTCAGATTGTTTGAAATTGGTCCCCGGGTAGCGGGTTCAGGACCAAAAAGCGACCCGCAGCAAAGTTATTGATAAGTGTCAAGTTGTGTTGTTATTCCCTTGGAAGGGAAGATGAAAAATTAATGTTAAGGTTCAAAAATTGAGGAAGGAGAGTACAAACAATCATGGTCCAGGAGGTCTTGGTCAAACAATGATTTTAATGAATACACACGCGTGGGAAGAACAACTCTGTACGCAGACAGCAATCGATCTTCGACTTAATCAAAGCATACACAGATTTTTATAGCATCTGGGCTTAAATTTAATGACGCCCCTTCA
>NW_005187534.1:1462635-1468744 GCF_000239375.1 Pundamilia nyererei | reverse complement strand
ATGTAATAATCGAACTGAAACTATGGATATGACTTTTACTAAATAAATGTTTTAATCAAGAACCTCTACTAAAGCTTAATATAAAAATATAAAAGTATAACAGAATCTTTTGAATAACCTAGACTTTGCTTTCACTTCTGCAAACTCTCTGCAACTTCCTGTCAGCCTGCTGCATTTAGTCTTTCTAAAACACACACTGTTTAAACCTCTGAATACAATATCAATGCTGCAGATTATATTATTAATGCAATAGTAATGATGATGATTATTTAACAATAGCAGTAAAATAATTTCCCTGCTCCACATTAATTACCGGGAAGAATACGTCAGCATTGGGGAAGCTTTTTTATATAGCATTCTCATTTGTTTAATGCAACTCTTTTCTGCATCCTGATCTCTATTATTGATCCTTACCGACAGTATCACTAATTTGGTGAGTGGGTGGGCTGGAGTCTTCTCCAATATCCGAAGAAAGTGGTAAAAAGAGGCCCCTGGATAACTATCAATTTGAATATTTTCATTATTATAAGCTGGTATACGATTTAAATTGGCGTCTCCTGAGAACCAGATTGGGAATTTCATGGGAACAAACCAATCTGCAATTTTTCTCTCCTTTCAAGCTTTGTGATAGTTGAGGCGACACCTGTGTCCCGTTTGTATAACATAAAGGTCTAATCATCTCTTAGTTTACTCAGATTGCACAGAGTGTATATTTGAATTAATTAATTTGAATCATTTGGGATAAGGATAAGTGTAAGATAATGGGGAATTTCAGTTTTTCTTTATAATTTTGTTTAGCTTAATATTTACAGTTAAATTGTATTTTCTTTCCTTATTTAATTATTACGTACTGTTCCTTTAATACATGGTAACTGTGCACGGGGGGAGCGTTCGCGATCGGCAGTGTGGAATAACGGGGCTTTAACTAGCTGTGGAGTCAAACAGTTTTGTTACCGTGTTTTGTAGTGTACAGGAACATTCAAACGGATTACTGTATTTCAAGACTGTGGAAATAAATGTTTGCCTGTTTGTTTTCAACTACAAGAGGACTTTGTTCAACTGCACAAGGACACGCGAATGGCCGACTACCAGCTAGTGCTTTCGCAGTAATACCGTTTGCTGTTCTTCTCTAACTTTTTGTCTCTGCCTCTCGTTCTCGGTCTCTGGCTGTCCTGAAAAACTGACACGATAGAATGGATACCTTTTAATCTGATGAAATGAGTGGCTCTTGGTCCCAGTTTGTTGCCCTTTCTGTATACAGTCCTAAATAGTCCCTCACTTTTATTTACTCTAGGTTTTCTCCTATTTACTCTGGACTGGACAAGATCTTCATCCATCTGGGAAGTTGGAGGCATAGCTTTTACCCTCCCAGGTCTCTCCTCCTCCCCCTGTCTCTGCTCCAACACAGGATGGGAGGTTGAGGGAGGAAAAAGAGAAGTGTGAGGAGGGGACGACAGTATGTAGGGGCTTACATCTATCAACTGTGGACCCTGAGTGGACCTGGTCATCTGTTCACTGTTTGTAGTGCAATAGGAGAACTCATGTGGCCAGGGGAATCAGCCCTAACCCTACTGAATTGTAAGATTTGTGCAGAGTCGTCTACCAGAGGAGTGGATTGTGAATCCCAGTTGGTGGGATTCCTTGTAATATGAATTTCAGGATACAGTGTTGTATGATTTATTCTGTTAGATTGGATTCGATTAGATTTACAATAGCACAGCACCGACAGAATATACAGAATGTTAGCAGAAATAAACCATATATACACATATATAAATATAGAGACATATATAAATACAGAGTATGCAAAAGGGATAAATAGAATAAATAGGAATAAGAATACAAGGAAATTGCACATTTCAAGTATTGTGAGTCTATTGCACCATTGGTTATTAACAAAAAGTATTGCACAGTAGCACTACAGCTTTGTTGTCCCCCCTCCTTTGTCCTCCTGTCTCCCCTCCCTCTCCCCTCCAGAGAGGAGTTAAACAGTTTGATGGTGTGTGGGACAAAGAGTTTTTAAGTCTATTGGTTCTTGACTTTGGGAGAAGCAACCTGTCACTGAAAAGACTCTTCTGGTTGTTTATGTCCGTGTGCAGAGGATGCCCAGCATTGTTCATAATGTCCAGCAGTTTTTTTAGTGTCCTTTTCTCTGCCACTGTCACCAGTGTCACGGTTTGGCATGGCAAACCGTGGGGGTGTAAGGAAAAGGAGGACCCAGGCGCGGAGCTCTGTGTGCTAAGCAGTGTGTTTATTTACAGTGGTAAGGAAAATAACAGTAAAACCTCTGTGCAATCCCGACTCCCGTGACGTGTCCCTTCTCCCCGCTCCTTGGTGTCTGAGCACCCCGTGCTCGCTGTCCTCTCGTCTCCCCGCTTCTCCTGGGGGAGATAACAAACAGGCAGCCATAAGACACACAATGCTGAAGAACAATCGTACTGACTGGCCGAGAGACTGACGTGAAGTCAGGCAATGATCCAGCGTCGGAGAGAGCTCCACCACACTCTCAAGTAGCTCCTCCGACGAGAACCTGATCAGCTGCAGGTGTGACATGGTCTTCAGGTGTGGCCAATCACCTGCCAGGGCCACACCCACACACACAGACACATATGCAGGGAGAACGAGGGACAGCAATACAAAATACATATATTATAATATTAGTCCAAAACTGCTCAGGGTCCCTGGGTCGCTCAGACCGAAACGGCTCTTTCGGTCTTAAAGGTTGATGACCCCTGCACTAGTCTGATTGGCTGGCTGACAGACTTTCTGACCAATAGGTCACAATCCTTTCACTAAATGTGTCAAAAACTAAAGACATGATTATTGATTTTAGGAAGCCCTCTTATAGCTCATCACCTACTATCATTGAAGCTGCTGATATTGGGATTGTGGAGAGTTACAAATATCTAGGTGTGGTACTTGACCATAAACTGTGTTTTGAATCTCATGCTGATGCCACTACTAAAAAAGTAGTGGCATCAGCATTACTGCATATTTCAGAGCCTTTTATTGTGGGCAGTCTAAGGCACACCCGTGCGATATTCATGGTGTCTAATCAGCACCTTGACATGCCACACCTGTAAGGTGGGATGGATCATCTCAGCAAACGAGAAGTTCTCACTAACACAGATTTTGACAGATTCGTGAACAATATTTGATAGTAATGGGTCCTTTGTGTATCTAGAAAACGTTTCAGAACTTTAAGTTCAGCTCACAAAAAATGGGAGCAAAAACAAAAGTGTTGCATTTATATTTTTGATCAGTGTATGAGGAAAGGCAGCTCAGTAACCTTACCAACGGGACACATTGTTGTGTGCCTCACCTTTTACCCAAGATAATTTACCATTTTCTGCTTCCTTGGTTAGGTTTAGGGATTAGAAATCTGATCCAGATTATCATATTAAGATTTGGGACACATCGTCAGTAGTGGACCTTGGATTCATCGGGTGTTTCGGCCATTATAACTAGACACCCTCATCCAAGGAGCCCCTACCAGGGTTGATCAGGCCCCGGAGTGTCACTGGTTTATGTTAAATTGTTATTTCTCTATCTATTCACTGCAACTGAGAAATAATACTTACTTCTTTAACATTTATGGAGCCTCACTTCTTCAAAAGAATAGAAAAGGTGATAGAGAGAAGTAAGATATAAGTGGCAAGATAGGAGAGCCGGAAGGGGGTGCCCGATCTGGCATCCCACACCTCCCTGCCAGAGGTTTCACTACCACGCGGGTTAACTGCACAGTCCCCGGGAGGCCCTGAGACAGCTGTATCAATCAACCAGCAAAATTTCTAATGTTAGGTTTTACCCTTTTTAGGCCCCCTGCTGAGGCAGCCCACCTTGGGTTGATCATTCCTGGGCGTGTGTCTCACAGTTAGCTGACTGCCTTAGCTGCCCAAGTGATGTTAGCCCTCTTTAACCATAGCCAGTGACTGGTCCTCCCTGCAGTGTTTACTAATTCTTTTTTAAAGGCTGGTGTTGCGCCTGTCCTCTGATCCCAATCTCTCTAAGCAGTTTTGCTGTTGTACTGGCAACAAAGCCCCTGCACCCCACTTCCACCTGGTGCATCTTGATCTTCCAGCCTCTGTCCTCTGCCTCAGCCGCCAAGTTGGCATGTCTCAGCTTCTTACGCTCAAATGCTTCCTCGATTGGTTCCTCCCATGGTACAATCAGCTCAATGACGTACTCAAGTTATGGGGAGTTAGACCAAAGGACGAGGTCTGGTCGCAGATTATTTGTTACGATCTCTGTGGGAAAAATTAGCCTCTGATCCAAGTCCACTTGCACCTGCAAATACCTGGTGCCCTTCAGCAGGGCTAGTCCTCGGCTTGTCACCCTCCTGGACAAATGCAGCTGAAAACTGACACTCCTCTTAGTTCGTGAAAGAGTGAGCGTTGATGGATTTTCTTTTTCACTAAACTTTCACGGCAAGACACCTGAGGACCTGGTTGTGTCTCCATGTGTATCTGCCCTGAGTAAGGCTAGTCCTACAACCAACGAAGATGTGCCTGAGTGTGGCTGGTACTGTACACAGGGGGCAGGATGGGTCCTTTCCAAACCACAGCTACAGATTTATTGGGGAAGGCAGCACATCGCATGTCACTCGGACTATGAAACTTAGTCTATTAGACTCCATTGCCCACATTTCACTCCATAAGTTTCCTCTTTTCAACACCCAACTCATCCAGCGACCTAACTTAGATGATGTAATAATCTATTCTCCAGATTTTGCCCACGGCTGAGACGGTTGGTCAGACCTAGAATCTGTTTTGGGTGTGTTGCAACGGTATGCAGGACGTGGGCGATGGCGTCCTCTGTGGACATGCCAGAGCTGTAGCGCTGGCCAAGCAGGGGGTAGGCAACCTTTCTGATGGCGAGTGCCATTTAAAATGTCCTCAGAGGTCAGTGTGCCATATGATTGCATTAGCAATAAATTTAATAATGCTCTATATTAACAGTTACTCACTATATAGAACCACTTTCTAGAATTATATTTGTTCGCAGATGTTGGCAGCTGTCAGTGAATAGTTTTCAGCTATTTTGAAACAAAAAAAGACTTTTTATCCATAACAGCAAATGAACTGTACAACAGAAAATACAAATGCTATTTATGGTCTCCTCACAACAATGATAAGAAAAATAAACTGAACCAATATGGCATGTCTGTTAATACAGGGAAAATGTGATCTCTGGTCTCCCACTCAGAGACACAGGTCTCCGAGTGTCCAGCATTCAGACGGCTACCTGAGGACTCATGTGAGAGGAAATCTGCTCACACAGATATGTAGAGCCAAATACTGTCAATAAGGCCTCTGCAATGTTCTGAAGACAGTTGTCAGGTAGTGATGTCCAGCTGTGGATTCCAGCTGCTTTGATGTTGCATTGACTGGCAACTAAGCCAGTTAATGCGAGACAAATCTAGCTGCTCATTAAAGATTTCTGGTTTGATCAGAAAATAAAACATTGGTCCATACTAGGATTCTAGTCTACGGATGTATCCGTGTATCTCCGTGGTGCTGATGCTGTGCTGAGCGAAAAGCTCCTGAAGCTTTTGAAGTGTCAGAATGTGGAAAGCTAACAACGTCCCTCTCACTAAATTATTTTTAGCCAATTACAAGTTGAATCTGGTAGTTGGGGTTGTTAGTTAAGATACCGCCATTAAGAAGAGGCACAACTAATGTGTCTATGCGAGCTGATTTGCGATGAGCACTGCGATGAGCACCCTTTATTTTTTGATGCATCTTCTCAGATGAACTCACTGCGTGTCGTGCCCAGGGCTGGACTGGGACAAAAAAACAGCCCGGGCATTTTGACTAGAGACCGGCCCACCAGGTATTAAAGCCATAAAGCCTTTGAATGAAAACAAACGCTGGTGTGACAGTGATGTACAGTCTTGTTGGTATATGTATGATTTCTATACATTTTACATCAGATAAAAACTTTGGTTGTAAGCTTCAGATAATTATTTAATAACAGCCAGACATTTTAAATGAGAATGAGAAAGTATTTCTTCGTGCCCCCCTCTCCCTGTTAATGCCCTACCTGTCCCCTGGCAACACTTTGCTAGACCCGCCCCTGCACAGTTACCAGCTGTCAGCTACTTAGAAAA
>NW_005187534.1:1389160-1461349 GCF_000239375.1 Pundamilia nyererei | reverse complement strand
CAGAGATGAGTCCACTGTCAGAGGCCATAAGAAGATCATTTGTAACCTTCACTAAAGCTGTTTCTGTGCTGTGATGAGCTCTGAAACCTGATTGAATCTCTTCAAATAAACCATTCCTCTGCAGATGATCTGTTAGCTGTTTGACAACTACTCTTTCAAGGATGTTTGATATGAAAGGAAGGTTGGAGATTGGCCTATAATTAGCTAAGACTGCTGGGCTGCATTCATCACATATGAGCATTTAAGGGTGAATACATTTAAAGGTTTTAAACCAGCAGCTAATCAGACTGCCCCTTTCATTGTTCCCGTAAAGGCTAGTGACAACATAACCCAAAAATGGCTCCTACAGTGCCCCTCCCACTGAGCCCTTCTAGCATCAGCCAAAGGCTACCTGAAAAATGAGAGTATATTTTTGCTATCTGGACATAATTAGAACAACAGACTCAGTGCAAGTTAAACTGATCAATACTGTGTACAGCTCCAGTTCACAGTTTTTATGTGATTTTTGCACCTTATAAATGCTAATGTTCACTCACTATCAATGAAAGTAGCCTCACAATGGGGGTGTAAAGCCAACGTTTCTGAGTTCACAAGTAGAAAATCAAATGATTGCTTTAAAGTGTTTAATTAAATAAATACATTTTATTTTCAAATGTAAACAGCTATTTTTATACACATACACCTGTACAGACATGCAGCCTGTTAAAGTAATGCACAGGTTATATTTACTGCATCCTTCAATAAACAGCAAATTGCATTAAAAATCAGTCTTTTATTCATTACATCAAACAACAGAGAAAAAAAAAGTTAATTTCATCTTTAAACACAAACGTAAAAACTTCCTCTTAACCAACAGTGACTGCTTCTCTCTCACAGTTGTATATTTTTTAAGAAATAAAAGAAACCAACTGAAATCAGAAAAGGGACCAAATTCTAAAACATTACCTTTTTTAAACCCCAAACAGAACTTTTTATTAAAAAAGAAAGAAAAGGGGAAAAATACGAACATAAAATGAGCTAAACGTATGTCAGTGTCGCTTAAACTGTATTTTAATGGCCAGTAGGTGGCGATTCCTTGGCTGTGTATAGAAGTCAGTTGATTTATTACCTCAGCGATGAGTTTCTGGCTTCAGTTCGAGGAAATACAACACGACGTTCATTTTGGAAACTATGGTCCCGTTTAAAGTATATTAAACAAAGAAGGATACGCTTTAGTGCTTTCAAAAACCCAAAGTGTGCAAGGCCAAAACTTTAGCTGGGAGTTTGAAGTGGTCATTCACAAACCGCTGGACACTGCACAGTGGCCACATCCACGTTTTAAAACCACATAAAGACGTCCGAATGCAACAGAAATCAAATGTAAGTGGAGAGCTCTTCATCAACCTGACCAAAGCTCACTTTATCCTGCCTCATCTCTCATCTGCAAACACATAAGACCAAAGAACCTGTGAGACACACATCATTGTAGAAACGATGATGCTCACTGAGCTGCAGTGTTTTTACACGGTGCACGCTTCACCTTAAATCTGCACACAGCTCATCCAGCTGAACTACAAGCACATTTGCAAAAACTAAAACAGTCAAGTTATATTTGTTGCTTCCTAATAGACTCACAACATATAATTAGTTACTCTGACCGTTAAAATCAACAAACCAACTGCAACATAACTCAGTCACTCAGTTGTTAAACGTATCGAATCAAACAATCGAAGCTAATGAACCTGATACTGAATCATTAATAAATAATTCACCTTCTCGCTGACTTTAACTCAGCTTTAAGGAAAAAGCACGTACTGTCGTCCGAGACATTGTCCAGCAATATTTGGCGATCAGTGAATCTATCAGTGCTAATAATGACATCATCCTGATTAGAATTCACATTGTCTCCTTCACTCTGGTCTCCATGGTGACCGTACATATGATACATTAATATTACAAGAAGGAAAAAAACCTCAGCAGGTCAAAGAAAAGTCGCTGAACTAGGATGACATCCATATAACGTCCATCAGCCCATTTCCTGAGGAACACGATATCTGTGAGTAGGAAAAAACAGCATCCGCACTCTGGAAAGCTTCTCGGGATAAACTGCAGTGTGCACTTGGTGGACCTCAGTGTGGCCAGGAGATCCTGTGGCTGATTTTCAGTTTGACTTCCTGTTTTTACTGAACTCTCTTGGCTTCTACTGATCCAGCTTCTCCTCGCTGAAGTTGCACAGGAGGCTCTTGGCTCCATTCTGCCATGAATACAATGTCTCCATTGGAGTTTTCCCGTCCTGCAAGGGAAAAAGAAACAAAGAAACTTTGAATGTTCCTTTTCTGGTACTGGCCCTGCAGACAGGATGAACGCAGAGACAGCACATGTTCTCACTAAACAAACAGATTATTCAACATAATATTTTTTTAAGAAAAGCAGAGGTTTTGTCGACATCAGTCTACTTTAACTATGCACAAAGACACAAAGATTTTTGAGTGAAGTTTTGAGGGGCTTCATATGAAGCATTAGTTCAGGTGGGACGCAAACCAGGAAATCAGTCAGCGTACCCCAGCTAATGACTCGGCTGATACGCCCTCCAGCTGCTGAAACTCATAAGGAATGCAGGGAGGTAGGTAAGCTGTTGCTCAAATGCAACCCAGTTCTTTCCTTCAGGTTGTGTCTGATTTAAAGTCACTGACGGCTGTTCTTAAAGGGGCCAGACTCTTACTGCTGCTCTCGGTGCCTCCGGCTTTGAGGCAGATTAAAGAGCACGAAGATGCCAGAACAGAATCACACCTCTGAATATCCCTGCGCACAAAATTAGGTCCCTTCTTGTGACTGTGTGATCCTAATGGTAGAAAACGTCACATGCAAGGCTTGTGTTACGCTTTTCAAATCAGTGTAAACAATACAGGTGTGACAACACATGGAGTACGACATATTGTGTGTAGTTTCAAAAACCCAGTTGGCTCTCTGGAGGAGGCGTTGTGTACTTACAGAGTTCTTTGTGTTGAGACTGGCCCCGTACATCATCAACAGCTTGATCATTTTGAATCGGTTTATTCTCACAGCATCGTGCATGGGTGTGTCTCCGTCCTACAGCCGAGGAGGAAAACCCACATTTCAGCAGAGAATAAACTGAACACCTATTTTTATCATTTATCACGATCATCATCTTTTGGTTTGTGTAATTATGGATCGCTGGTGTCAGGACACGAGTGCTTAACTTATTAATGTGCCCCAAATTCAGGGTGAAATAGACCACGAGGAACAAGAACCCAGCAGCCGAGAAACAAACTAAAACTCTACGTTTTAGAAAAATACAACGCTAAACATACAGCTCCAAACAAACACAAATTCTTTTACAATGAGTTACCCATATAACGCTCTGCAGGAGTGCCTGAAGCTGAATTGGCTTTATTATTTCATAGACTGTATATAAAGGATGGATGAAGCCGCTGTGAGTCCTGTTGCTTGTACTTTCGTGCTTACTCTGTCTTTGGCGTTCAGGTCTGCTCCACAGTGAATGAGGTGCTCGGCACAATCGCAGTGTCCTGTCCTCACAGCCACGTGCAGAGGAGTGCTGTGCAGCTGAGGGAGAGGAGGAGGAGAAGAAGAGGAGTTTATGTTCATGCACGAAGAAACTCTGAAAATCAAATGTCACGAAAATACTAAAGTAGAGTATTTTATGAAAGTATCTGGGCGAGTGCTGCTCACACCACTAGATGGAGCCAAAGTAATTTTCAAAATAAAGAACCGGCTGCAGCTGTTGTGACCTCGAGTAACCCTTCCTCGCAAGTCCTCCACCAACCTTGTCTCTGGAGGTGAACTTGGCTCCTCGATCCAGGAGGAGCTGCAAGGCCGGCAGGCTGCCTCCCCTGCAGGCCCAGTGGACCGCTGTGGCCTCCAGCTGAAAACACACACACGTGTTAGAACAATTCTGTGTGTGTGTGGAGGAAACATCACTAATAAAGGGGGTAAAACAGAAGGTGTGACATATTTAAAATGCTCACCTTGTCTTTTTTTTCCATAGCCGCTCCGGCCTCCAGAAGTCTTTGCATGACCTCCACGTGTCCTTTGAAAGAGGCTTTGTGCAGAGCTGTTCTCTGGAACTGGCCGTTATACAGAAAAATAAGCTTCATACATGTAATTACTGTACATGACTTCAACATGCTAATTTTTGAGACGTGCTGCAGGCAGACATCGCTGTGCCACACTCACATTGTCGCTTGCATCGGGGCTTCCTCCATCAGACAGGTACTTCTCCACCACAGCCAGTTTGTTCTCCATGACTGCTGTGAGGAACAGCTCCTCGTCTACTGTCTCCGGCTGGAAAATGTGTGCAGAGAGACTTTAATTAAGAAACAGAGAAAAAAGAAAGGTACGCCTCGGAGCATGCGGCAAGAGAAGCTGCTGCTGTTGCAGCTCTATTGCAGACTTTCATGCATCTTTGGTTCACTTCATTCAGCATCAGCACACATTTATGCAATGCCAGATTTTATTTACACTGCACCCTTTCTTGTCATCAAGGTTTAAAGTATTTCTGGTCAAATGCAAATTAACTCATTCACTGCCAGCCATTTTCAAATCAGGTAACTCCCCACTGCCAGAGAAAAACGTAATTGACGTCTATAGACGTCAATGGCAGTGAATGAGTTAATAATATTAAATGAAATCAAAATTTGGGAATTCATGAAAGTCAAAAACCTTACCACAGTCTCAGGCTCTGGCTCATCTTTCTTCAGGACCGGGCTCTTCCTCTCTCTCCGTTTCTTCCTCAGCTGCAGGATGTTGAACAGGTCGTCCACCGTCTCCAGCTTCAGTCTGCCGCTCTTATCCGTCTGACAGGTGGAAATAAGACAGAGGCCGTCAGCACGCAACAGTAAAAACCACAGACTTCATTTATTATTCAACTTCTACTGGTCTGTTTATTCACTGAATGATAATCAAATGCCAACATGAGCAGTTATAAGTTGTCATACTCCTGAATGCCTCCAGGTGGCAGCACAGATGAGGAGAAAACCAGTTAGATGGCTTCAAAATTCCTTCACCTCTGTGCTTGGATGAGATCATTTACCAGATTTAAGTGACGTCACTCTAACTTATTACATAATCCTGAACCTGTAATTCTCTCTGCTGTGGCAAAAAGGAAACGCCTGAATTTAAACTGAAATTTGTCACCATTACTGTTATTGCAAATACGACTAAAAGTACGTATTACACATGATACACAACTCTAAAACTGACATATTTAAGTCATTTTTACCTAGAGATGAGTAAGTTCTTCTGTTTAAGAATATCAAGTTTAAATAATGTCACATTTTATTGAATTAGCACAAAAAAGAATTGTAGTCATTCTCACGCTGGTCATCCACACATGTATCTGATAATACTTGAATATTGTGATGTACTCATTTTATTTGATGCATTATTGTCACTCCTATTTTATTTTAAGTAATGAGACTTTCCTGTAACTATCATTGCTGCTGCAGGTGGTGATTGCACCTGCAGAGTCACAGCTGGTGTAACATAATCATATTGACATGTTTATGTACAGCTGTCAGTAAAATAATACTTCTCAGTGTAACCTGTCATCGCACTGTAGCTGCTGCTCTTACATTGAGAGCTGCCACGCTGACTTCCTCCTGTTCGCTGCCGCTGTCACTCTCCTCCGACAGACGCCCGCCGACCCCCAGCTCCCCGTGGGATCTGAGATCATCCCGCTTCTCCTGATTGACGGCCGCCTCGTACACGCCCCCCTGAAAGTCATCTGCCTCTATGCCCTCTGACCTCTTACCGGTCACCTGCAGGAAGAAGGAGAGGCAGAGACGTCGTGAGGTGGTTTTGTGGTATTTTGATAACTGTTATATATCCAACAGCTGAAAGGCCAAAGTCTGAATGGTGCCTTTTGCAGAAAAACACCAAGAAAACCTTCCTGATGAATAGATTTGCAGTGTGAAGCACAGACTGATGCACTGAGCTTTGGCTTTGCTACTGCAGAGTCAAACGCATGCACCCCTCAGCACAGCTAAGGCCTGCTGCAAACAGAGGAATGTAAACACACCACAGCGTCAACGCATTAACACACGCTCACTCAGCTCTTTAATGAGCCACAACTGTTCCATTCAAATCACTCATGTAGTCATTTACACAGCTTGTAGTCCATGCATCACTCTAACAATGACTGCTGAAGGAAACAAAGGGATGTTCAAGTCTAATGCACAGCAACAAACACGGCTGAGACTGAGCTAACCTCTCTGGTACCTCATCATTAAACCACTTTTACCTCCAGTGTGCTTTTATCCTGGAAAGTATACTGAGTGAATTTAATGGATTTAAAAGTTAAATCCTGTGTTTGGAGTTAAAGGCAGTCAGGTTGTGTGCAGAGACAATTCATCACAATTCATTTAAACTGCTTTAGTCAAACAAGTGCAGAGCACAGAATTGAGAAAATCCCATTCATGTCTTCTTTGTTTTTATATATACTTCAACAACTGTTAATGGTGATATGCTGTCACAGATGTGAAGGAAACCTCCAATACACGTGCGATTAGAGACGTTTCAGATTCATTGTTGAAAATACGTTTTAAGACATTTTAGCTGCTTCATCATCTGGTTTGTAACTGAATTAAAAATGAATATTTACTTGTACTTTCTTTGTTACAAGCATTTTTTTTTTACTGATCTCAATCTTGACTACAAATAAAGTGAGTCTGACGGCCATGTTTTAATTCAGCTTGTATTTACATTGTGCCAAGGGCGTAGATTTGGCATGGACGGAAGGGACATGTCCCCGCCAATAATTTGGTGCAGCGGTGCAGAAAGAGTTAAATCACGTTCTCTACTGGAGTCCTCCGTCATGTGACAAATATGGCCAATGTGATTGGCTGTGCCTTTCAGGGAGCTCTGTTTAGTTTTAGCAGCGGCAACCCTGAGCTGCGAGGAGGAGAGGAGGACGGCAGCAAAGAGGAAGAACCTGGATGTAAGAAAGTATTTTTCAAAGAAACCTGTAACTCACTTAAAGTCAAGTTCACTCATATAATGTGTCCGTCATAATAACGTTACAGGCTATGCTAGGCCGTACATGCAAACCCTCCCGATTTTTCCGGGAGAATCCCGAATTTCAGTGCCCCTCCCGAAAATCTCCCGGAGCCACCATTCTCCCCAATTTCTCCCGATTTTCCACCCGGACAACAAAATTGAAAAACCATATCCCAGCCTGGCCCAGCCAATTCCAGTGTCCAATAATGGCTACTGTTACTGCAGCTACTTAGTTTTAATATTACTCTTATTACTCTTTCTGGGTTGCAAAATAAACTTTTAACATATTTTCAGGCGAGAATGTAGCTGAGTAAACTTTGTTGAGTCCTGAAAGTCATATTCTTTTATTGTCACGACTGTATTTGAAGCTATTTTTATTTTTGTATGATACCTGATTTATATGGAATATGGCTGAAGTAAACTAAAGCCTAAAATACTTAGTCAGTCATTTGTTTAATAGTAATTTAACATTATATAATTCACATGTAAAACTATGAATTGTAATTTTAAACGGTTTAAAAGCAGGTAGAATAGCATATGTAGGCAAGTATGTTTCTCCTTTTGTTATGAAGAAGCAAAAAAAGAAACGGGGCAGGGTTTGGTGAATCATCCCCACCAATGCCAAAACCAAATCTAGGCCCTTGCATTGTGCAAAATCACAATCTAAGAGCCTTACATGGGAAATTAAAGATGCTACAACTGCGGTCCGGGTTCTAGTATTTTGCTTCAGGTTGACTGGCTTCTTGTTTTTAACTCTTGCTGCACACAACAACAGATATTTATACTCTTTACTTTTGTGCATTCAAAATCACTTCTTTTTGGTTCCATTCCATACAAAAATGGTTTAATTTAAATAATATTTAGGAATTAATTAAAGAAATGTGACAATAAGGAACAAAAGTCTATTTGATTTCTCATTTTCAAATGAAGTTTCTTGCCTGTTCTTCTTTCCTCGCACTGCTTCTCTCTGTTACAGTTGCACACATCAGCACATCTTACCAGTTCTTCAACACTGAGCAGTCCCATTCTTCTCCTTGATGGTTTCACTGTGCCGTGGGTACCTGGAGGTGGATTTTAGTCCACAGATCCTCTGGTCTGATGCTCAGTATGTCCGTCTGTCTGTCTCTTTGCCTGCAGCTGGAGCCTCGGCCTCTTATATAGCTTTGCTAAACTGCCGGTCCGTCACTGAGCTCAGATTACATCACTGTCCTCATGTGCTCATGTGGCATTCTCAGAGTTATCAGTGCTGCCCCCCTTTCCTTCCTCCACCCTCATATCCATACTCAACCCGTCCCACCCCGAGTGCTGCCCACTTTGGGCTGATCCTGGCACGTCTGTGTCACCGAGCAAAGATGGAGATGAGCTTTGAGGAGTTACTCTGCACCAAATGCTGATGCTGAGTGTTCTGAAAATTGCTTGAACCAGTCACATGCATTCTTGTAAACATAAAGATATAAGACTCTGAAATCTTGAAAGTGCAAAATCTTTATCACCCCCTCCTGCTCTTTGCTTGAATCTTTCCTTGTTTTCTCTCAGTTATCCCTGATTTGTCTTCATACATCTACATTCTTTTCAGCAACTTCACATCCTGCCTTTGTGTTTAGCAGATGAGCCCTCATTAACATAATTAGCTCCTAAAAAGTTGAAGTTCAGGCTGGAATGAGTCTCTGCGCAGTGTTACCTCACTACGGTGAGAATCCATGCGTCTCACTGTGGCAGTAACCCGGTGTATCATGGAACAAATGCCAAACTTTCTTGGATGCTTTGAGGAAACAGCAGCGTCAGGCAGTCTGGGAATAATTACAAGCTCTTTGCATGTTTGGCCTTTGACCTGCTGTCTGCTCTTTGGTACTTTTGATCTTGACCTCGCCTTCGTCTCCTCCTTTTTAAAACAGATATTGTGACCTTATCCTCTGACTGAGTCTCTGTGTCCTTCCTGCTGATACAGACTGATATGTTTCCTGTTCTGCAGGTGAGTCTGATCGCAGCACACAGACATATTAAAACTGCCTCATGATCCTCTGAAAGTTGTATAAACTTTTGCTATTTTATGCCAAAATACAAGGTATAAATTTTACTATTTCCTTCAACTTTATCTTTCAAGTGACCAAAACGTGTGAGCTGAAACTTTCTCAAATGTAAACCTTTAATGTCCTTTAACCTCTGCAGGGCTAATAAAACAGGTATATAAAGGTTTAAAATGTATTGTTCTGTTTGTCTGTTAGTATAAAAAGTTAAATGCTGAGTGATTCATCCTCTCGACCACAGATGATCTTTGACAGTATCTGGCTGGGCCTGTGGTCATAGAAATGCAGTGACATCACCGCGAGGAGACAGGTTCACTGTGGATGGGGAATAAATAGTCACACTTTCAATCATCTTCTCACTGTAGCTCAGCCAATCAGGCATCAAAGTCAAAGGTCAACAGATTGACTGACAGTCGGCGACGGGTAACATCATGTCAGGTGTTCTTTGACTTGCTGGTAAATGAGGTCAACTTGCATAGTACACATATTGCACAGAGCGACGTACAGTACATGCTATGGCAGTGATGACACCTCATCTGACTGCATGCTGCATGAGATCACAGTCCACCAATCAGAAGCCAGAAAATGAAGACGTCATGAGAAGTAACGCATGAAACAAGAAACCCAAAAGTAAAAGTTACTGAAACCATCGACAGCTTGTCTAAAGGATTTCATTTCAGTGCTGACATTTACATTTCTGAAGAAGAAGCCGAGTAACAATTAAATATTAAATGATGTGGTGCTCACCTGCTTTTATTTAAACTCAAACTGCTGTTGAGTCTATTAAGAATAATAAAGTGCCCACTATTCTACCATCTTAACATCTAAACTGTTGTTAGTTAAAACTGTTCTTCATAACTTTAAATGCATATAGAATAATATGTCTGTTATGCAATCATGTATTTCATGATTTTTTTTCTCATACTAATTATTGTGTCACTAAATGGTCAACCATTACAGTCTTTATATAACTGAACTTGATAAAAGGCTTTGTTACTTTGTCCGTTGCTAAATTTTACAGAAGAATTACTGACTTTGTTTTGAAAATGTTCTTAAACACATCAGTTGTCTTGTTACGGCTGGCAGGCAGGATTAGGACTCAAACAAAAAGCTTGAACTGGAAAAGGCAGTTTTATTTGCTGTGACGGAAACTAGAAGACACAGAGCTCGATGTTTTCAGGCGCCACAGAGACAACCCACAGCAATGAGGGAGTACAACTCAACAACAGACAGGAATACACAGGGATCAAATACACAAGGGAATAACGAGGGAATTGGAAACAGGAGTCATGCTCACCTGGGACTAATAACGAGATGGGGAGGAAGCAAAACTGATTGCAGTGAACATAGGAAAAGGAACTGTCAAAATAAAACAGGAAACATGAAGCTTTCACAAAGACACAGAGACATGACTGACAAGGTGAACATGAAGGGAAGGCACAGTGATGGAAAACTAGAGACTACAAACTAAGCATAGAACACAAGGAGAACATGAAAAACATTCAATCAAAGAATATGAATTAATTTCTTTACCTTTTATTTTGATGATTATGATGCTGATGTTAGAAGCTGTTTTCTTTTTAGGTTGTTTTTGGTTAACTCTGCTCCAGCAGTGTTTATTCATGAACACTGTCCCTGTTCAAAATAACCAAAATAAAAGAATACTGTAGGCGATACTTTTTTAATGAATCCATCCTGATGTCACACAGTTACAGGTGTAGCTGCTTTGAATGAAAAGCTTAGGCCAGGGATGGAGTGGCCCAGAATGATCTGAATAATTAAAGCTGATAGTGTTTACCAACATAATAATACAAAGCATGTTAATTTCTCCCACCAACTACCCTTAGTGGGGTTTGCTTAATTGATAACTGTAAATTGACCAGGTGTGAACACGAGTGAGAGTGGGTGTCTGCGTCAGTCCTGACAGACTGGACACCTGTCCAGGGTGTACCTGTCCCCGCCACTCGCCCTACGGCAGCTGGGATGCTGAATTGGATCAGCAGAACAGGAAGGACAGATGGATGTTAATTTTTCTGCATGAAGAAATTTGTCTAACACATTAGAAATGATGTCATTCTACAGTCCCGTTCACATCCTCCTATCCTCCTGTTTCCCCTCTCTGATGCAGTTATGGCGCAGATGTCAGTTCACCTCACAGATCTGAAGCACAGTCATCAAGCTGGTGCTCCTAAATGGGAAAGAGCATAAATGAAGTAACTTTGATTAAAGTGGTCATTTCAAACAGCTGAGCGAAGATCAGCAAGCACACAGTGTGTCTGCAAACTGAAGAGCTATGAGACGCTGTAATTCTAAGGAAAAAAGAAAAAGTTCATGTTATGTGTGAAAACTCGACTCAGAGATGGAGAAAGATGTAAGAAGAGGAACAGGAGAGTAAAATGAAAGATCATTCGCAGAGGCAAAGACTGCTCAGTATGTGACACTTAATAAATTGCTCATTTAAAGCTTATATGCAGTATCCTAATGTTTAGACACAGACGTTCTTTGATGTTGGGAAACAACTTGAAGAATAAATGAAATTACCGTCACGTTGTTTACAGCGATGCACTGTGATGACCTCGGGTACCTCAGTCACTCATATGTTACTGGTTCTCAAACTGTGGGGCGAGCCACACTGCTGGGTCACAGACAGCCAGGTGAATTATGGGAAGTGAAAATAAGAAAAATTAATAAATTTAAATTCTTTGATGAATGATAAATGCTGAGGCTTCAAGATTCTGACTGCCAAATAAATCAGAGTTGTCGCACCGATCAGTCATGAACATGCACTCTGTGGATTTTGGTTGTTAACTCCAAACTCCAGACTCTGGTTTAACCTACACTTCTGTGCAAAGATTCATGAAACAAAGCATTAGCTGTCATGAAATTTCATCTATTTGTGGATTTTTATGAAGCATATCGAATATATTTGCAAGTTACTTCGATTTTATTTTCATGATTACAGACATTTTTTATGATTTAAAAGAGTGTGTATCTTTGCTGAGGAACAGGCATCAGCAGACATGGCTGTGAAATATCTCGAGACCTTCAAGACAGACCTGTTGTAAGATGACTGGAAGTGTTTAGGATGATAGTTTAAGGTATATTTGGTGTTTCAACTATTAAAACAGGCAGGTATAAGTGTTTTCAGAGGGGGTCTCAAGTACTGAAGGATTTCTATTTGCAGGTGGCTGTGTGTCCCTTATTTTTGATTACGAGGAAATAGAGATATGCAATATGTAGTATAATATTATGAAGTACAATATTCGTAATGTATACCATAAAGTGCATAATCTAAAAATTACAAAGACAAATACAAACTTAAATAATCACTGACTTTCTTCTGGCTCTTTTTTGACCCTTCCTATCAAACTGGGCTGTCACTCATATTTGCTCTGTGCTGTTCTGACCCCTCAGTTCCTCTGAAAGTGCAAAACCTAGCTGTGGGCTATTTCTGAAACTGACCTTGTGACTGAAATAGATGACAAAAGGGGGAAATCGTTTTGAATGGAGACCTTCACAGTTACTGCACCGCCTACAGATTACAGAGAGAACTGCATGAAGGAGAGGCTGAAGGAAAGCAGGAGTCCAATGAAGAGCTTGCGGATCAATGCTGTATAAGCAGTTACTAAACACACTAAAAGCTTCACAGCTGAGGTATCCTGTTAACTGGATAATGTTCAGCTGGGAATTTTGTATCCACATGTTGTGTTGTAGCACAGTGTTTATGTTGGTCAAAGAGCTCGTTCCTGATTAAAGAGCAGGCTGGTTTAATCAGCTGAGACTCTGCGACTTGCTTAGTTCATTTTCAGTCAGCGTTGTCTAAGTATCTACGTTTTTCGACTTGTGACAGCCCGAGTTTCAGACACAACGAACTTAAGCAAGTCGTGGTCTCTGTTATCTGTGTACACTCTTATGTTTTGGGCTCAGTGTGGGAGTCTTTGCAGCTTCTTTCCCTCCTGTCCTCCTTGTTTTCCTGTATGTCTGCGTGCACCTCCTCTGGTGAGGAGTTCCCCCGTGCTTTAGGGTCATCGACAAGCAAGGTTTGCTGCTGAACCACAAATGTGTAGTTTGATCTTAGTGGGGAGTAAAGGGTGGGGTCAAAACTAATCAAGCAAAAAAATCTAAAGTAAAAACTAAGACAAGCACACTAACAAATGGTTTATACCTCCACCACTCATCCCTCCTCCAGATGCAGACTTATAGCTCTTTAAAGATGACTGTCATCTCTCTGGGTTCAGTATTTCCACAAAAAAGCAGCAGCTGAAGGTAATAAAGGTTGGTAGAGACAGCACTCGCACTGATGTCCGTGGATGCAACGCTTCACTGACGGCAAATGGTTATTTTTCACCCAAGAGTCAAAAGTCTTGTCACAGTACTGGATCTGCGACACAATATTTGTGTTTCAGGTTTTGAATGAATATTCTTTGATTTGTTGTTATTCAGGGTCTTGATCCTCTTTATGGGTTTGTGTGATAGTTTTTGTCCTTAGGTTTCTGTGTCTTCCCGTGTTTCACCTTTTTGAGCCGCCGTGTTCCTGTCTCAGTTAGTGGCTCTTGTCTCCGTTCGCCCTGTCAGCCGTGTCTCCTTGTCAAATCCGCGTCTCGTGCCCGTCTTATGCTTCCTGTTTTACTTAGTCTCACGTCCTTTGTTAATGTTTTCAGTTTTGCTTCCTTTCCGTCTCGTTATGTGTGATTAGTCACAGCTGTGTTTCCCATTCCCTCCTTACTCCCTGGTGTATGTAAGCCCGGTGTTTTCCTCTGTCCTTTGTTGTGTCATTGCATCACTGCTCTGTGTTGTTTTAAATAAAGCTGCCTCCCTTGTTTCATTCCTTTGCTTTTGGGTCCTACATCCTGCCTGCCGCAGCACAGACCATGACAAGTCTTTATATGTACAGTTGTGTGCATTTGTCCGATTAGTTTTCTGCCTCTAAAATATGGAACCGTGTATAAAAACAGTTAATACAACACTTTTGTGAAACCCTTGAAATAAAGCTGAAAGTTTGCAATTCAAGCTCAACTCTTCTGTCTAAATAGACGCACAAAGTTCTGTGTCATATCTGTGAACTGACTTTTATTTGTGTTTGATACCAACACATTGCAGCCATCGGATGGATTTCCTGAGGATCCTTTTCTGGAAGCAGCAGCTCTGACCAGAAGCTGTGAACAGGCGTGAGCAACAACGTCTCACTCAGTTATTTCTGTTCTGTGATGAAGTCTGTGACCGCCTTGCTGACAGCTCCATGGCTCGATCGCGAACAGGAGTATCTCACCGCTTCAACACCAACGCTGATGTTGACTGAAAAAAGGTGCAGCCCACCAAAATAAAGCCCCTCGTGCCTATTTAAGCTGCCACTCCCTCTTCTAAACACCCATTTTATATCCTCCTCCTATATATGTCTGTATGTATGTTATTTATTTATATGTCAGCAGTCTATAGGAGAGTGTGAAGATCACAGGTCTGTATACTGTATGTGTCAATTCCCGTGCCGGCAGTCTGAGCGTTGAACCCCAGGGGGATACATCATAGGATTCAGTAATTATAAATAGACCCTGTGCAGAATTCCTTCTCTGGAAATATATCTAGTTTATTATTAGCCACGTAAATCCTCATCTCACCCGGTATCCTCATTCGAGGGGGGGCGGGCGCTGCATCTGTGAGATGGATGGCCGCTCCTCGGCACTGTTTACGAGTGTGTCATCGTATGAAGATAATCCTTCAGTCAGAGAGACGAACCGTCCGGTTGTAATTCACAGCACTGTTGGCCTTCTGACAAGTGCCTGCAGCCTGCGCAGCCCCCGACCGTCCTCCGTCAGCCTGACGGAGCCGTAACTCTGACAGGGATGAAGTAATTTGTGTGATTTCAGATATAAGTTTGGGTATTTCTGCAAATGATTCAACACTTAGTTGTTGCTGAAGGCTGGAGTCACTTCCTCTTCCTTCCTTCCTCTCTGTGATGTTGTGTCCAGTGTGTGCTGACCGCTCCAACCTCAGCTTTGCGGGTGTCTTCGCTGGCATCACAAAGGCAGGACTACTTAATCATTCCAACCTGTCGATGGTGCTCAGGAACAGATCAACTTCAGCTGTAGTAATACTGAGCACATTATAATCATAATTTTACTATTACAGGCTTGAGCTGCTGGGGGACTTTCCATGACACACTGAGTGCTTCTTCTCCACTCCCCATGTTTCCCTCCACATGCATTTATACACCATATTTGCATGCTATTCATTCCTGTCTACTCTGTTCTGTCCTGTTTGTGATTCATGGTTGCTGAACTGTATGTATGTCCCTCTGTTATTTCTTCTCTCTCCTCTCACCCTCCAAAGAGCCTTAAAAAGATAAAGAGATGACTGTTGATGTGGACTGGCCACCTGAGGCCTAAAGCAGAGGATTTGCTTCCATCGCTATCTTAGTGTTTTGGTGGCTCATATAGTAGCAACTGGTCATGAAGCAGGCCTAAGCCCTGCTCTCATTTTCAACTCTCGAGAGACCACAAACTACACAATAAACATAATTTTTTATTCAGTTAGATTTGAATCTAATGGCTCATTTATTTTCAGCCAGAGACACAAATTCCCTTTGGGGTCATGTGACGAAGAACATCCAGCATCAAACTACCATGTTTTTTACTTTTCATGGTTTTCTGCACAACCGGGCGTTTCTGTGCTGCAGGCCATCAGGAAGAATCCAGATTTAAGAGTGAAGCCATTCACTCTTAAATCTGGATTTAAGAGTGACCTGGAAGCTATGTTCATTTTTTATTTACAGTCTGTGATCTTGACAGTGTGAAGCTGCAGCGAGAGCTCGTCCACCCACAGCACCGATGCTCCTCGACATACTGGTTCAGGTGTTCCCTCCAGGAAATTACTTATGGAAATAAAGTTTGTTGCTAGGCAGCATCGTCCAAAATGTAGTTTACTGGAAAATAACTTATTAGTTGCCCAGCAACATTATCTCATTGGCTGTGCTTGGAGACGTTGAGAAAAACTGAGAGGTCCGCAGTGAGGGGCGTAAACTGTTTCAGTTCATGATTCACGCTTATTAACATGTTCATCATCGGGTGGAGAGGACACGGAGAAGCTGCAGCCTCACAGAAAAACAGAGAGAAGCTGGACCACGGTGAAGACTAACAATGATGAGATGAGACAAAGGAAAGAGTTCGCATTAAAGGAGTTTCCAATTTATTCTTAGTAGTTTTTACTTTACTTCATTTACTTACAAGAAAATTGTTGAGGGTACAAAACTCTTCCTGTCCTGTGAATGTGTACTGTTAGATCTACAGGTGTTTGTTTTTGTAGCTGTCCAGTGTGGAGCAGCTGACGGGCATATTAGCTATCTGGCCTCAAAGGTTCAATTAGCACTGTATTTTTAGCCTATGCAGGAAAAGACATGTCCACAGGTGACTGCTTGGCAACAATGGCAACCATGTGTTTGTACAGTCATGTGAAACTGTGTCCCTTATGCACCACAGTGTCTCAGTCAGGTTCAGGTCTGGACTTTAACTGGACCACTGCAGCACCTTGATAGTTTTCGTTTTCGGACGTTTTGTTGGAGATTTGCTGCTGTGATTGGGACCTGCAGCAGGACAGAGACCACACCCCAGCCACACACATTTAACAGTTAATGAGCTCAACTAAACAAAAACCTCTGAGCATAGTTAAACCCAGCAATTGATTATATAGGAATAGTTTTACAGTGATGTATGCTACAGTTAAAATTTCCAATAATTCCGTCAACATATATATATTATGTAAGTAATTACAGTAAGAGAAAAATTCTGATTCCAATCTGATTTCAAACTATTCTAAATACTCATTTTTTTAGTTTTTACTGTCTTTTGTAATCTAAGAAGAAGAGTTCTGCCTTTAAGTACAGAAGCCCCGCCCCCTTCTGTTGTCCATGTCCAAACCTTCTGTTTGTTAGAGGCAGCCAATCATGAAAAACTTGGCTAAAACTGTTGTTTTGTTTTTGTTTTTTTCAGTGGATGAACTTGGGGCAGGACAAAGGTCCAGTATGAGATAAACAGGGACTATTTTGAGATGTGAATCAGGAGAGAGGCACCCAAAGCAAGCAGCGTGAACAGCCATCGTATTTATCTGTTAACCTTTCTTATTTCATTCCTCACACATCACTTCTGTCGTTTTCCATGTTTACAGCTCAGTGAAACATCCTGAGTGTCTCTGAGGGGAAACTCTCCCAAAGTGTGCAACACATTTCGTGTCACGTCTCGTCACAGCCAGGTGTTGTTAGGGTCTGTGACACCTGTCTACAGATTCAGAATGTAAACATCACATTCACGCTGATCCTTGAGGTAGTCTGACACAGAAATGTAATCAGCTTTATCACTTCATGTTTTTCTTCTCTATATTATCAAATGTGATAGCTCGCTGCATTAGTCATGCACCTCACAGTCTGTAAGACGTTTGGATTCATTCACTACAGATTTCTCTTTAACGCTTCAAGAAAATTAACAAAAAAGTGCAACAGCAAAGTGAATACAGGCACCAAAATCTGTGGCTGGTCCCTCTGCGGTCAGTAAGATGATACGAATTTTCAAAATGACCACAATTATTTACCTCAATGTCCATTACTACAGAATTTCAATCACCAGATCAATTCAATTTAGTTTTATTTATATAGCACCAAATCACAACAACAATCGCCTCAGGGTGTTTTATATTATGCAGTAAAGACGCTACAATAACAGAGAGCAAAGCCCTCGACTCTGATGGCGTCCACAGGGGCTACTGCGACTTGTACACGTAGCTGTTCATACTTTGCTTTCATACTGGCAGCAGTGTGAGCTAAGGGATTTTCAACTAGGTACATAGATGTCATTGAACTGTAGCCCCAATGACATCTTTCATATTTTTTAAATAAAACTACCGGGGCAAAATATGGATCACAAGTCCCCAGAATTATAGGTTCTCTCCATATCTTCCTTTTTGCTCCATGGACAGATGACACTGTTTTCCTGCAGTACTACTGACTGTTCACTTTTAGCAATCATAATGGAGTAATGCTTTGCCCGCCAGGGTAGCAAGTAGGTCAAATGACTGAAAACTATGACTATGGGGTTCAGTATCATGTCCAGTGTAACACTGGAGACTGACCTGCCAACATCCCAATTAGTTAATTGGCCACTCTGTCTCCTGAGCAGCTTCTAAAAGTCATAAGTGAGAGTTGGGCAGGTAGTGAGGAGTGCTTTCTAAAGTCATCATCTGCACATGCCATTAAAGATGATATGAAAATGCTCAAGTCTAGTTGCCTATAGAGTCACTGGTCATCTAAAACTTATAAAGGTTTCCGGGCTTTACCAAAAAAATGATCTGCACGCCAAATTTGATACTTTCCCTGGAATATGAAGTCATCTGTGGGACTAAAAATTCTGTAAAATACAAATAACCATGTGTTTGTTATTGCAGAGTGCATGTCAGTGTGTTTGTGAAGCAACTGTTTTCTGCTACAGCTGATAACAAAGACCGTGAGGTCAGCTTGGATGTTGCTGTTTGAGTCTGAAGCGATGTGAGGACCTGTCATCGCCACCTCCCTGTAACCCCCACCACACGGCAACACACATAAACACTTCGTGTGAAAGCTTAAAGAGAAACATCTTGGTGTGTATTATTAGACACGGGGAGCTTGATGGCAGTAATGAGGGTCTTTAAGACAGTGGAGATGTGTCGAGATTATCCACAGGTGTTATACTTGCACAGGTCTGCATGTTGGCGTATGCAGGCATATATGGACAAACACTAAAGCAGCAAATCAGAGAGATTCATTCCTCAGGTTGAAGGCGTGACTGTGTGTATGTGTGCATTTGGTTTCACGTGTGCACATGTGATCATCCTCATAAAATCAGGGGCAAAGATCAAGTTCAGAAAGCCAGCACCTGCTGTAGTTAGACACACACACACACACACACACACACACACACACACACACACACACACACACACACACACACACACACACACAACACCCTATACAAGCTATTTCTGTGTGACACCTCTGATGGTAAACAATTCATAATTCCCCTCTAATCTCCTTCCTGCCTGATAGAGGCTGACACAATGGAGAGAAGTTACTCAAAAGAGAAATAACATAAATAAGTAAAAAGGAAAATAACATCATCTGGATTGAAATGTTTCTAATTTTCATTTTCATGCATGTTTCCTATGAATTTCGCTATAATAAAATTGTAATCATTATGATTAACATGTTGGAGCAGACGTCACAGTCAACCCACTGCAGCTGCTCATAGATTCTGTTGGCAGAAAAACAGAAGAAACGACAGACTCGTGTTCTGTTGGATAAGTGTAAGGTGAATTTCCAGCTTTCCCCTCTTTCCCGGCACACTCAGTCCATTTGTATGTTCGCGTGGATGCTTCACCACCAGTGCTGTTACCAGTCCTCCATCACCAAGTCCCACCACTAACCACACTTCACATTAGTTGCAGCAAAATGTTCTTTTCATCTTCACATTATCTCAAACTGATTAAGTAGCTTTGGGACAATCTGGACCAGTGTGTTACACAGTGCTAACTTGAGTTTTGTGTAATTATTTCACGATTGTGTCAGCAATGAAAAGATTTTGTATATTTGGAGGCCTCGATGAACTGTTCTGAGAGACAGAGGCATACATTGCCTCGGATGTTCTGTTTTCATTGAAGGAAGGTGAGAAAGTCCCAAAGCTTGCTTCAGTATTTCAACCCTTCATAATTATGAGATACTTGACCTGCTGCAAGGGTGACCACACATGGACTTAAACTTGTCACAGAGTGGGTGGCATAGGAGACGGACTTGGTTTGGGTTCAAAAATGCTAAAGAGTTAGCCTCGAGAGATCCAGTGACCAAACTACAAGATTAACCTTTGCTAAATAAGAGAAGCCTGATGAATAAGGCAAATGGCTGCTTCTTATTTTGAGCTATAAACACAATCTTTTTTTACCTTTTAAAGAATCCCTTCAGATGTAACTTTGTTTCTATTTTAAGTCTTTGCTCTACATGCTGTGGACGGCACAGAAGCTAAACCAGACAGTGAGTCTACAGTCCTGTGGCATGTATGCTGTGTGAGTCTCGTGGTGTGTGTTTTCGTGAATACGTATCCTGAAGAATGCCAACTGCTCACCATGAACAGGTGGAGCGGGTGCTGGAATGGGTCCGTGTGGAGGAGAGGCTCGCCGGCGGCGAACAGCAGCTCCAGAGGAATCCGAGCTGGTCCTCAAATTCAAGGTTAAAGTGGGAGGAAGGGAGGGGAGAGCTAATAATTAGAATAATAAAATGCTTCTTGTGTGACAGCCTCTGCAGTGTGTGCTTATACCCATGATTGTGATATAGTTTGACTTTTATTTTCAGTCCCTTCATAAAAAGGCTCACACAGAAAGAAACCCACAGTATTAAGTGACCTGTCCAAATTTCAGCAAACAAATTACTTAAGAAAAATTGTCTGTTTTATTTTAAGACAGAAAAAAATGCTTGTAGATTCATACAAATAATTTTTATTAACAACTATAACTATAACTATATGAATTACCCCCTCCCAAACACACACAAAGTCTTGAGATAATATTAAGTGATAATATTAAAATGTTATCGTTTCATACACACAAACATGTTTCAGTTGCCTCCTGCCAAATTGTGTAACTGCAGTTCCCATAATGGCCACATGAGGTTGGCTCCAAAAGTGAGTCAATCCCCACAGACTCAGACAATGTTACTCAGTGGGTAATGTCATGGTGGTAAACAGCAGTCATGAGATACACTTTGTTGTCAAGTTGTGAAACTGAGTATTAAATAAAACTGAAACTGCAGTCATTACCCGTTCTCTTTACTCGTACTTCCTTGTTCTCTGTCCTTTCTTGCAGTTCTTCCTCTTTGTGGAGAACTTGGCTATGGTAGTTGACTTTCCAGTTACAGGTCAACACTGAAACTACGCTGTTGGCTTGTCTCTGTGTAGCCTCTGTGTTCATTGAATTGCCATAATCCATCTCTCAGACATGCACGACACCCAACAGAGTAACACTGTTGCTTTGTTTGTGTGACACATGCAGTTCTTCCACATCTCTCGAAAAACCTCATAAAGAAGACAGTGAGCTTGCAGATACGAATGTGTATGGATGTTTCATAACTGGTTAAATCTATACAAATCCTTGTTTGGCGTACTGATGTCTACATGTTTTATTTTACTGGCCATTCATCCATCTATCCCCTACCACTTAGTGCAAGCAAGCAGTGATGTCTATACTTCTGTCTTCCTCGAGCTTCCAGGTGGATTGCCACCTCATGATAGCAGTTGGGGTGATTTTTAGAATAGAATAGAATAGAATAGAATAGAATACCTGCATTTATCTTTGTGCAGGTGTGCCCAAAGCAAACGGAGGTGTGATAAAACAAACTCAATGAACAACAATATCTTGCTGGCACAGGGTTACTGGGGTCCAACCCTGGAGCCATGCTTGGGGAGCAGCTCGTGGACACAGCACCTGGTAGCTCAAAAAAGCCGATGAGCTTCTCTTCCTGAAGCCCAACACCTGCAGAAAGACAGCGGCCCAATTCCCAGTTCCCTAAACTAGCTGTAGAGAGCAGTTTTTCTTCTCGCTGTGTTTTTTATTGCATTTAATACTGGCGAGATTAACCTCAAACATAATTTTTCTTACTTTTCTTTCTAAAAATATGGTGAATAAAGTTTTTCATTGCAATATTGTTACAAAGCAGAAACATTTACTCAGACAACTGACAATTTGTCAGTTGTCTGAGTAAAGCTAACATTAGACCTGATAAGCTTCACCAAACTGTGGGGTAGTATAGCAACAAAACAGCTGAGCATCTTTTAGGGAAATGGGGTGTGTTTTATCACTTCAGTCAACTTTTGTCTGTTTTCTTTTTTAAGTCACAGGCTGGAATATTCAAGTATCACATTATAGGAGTAATAGAAGGAGGTGGTAAACGTTTACTGATTACTCAAAAGTAATTAATCATGGTCCTCTTTTACTACCGCCCTGCTGCCCGGAGCATAGCTGTGGTCAGAGCTGCAGTGCAGAGGGATTTTCGTGCAATAGTACCCATCACACCCTGATATTAATCCCAGTTTGGTATTTTCTGACTCAGCTGCTGTTCAGCTGCTGCACGCTTCATCAAGAGGGATGGCCACTCAGCCCACACATGTGGCTGCCTACGATGGATTGCTTGTGCTGATGGAGCAAAGGGACTCAAACGTTCCTTGGTACGACCACAACGATAATTTGGGTAAAGACATCAACATTTTAAAAGATTAACAAAATTAGTGCCACTTCTTATCAACAAGGGTTTTTAATGTGAGGTAAAGTACTGAAAACAACAAATGCTCACTGGTGAGCGAGCACTTGGTGATCGTTGGGGAGAAGAACTCCTTTTTAACAGGAAGAGCTTTGAAAGATGAGGAACAAATCCCACTCAAATCTCATTTGGACAGTTTCTTGTACCACTGCATGTCCACTGATATGTTGAATTTGATAGGAAAGATACGCTTGTGGACTGAAAATTAAATTTAAAAAGAAAATGGGCTGCCATCCATCCCAGCATGCTCTGGGCAGGAAGTAGTCTTTCTCTCTGGATGAGAGGCCAGACTGTGACATGGCAAAATGCAGTTTGGAGCTAAAAGCTGAAGCCTGATTTCTTTGTTTCTCTTCAGCTCACTAACAGAAACTTTGCACATGGCTATGTAAAACCATCCATCTGTGGAAGTGTCTTTGTGAATGTGACTGATGTAAACCGGAGAATAATGAGTCATTCAAAGTAAAAGGATAACTGAGGATGAGTCAGTCAGCCGGGAAACTATTGAACGAGCCTTTGAGACAGGAAATAAAGATGAGGGGCAGAGGAATAGACGGGGCGAGATGAGGAGCAGGAGAAGAAAAGGAATTGTCAGAATGAGAAAAACACAAAAGAAATCAAATGCATTGAAGTGCCAGAAAGGAAAAGGCGGCAGTGAAAATGAGAAGAACGGAGTGGATCAGATTGGAAAAAAGAGGACTGGAAGAGAAGCATTCATGAGGCAGTGGTCAGTAATTGGGGGTTCAGAAGTCAGCCCACATTCCTGTAGAGTGAGGATATAGAACAATTGTGGCGAGCAGTGTAAGCAGGCCACTGAAACACCCCGAGATTGTCCAAGACAGAGAAATAAGGAGGACAGATGCTACTCCTTCTACTCCCTTTAACAGCATTTGGACCAAGGAAGTCTCCTTTAATATGAACTCTTCACATATTGTTAAATTGCGTCACGTTTTCAGTAGCTTGGCTCAATAAGAACGTCTTTTGTCAGGCCATCAGCTTGTCAATTTATTAGTCACTATTTGATGGATCACTAGATGTTCTGTACAGACATTTATGATCCCCAGGAGAATCATTTTAATAGGACTGGCAATCCAACAAGCTAAGGTTGAGATTTCTTCTGCTTTTAGGGGAAGAACTCAGTAACCGTGGACTGAGCTGACATTAATCTGGTGCACACATTCGTGTCCTCCCCGGGATGATTTGTCCTTACTCTGATGATCCCTTGACTTTACATTTCCATTGAATTTGAGTTGGAATACCAGCAGCAAAAGCAATATTTATTAATCTTAAAAATGATTTAAATCAGTGTCTGTCGCTGTGTGAGGATACGGGGTTTCTGGATGTGGCAGATTCCCATGGTATCTATGAGACAGGTTGACAAATGGATACGTTATCATGGTCCTCCAATTTGTTTCGCTTCCGCTCTGCAGTCCCTTCCGCTCTCTTTCTCCCTGTGTCTGTGTTGGGTGCATGTTAACCAAACCTCTATTTGCAGGGATGCAATCCTTCTGGCATTCCCGCCCTTTGCTCCAGCACACCTGTAGGTAATAAGTGCACCTGCGCATCATCATCTGACTCCACTGCATATTAAACACAGGGAAGACCTTCATTCTGCACCTGACATCGTTGGTTCAGTCGGTTTCCCACCTTGTACTTTTGGCTATATTTAGAATTCGTGACTGAAACTTACCTTCCTCTCCTTCAGTGTAGGAAACCCTGGCATGTTTGTGGAAACGGGGTTTGTGAGGGTGAATCTTTTGTGGAAGGCCAATATTTGCTGGATTGTTGTTTATGGACCCAAGATGGAAAAATGTTTGTTGAAGTATTTTTTCCTGTAAATAATCTGATTCTGAAAGTCCTGTTTGAGTCCACCTGCAGCACTATCTGCGGCAGAATGATAAGGTCAGGTATATGAACTCAGACCCAATTCTATGTTTCCCCACCCAACAAGAAGCTCCGTTAGAAAAGCCCAAACAGATGCTGCATCATTTCTGGAAAACAGGACACCATGTTTCAAAGAGTCATGCAGTTTGGAGGTATCACACTAAACCCAGTACGACTCCTTCTCCTTCCACGGTCCTAGACACCTGGTCTGCTTCCTCCACCACCCCTGGAACACTCAGTGTTTTCTGGCCACACCTATTCATCTGACAGTGCTGAAACTGTTTTTCTCAAAGTGGACACGCACTGCTCAACTCTTACCCTGGCTTTGTGGAGTTTGTCTCTAAGTTCAGGAGTGTCTTTGAAAAGGCTCCAATCTTGAGCTGCAGTTTAGAAGTGTGTCTAATTATTCTACTGAGTTAAATGCAACATCTTCCAAGCCCTGGTAAATGATCTCTGAGAATCTGAGAAATGTGAATTGACACAGTTTCCTTCCAGGTTGCATCACTGAGAAGTGACCCAGTTATGGTCCAGTCAGTAACTGACAGGCCCATTCTTTCCATCCCAGGTTAGTTTATCCTCTGGTAATTTATCCTCAGCTCAATGGATGGACTGAGAGAACTAAACAAGAACCGGAAGCAGCTGTCCGATGTGTGGTCCTCTATCTCAGCTCGCTTGGACTGAGTATGGAAACAGTGAGACCCTGACCTCATCTGCCAGCGGCCTTTCACCGTTTGAATCATCCTTGAGTTACCAACCACCTCTCTTACCAAACATTGAAGGTACGAGTCCTGTTCCTTCTGTTTAAGACCATCTGCGCTGTTGCGGGACACTCTGGCATGAGACTCAACCTGCCCTCCATGAGAACCAAAGAGAAGAATAAACACATCACGATCACAGTCGGACCCCTGCTCCAGCCGACGTACCAGGTCAGAAAGTCTGGCTCTTAACCAAAAATATTCCATTACACACTACGTCAAAACTGTCTTCAGATTTTACTGGGCCATTTGAAATTGAGACTATAAGTAACCTTGACTCTGTCCATCTACTGTGAAACATGAGAATCCATAATGCCTTTCATGTCCTACACATTCAGTCCATTAGGATGATGATGATGAAGATTGGCTAATCAAATACATTTGATTAGCTGATCATAAATGCATACCAGAGAGAAAGGGGTAATAATGCACAAGAGAAAGTAATCAGACTTAACCAGGCAAGAAAACACAGAAGCCACTGGTAAAAACTAAGGATTACAGGCCTGCATCAGCAGGCTGTTATTGTCAGTGTTTAGTCAAAAACAGCCTGCAAAATGATAGCAAACCCACTTAAGAAGCAAATACTATGAGAGGTTAAAAAAAGAGTCAGCAATTTGTAAGACAGATGCAGCGCTATCTATAAAAATGATTGCATATATATAGCTTGTGTCTCTATGTAGAGTAGTGTCAGGGTTACACAATAGATTAACTGTGACACTTTCAGGGATTTAAATAAACAGATAAAAATACAAAGTGGTGAAACTGTTGCCATCCTAAGAACAGCTTCTTCTCTTTCTCCCCCACATACACTCGTGCTCTTTATTGATTCTTAGTTCTTCTAATTTTGTCTTCTTTTTCTCATCTGATATCCATCTACTCCTTGTACGTATTCAGCCCACCTAATTTCACAGATGCTCTCAATTCTTCAATCACGTTGCTGCTTCTCATTCTGTTCTTTCGTTATCTTAAATTCACCACAGAATCATTCTCTTCCATCTCCATCATTTTGTATCTTCTCCAGCTCTTTTATTCGTTTGCAGCTGTCTCAGTTTCTTATCCCTGTATCTTTTTCCTTCTGTACCTTATTCTTCTGACCTGTCAGTCTCCCTCCTGTTTTCTCTTTAATTGTCTCTCTCTTACTCGCTTTCTTATGTTCAAGCTTTTGCCCTAATTTGAACTGACATAAACTTCAACACACACATTCTTACACTTGGCAATAATTGGTCTAATGAGAGCATGTATTTTTTTACCATCAGTTGCACTGGACCATGGGTTTTACATACTTCTGATATATTTGCATTAGTATTATTATACTGTGCACTAGAAACATTTAAAAGACGTAAAACACAATTTAAAACATAAATTAAATCCCTGAATATTGTTTTATTCACCTTTATCCCCAAACCTCCAGTATACTCCAGTCTAATGGAAGCCTTAAAGTTAAGTCAACATTTCCAGCTTTAACTTCCCACGACTGAAACGCTGCTTGTCTCAAGTTTCATTATCTGTCTTGTAACTCACCGGCCTTCTGGGAGCCAGAATCATGATGATCATTAATAGGGGTGCTGGTTTTATTGTTGCCTCATTATAGTAACAAGAGGCTGGAAAGCCTTTGCTGTTCATGTGTCATTTTCATTTTGTCAGGTCTGTCCTGGCAGGAACTAATGCATGAAGTCTGGGTGCACTTTAATAAGAACAGCCTCCACCTCTGGGATGAGATTCCCAAAACAATCTCCTGCAAGAAAGAGAAACACTCTTTTTTTAGGGGGGGCTGGAAAGGCAGCATTTTCATTTTTGGAATTTTACCATCTCAACAACTCTCCCTCTGCAGGACTGGGAACTTTGTTTCCATGGTGATACATTCCACTTCCCAAAACAGGAGGTCATATCCCACAGGGAGATGTCACTGAAGACTTTTTGTTTCCCCTCCTGTGGCCCCTTGTGTGAGTCAGTGCTGAACCAACAAGTGTACTAAAAGCAAACATGGGAAAATCTAAGATATTCTTCTTCTTTTAAGATTAATTTTGCAGTCATAAATCAAACACTGACATTATGGCCTGTCCACTAACTTACTCATGTGTGAGTCAATTAAAAGAACCTGAGGCCAGTGGTTCCCAGAGGGTACCTGAGGTGAATTTGAGTGTCCTGGAGTGTTTTGTGTTAGCCATATTTATGACTGCACTAAAACAATGAACAGATTTACTGTATCAGTATTTTGTATCATCAAACTATAATGATTGTAGCACATGTATATCTGCAAGTGCCTTGAGGCGACTTTTGTTGTGATTTGGCGCCATATAAATAAAATTGAATTGAATTGAATTGCATGTTTGTTCCTGAACTCCTCCTACATGACTAGTTTAGTCTTGATGAAAGTTTTTAGTAGATGCACCTATGGTATTAATTTAATTCATCTTGAATTATCACATCCCCAAAACTTTCAGAAAATTTGACCTCTTACCTTGATCGAGGTCACTGAGATTCAAATTTGTCCAAGATTTTTAGCAGATACATCTATGATATCAAGTTGAAGCTCACACATTGCCTCAGAATCGAGTTATCGCTTTCACACATACGGGCAACCACCTAAAGACCCCACCAGCCTTTTACAGCTGAGCGGTAAAAACTGTTATGCTGGAGAAAAATCATTTTATCAGTTTCCACTTTTGTATAATTTTAAGTAAGATTCAGTTAAGTGTCTGTGAAGGTTCTCAGTCATCCAGGTCATCGTAGTCTAAGGAGCTTGGAAAGAAAAGTGTCTGGGCTTCTTTAAGTTGCTTGAAGACGTTTCACCTCTCATCCGAGAAGCTTCTTCAGTTCTAAGGTCAAATGGTGGGGAGTCCCAGATTTAAACCTAGTGGGAGTTTCCCCCCACAGAGGGACAAAAGGACCCCTGATGATCCTCTAATCGCCTGAGCCAAGGTGTGAAACTGGGTGTGAAACAGTTTCACACCTTGGCTCAGGCGAAGTCCAGACGCTTTTCTTTGTAAGCTCCTTTGACTAAGATTCAGTTAAGCATCAATCCTAATGAACATATTTGAGTACGGGAAGTAGAAATGATGAAGGAGTACTTGAGTCTATTGAACAGGCCTGTGGGGGTACTTCAGATGAAGAAGGTTAGGAAGCACTGCACTAACTGATGAATTAATGACATAAGTGTCTGTAGCAGATATCACAATCCAATTCATTCTCAAACTAGTTTCAAATGCTGCCATTCTAAGAGATCTGAACAAAGTCTTTGTCACTGATGCTTCAGCAGTATCAAACTACAGGGGTCTGTATTTATTAGCTCGAGAGCCTAGAGCAAGGTTTGTCAGCCATTTGGGTTTTCACTTACTGATTAAATTCATTTTCCCTCACCTTATACTTGGACACTGAAGAATGACACGTACCCACTGCATTTAAACCTGACTATTTTGTAGGGAGGTTGCAAAGCTCTTTCTCGGCATTAGCTAAACCAATACCAGTGACCCTGGGAAACATCTTAGAGTTTGTGTTCTATTCACTCTTTCTGTGTAACCACCATATTTACTGTGCTGAATGAATGAGTTAACAAATACCTGCAAATTTTGATATGTTTCCATCATCCTGGATCCTGTCTGCATCATGGCTATTGAAGATTGCCTGGAATAGTAAAAATTAGCAGCATTAAAAGTTTCCCCACACACAGACTTCATCTGGGTGAGCCCAGGTATCAGTGCTGACTTTTTTATTTATTTATTTTTTTGCCTATCCAAAGGAATGACTTTGATTGATTTATTGGTGGACAGCCTCTTTATTCTAGCCCCATATTCTGGCCCTGGCCTGCCCTGTTTTGTGTTTCCCCAGCAGCTGGTGTACCAGTCTCTGTTGTGGCTCTCCAGGGAGATTCTCCTCCCGTGTTGGGATGGAATTCAATTGCACCATCTTGGACTGCAGCTGCTTAATGTATTTTTTTATGCTCCAGAGATCAGTAGTATGCTGGAGGGCCACTCTAACTGGAGCCTGCAGAAGGCAAGTTTATCAGGACTACAACAGAAAATGGATGGGTCAGGCCGTTTCTCCATGTGTAAAGAACGGAAACATGTATCCATGCACTTGGACACACCTGCATGGGAAAGCCCTGCTCCTCCCACACCCACTGCTGCCAAAACAGAATCAAATCCTGTGGGAAACACACACTTACACCTGCATTATTGTTCAGACTGTCGTCAGAGCATTTTTAGCATCTGATTTAAACAGTAGCTGTCAAAGACGAAGAAAACTTTTTATACATCCTGCTCATTTATGCAGTTCTGCAGACGCTGTGCTGGTCTGTTCTGGTGAAAGAAGATGTTCTCGATTAACTGGTTGATTTGCCAAAACAAACAAATGCATACAATACAAATACAAGAAGTGAGCTTCCTCCAAAGGGTGACTAGCTTTTAGTGTTGCTCCTCCCAGTCCAAACATGCCAGTTCACGTGGTTGGGGCGTCTGACCAGGATGTCTAATTAACACCGAGGGGATGATGGACCAATTATATCTCTGTGCTTACACTTGGGAAACTTTGGTATCTCCCCAGAAGAGCTGGACAACATAGTCATGATAAGTCAAGGGCCTTATCCATAATTTAGAACTTGTTTGGTGCAATATGGTTTTTCTATAGCTGAAATGTTTATTTTGCTCCACTTTGGAATGGGAAAATTGCACAGTATGTGATATGTCCTTCTTTGGAATAAGCCACAATCTACAATTTGGAATCAGACCCACATTTCCTCTAAACCTGTTGAGTTGAGCTGCATCAACACTGAAAATGCTTTGCTTAATGTGCCGGCTGCTTTCCATATAACTAACCATAAATAATCTTGGCCTATTGCAAATGCAACACACAGCCTGTGGCAGTCTTGGTTGTTTAAATATTTTTTCTTTGGACGGCAAATAATTATTTTAGTTGACCGAAGTAAGTAACAGGGATTTGTACATCATGAAAAGCCTTCTTTTAATGCATAACTCTGAGCCACAAAGTAGTGCACATCCTGCACCAGCAGGTTCTTGGCCACTTGAAGATGCTGGTCAGTGATAATGACCATTAACCAGTGCTTGCCCTTGACGACAGAGCGAGAACGAACTGAGCGGTGAATGGATAAACAAACAAACTGAATCATCATAAATCTATTATTTAATATTTATTACTTTTTTATTATAGAACTAGGAATAAAAAATACTATAATAATAATAATAATAATAATAATAATAATAATAATAATAAACTATAATAATACTAATAATAGAATTCTGGATCAGCACCATGATGCAAACTTGTGGCCATAACATATACAGTATGCTGGAGAAGGCATAAAATGTCACTGTGTATATGTGTGTGTGTTTTATGTGTGTCCTTTACACTTCAACGATTGCTCCTCAACATGTCAAACAGACACCATGAGACTGTAGTCTAGTCTCCCTGCTTGATTCAGATGACAGCCGTTCCTTCTTCAATGAGACTGTATATTTACCCAAACTTATTATCTTTCCAGAACAGAGTGCTGATGAAGCCCGAACACACCAAACTACAAGTTATCACAAAATGCCAGAACTGTTGAGCATTAAAAAAACCTGACAGGGGAATATGGCCATCTATTTTATACAGTCTATGGTATAACCCGAGTTAATTAATAACTGGGATTTCGTCACTTACTCGTGTTTATAATTAAGTTGTGAGAAATGTTGCCTTAAGAAGCAAACAGTTTTTCTGTGGCAGCACACACCTGCACGTGTCTGATCTGATTTCAGGACGTTTCTTTCTCTAACGCATAAACTCTGCAGTCACATCGCTCGGGTCTGGCCAACTGAACAAAGTGAGTAGCGGCGTTGATCGCTACACACCGCGGCTCGGTGTGTGCATGTGCGTGTTGTGGGCCAATAGCCACTCAGTTACACAACTGCTTTCAGTTTCCGAGCCCTGCCTGCTCGCCTGGTGGTTCCCCGCCCACCGCTGCTCTCTGCTGCCTGCCTGCCTCTCTGCTGGGCGGACTGGGGCAGATCCGAGCCGACCAGTTCCGTGTTTCTCTGCTCACCCAGTTTACGGAGCAGACCGTACCGGAGGACCGGACAGCGTCACGGTGGACATTCCTGTCCAGCAGCGGCATCCGTAACTCCGGGGACGACGGGAAAGTGAGCGCGGAGGTGAGTAATGTCTTATTGCTGCTCATTATTTGTGCGCGGACGGAGAATCCATCAGCCGCCGTCGGTCGCGTTACGTTTCAGCCAAACTTTGACGCTACTGGCTGTCCCTCCCTCCCCCTTCTCTCCCCTGCTCCCCCCTGCTCCCTCCCTCCCCACTAACGCAAAGTGCGTCGCGCACACATGCGGGGATCGCGGTATGTTCACGCAAATGTATGCCTGGCGCTCCTCGTTTAAGGCCGTGACACGAATCTCCGCAACTTTTATCGTCGCTGCGATCCGCGCACCGTAGGTGTGCAATCGCCGAGCAGAAGCTGCGACGCGCTCGCGTTCGCGCGTGCGTCACACGTCCCACTGTGTCGCTGCAATGTGCGCGTGTCGTCCATTGATGTTGTTTTGACAAATGTGACGTAGACCGTGACGCGCCGTAACGATGAGATAAGCAGATTCTGCGTGTGTGTGAATAAATAACGCTCGCGCGTCTCTGTGCGCGTGCGCGCGCTCCTAATCTCGTCGGGTGGATTTCTAAGCTGCGCACTTGAGATTTTTCTAGCAAAAAGCGAGACGCGCTGCTGAGCGTGGAGTGGAGTACACGCTGTTTCCTCCGTGGACTTTGTCCGTGCAGCGAATGGGCTCCCTCAGTCCAGCACTGCACGCACACCTGACGTACACGCAGCACCTGAGCGTGCAGCCCGTGTGTCCGGGTTCCAAACTGAAGGAAGCGGCGTGAGGGTAAAGTACACCCGGGATGACGAGGAGTCACCGTCTTCCTAAACGTCGTCCAGTTGTTTCTCTTTGCAGTTCTGACCCTGCAGCACAGCCCGCATGTAACATCGTGTGATATAGCCGGGTGTGTGCAGGTGGTGGGCCCAAAGTTTGCGCTCAAACGCTCACTGCGTCCGTCTTTGAGCCAAAGGTGAGATTGGCTCAGGTGTCGGCTTGGTCAGTAAGCTGCATCCATATCGTCTATGCTTGTACACAAATGTGGCATAATTGTGTTATGCCAATAATTGCAGATGGTAAATGGGCTGGTTCTTATATCACGCTTTTCTACTCTGAGCACAACAAGCACTTCACACAACTTGTACATTCACCCATTTGCACAAGCACTTTTTTTCTATGCTGTTTCTAAGTGCTTCCTATCTAACAGTCACGCGCTGATGGATGCATCGGAGAGCAACATGGGGTTAGTATCTTGTCCCAGGATATTTGGCATGCAGACTGGACTTAAACCACCAACCTTCCGGTTAGTAGGTGACCTGCTCTACCACCTGAGCTACAGCCACCCCACAGAGCAGTCAGTCACGATATTAAAACCAGCTGTTTAATCCTGTGCAGGTCCCACTAGTACCGCCAAACAGCTCTGACCTGTCAGGACTCTCAACCTGGAGTTCTTTGGGACACGCGGGTTCTGGTGTGGGACTCTCACGAGTGCTCTATTGACTACTGGATACAGAGTGGGAGTGTTTCAGTGCAAGGTTAGCTCATTGTCTTTGAGCAGCTTTTTGCAGTGTGGGGCGGTGCTCGTGGTCCAGGTGAGGCGAAGCAGGTGCTGCTGGATTGTTGGTGTTGACGTCCAACCTTGTACTGTAAAACAACAACAAAAGGATCAGTGAATGGTTTTAATAATGTGGCTGATCAGCATTTGCTTTCCAGCCACTTTCATATGCCACATGTCTCCTGTAATACCTCTAAATTGGCACAAACCCATCCCACCCTTCGTGGAGTTATGTCTGAACTCAAATCATCACCTGAACATTATTATCCTCACCAAAAATCGCTTGAACTCTGACAGTTATTATGTATCAGGTGAATTTATAGCAAACATCACAGAAAGAACAAGAGTGCTGGATATGGTAAATATCTACAGCCTCCCCACACAAAGCAAACAGTTCATGCAGTAATTTGTATGATAATTTTTGTTTAAATGTTGTGTGGTTAACGAAGGGAATGAATCTGACATGAAAATGCTGATTAATTTCACATCCAGAGAGATTTACCAGCCATTTACTGTAATCACAGCACTGACACCCATCAGTTGTTTACAAAAGGGGGTATCCACAGTAAACATGAAACTTCAGAGTGGGTTTTGTGGTGACACCACATGATTAATATGCAGCTCGGTGTCTATATTTGAAGCAGGCAAGCCAAAATTCAGCCAGATCCATCAAAATGGGGATGGAATGGGGGCAAGTTGGAGAGGTTAGCTATTCATAGTTGGGGTAGTGCAGTAGAAATGGATGCATGTAGGTCAGAGCTGTCCTGCTGGGTGAATGATCACGTCACTGTTAGTTAATGATAACCACATTCATTATTAAGTGTGCAAATACAAGATGGCAGCTGAACTAGAAGTTTGTGCTTTTCTAGTAAAGTCCCATGCTTGCATTTTAGCCTAACAGTTCTATTATCATAAGCTTTCTCATTTGGATATGCAAATTGGGACAAAATCTATCAAAAGAGCCAGATGTGAACCTATCCTCAACTGTAGACATGGTTTGGAAATGACTGGATATTGCTGACTGTCCCTCTTTCAGTCTACTGACTTAAAATAGTTTGTAATAAAGAAACAGCCATGTAGAGGCCAGCAGGTCACTCGAGGCTGCTTACATGGTGTTGTGCAAGGGAGAAACAACAGAAAACAGGAAACATTGATTAAAGATCCAGATGAGGCAGAAGAGCTCCACTCCAGGCTCTGTGGGTGTTTGAAAAGCAGCACCACATGAGCCTCATCGAAAGCTGGTTAGGGCAGAGAAGATGAGGGGTCAGAGTTAGAGTTAATCATTAGGCTAGCTTTCAGGTGGTACCCAACCCCTAGCCCCCAACCCGAGCCCTAACCCTATTTGTCCCATCAATGTCAAGCTTTGAGAATAACTTGAGAATCGTTACATACTATTCTTATTACAAAGGGTTATGATCATCATCAGTGATGACTTAAACCTCAGGGGATTATGGCAAAGTACAGACGAAAGAAGAAACATTTCAAGGTTTATGGTTAGAGGTAGTTATAAAGGTTAAAGTGTGGGAATACTTAAGTTACTGCTTGCACTGATATCTGTATGTACCCAAGCGTTATAATACTGATTTATGAACTTATCAGAAACTGTGACTTAATCGTGTTTTTCTGACTCGCATCTCGTTGAAGACCAATGAGAAATGACTCACAAGGACAAAAGTAAGGTGAAGCTATTAGTCCCATAAAACCAATTTAAGATTATTCACCTTTGGTGAAGTTTTTGTTTTCACCACATTTTGAGTCACATTTTGAGTCACATGTTCCGTCAACAGTCAACACACGACAGGCTTCTCTTAAACACTCAGCCCTAATAAAGTGGGGTTAGTTTACTGTATGGGGAACTTCGTAGCTATCAGATTAAAAAAAAACTTCTCATTTTCTATAGAAGGAACTGAAAACAAATGATGGCTGCTTCTCAAATGTCAGGTGTCATTTGTGTCATATGTCATAGATACTGAGCATTGTAAATTCTAAATACCAAATGTCACGGTTCTGGGTCAGTTTGACCCAGCATTTTGAGTTGTTATGGTTTGGGGTTTTTTTCAATGATGGATTGTTCTTTATGTTTCTCTGGTGCTTTGTTGGGTTTTATGATGAATCTGTGTTTCAGTTATTTTGGTGTGTTTTTGCATTATGGATTGTTTTCTTATTCTCTTGTAGTGCTTGTGGTGGTGATGATAGATTATTATTAGTTTCTTGTTTCTGTTTATCCGTGTTTAAGGATTTGTTGTTTCGTGTATTGTTTGAGTTGCATGTGTTATATTCTGCCTGCCTCTCTGTCTGCGTCTTTGTTTAGTGGGTTCTTGTTTTATTGTGAAGGTCTGTGTCTCATGTGAGTGTGTTCAGTTCTACTGCTCCCCTGTCTCGTTAGTCCAATTTCTCCCAGCTGTGTCTCCCTCCTGTTTCTCATTCCCTGATTACCTCCCTGTGTATATAAGCCCTGTGTGTTCCTGTGCTCTTTGTCGCGTCGTACCATCAGATCATGCCTGTGTGTTGCTGGTTCTCAGTGTTCGTTGTTCTGTTCATGTTTTGTGCTTTGCCAGCAATAAAGCTGTGGTTTTCTGTTGACATTTGGCTTCACGAGTCCTGCTTTTGGATCCTCACCTCCGCCTGCCGCACACAGAGCCCTGACACCAAATGAGGCAGACAGAGGAAACCAACAAAAGAAAAGTGTAAACAGACCCTCAAGGGCCAAAAACCACTTGCACATGGTTAACTGGAGGAGTAATGTGGTAGAACTGTATGTCAAGTGAACATAACCATCAAATAGAAAAAAGGAAATCTATTTTTCCTTTTGAATTTCTTCAAAACACAGGATAAGATGTAAGGTTAGACCAAACCCTAACCCTTTGGTGGGTGAGAAACCAACTGGTTAAATTCACAGTTAGGAACTGTGTGTAGAATAACTGAAGGCTGATTTAAGGCCTAGCAACTAGCTTTCGCAAGGTGCTCAGTTCCTTTCATACATCGTTTTATTGTGTTTGTGCAGGTTCTCAGTCATCCTGGTCTTTATTAATCTTGAGGGCTTGAAATGAAGATAAAGGCAGCATCGCTTCTCTTTTGTTTGTGAAGATGGAAGGACTCTTGGATGAGAGGTAGAGCGTCTTCACAAACCAAAAAGAAGTCCAGCTGCTTTTATTTCAACCGCTTTAGGTATTGTGTTGTATCTTGTGTGAAGATTCGTCCTTTGAAAGTATTTAATTTGGGTTATTTTAATATTATCTTTATTTTGTTTAGAATTTTTGAAGATGTCTGTTAAAGCCATCAAGCTCTTTCCTCTTACGATGTATATGGGTGGAGATTTCTGGAAAAGTTTACAGCACTAAAACTGTTCTTCTTCTTCTTTTAGGCTTTCCTAAAGTCAATCCGGTTTCTAATCAGAGCTCCACTTTCCCATCCGTTGCAGGACTGCTGGTTCTTGAAGTCTCTGAAGGTCCTTTTTCATGATTCTGACTGCATAATCGGGCTCGCTGTCCTTCTGCAGATTGAATTTGCTTGATTTTAAAAAGTTGCCTAAAACTTTTGCACAGCACTATTTTCAAATCCATCGACACATTTCCCCCCCAACATAAATTTTTGTTTTTGATTTTCTTTAGGTTACTTCATCATGACTTAAAGGATCATTACGCTGTCCGCGTCAAGAGTAAAGACCACAGCGACGCCACCAATGGTGAACAATCTGATTATGCAGAAGACTCTGAACTCTCTGTAGCTCACCTGGGAAGCTCCATGGATTAAAAAGGTCACTTTACCAAAGTCAGGGAGGAAGACGTGACGCCCGCTCTTTGGGAGTTCTGTGCCTGAAACAGGATCACATCATCTGGACGAGCTTTTTGTATTTTCTGTTCATTTGGAGTAATATGGTTCATGGAAGATGGAATAAAATATCAGTGGGAGTTATTCCTAAACAAGGACTGACTGCAAAATTCAAGAATGGAGCAGGATTTTACACAGTAGGATCTCGTATCTCATATCAGTTGTGGATGGTGTAGGTTCCTTGTAGGTACTACCCTGGACACGGTGGATTTTACACACAATTCATCTACAAACATCTGAAGTGCAGCAGGCAGTATTTGTCTGTAACTGGAAAAGTCTTCCTTTTCTCACTGTTGTAAATGGACGTCTGAGCCTTCTAAAGCTAGAAGGGGATATTTTCCATCTTCTGTTTGGTGTCTCACTGTTGGCAAAAACAGGGAAAGCCCTCCAAACATGTCCGGTACGGGAAGGAAGCACTTGGTCAGAGACTTTAACCATTTCATCACCTGCTACCTGTGTCGAGGTTACCTGATTAAACCGACCACAGTCACCGAGTGCCTGCACACATGTGAGTCAAAATAACACGCAGCAACACACAGAGGTGACAGTAGGGGTGAAAATCCATCGAGGTAGTGGGACCAAACCCAGACCGATCTAAGGTTACACGTAACCCTGACCAAACTTTAAAGAGCCGTAAAGAAGCAGGGCAGGGCTCAGTCAAAGTACAGCTGCTGTGTATGACAGGTGTGAAATGAAGAAAAGTACAGATGTTCAAACTGTTGATCCGCCTTGGTGTCATGCTCATGTCAGACTTAATTAATAAGTAAGTTACCACTGATGCGAGCAAATGTACCCAGCTGCAAGTGTTAGAGCAGAGACTCCTACAGAAAGCTAGAAGCTTCAAACACAGTGTCACTTCCTGCTGTTCCTGTTTTTCAAACCCAGAATTACAGCTACCATAGTTCCAGTAAAATTCTACTTTGACAGACTATTTGAAGTGGATGTGAAATTGTAGAGCAAGGTGAATGAGGCAAATGAGCTGTGAAGCATCGGAACCGATGTCGGCACTAAAACGCAGACAAAGTCTGACGTTCAAACTGCAGGATTTCAGTTTTTTCATAGAGAGATTTGGAGGCTTCCCCTTTTTCAACATGAGACTAGTTTGGGCGGTTTGAGAGTGTGCAGCAGATCGTGACAACCTGGTGATTGTCAGTGGCTTAGAAAGCTGAAATACCAGCTCGAAACAAGGCAAGCCAACATGCTGCCCCAAAAAAACCTCAATGACAAGGCAAAATGATGGTTTCACAGATGAACAGCTCATTTCTCTACCTCTCTCTCTTTTATTCTGAATGACCTTTTAAAAGATGGCTTTACCTGCCTTAACCTAGAGCAGAAGCTCATTTTGAATATGTTTCTTTTGCAGTCTGTAAGAGCTGTATTGTGCAGCACTTTGAGGAGAGCAATGACTGTCCTAAATGTGGCATTCAGGTCCATGAGACCAACCCACTGGAGATGCTCAGGTAACTTTGGCTACATAACATGTTTTTCTTCTCTCACTTTATCTGTTTTTTTTTCCTGTCATTGGCATGTTGGACAATTTGTATTTCTTTTTATTTAATCTTGAAAGAGCTGCAAAGTTTTGGAAATGACAGTTTTAAGAGTTTCATTCTTCTCTGAACTTCTTGTTGTTTTTCCATTATTCAATTGTACTTTTCTACATTTTGCTTTTGTGTGTATTTCAACAGCCCGAGCTACTGATTTTCTCTCTTCTATTCTCTCCTTTGGAAACTTTTATTCCTGCTTGACCTCACCTGATTGCTCCCTTCACCTCCACCATTTAACTTCTATTGCCTACTTTAATTTCTTGTTATCCCCCAATGCATCATCCCCTCCACCTCCTTCTCACTGTCATATTCTCAGGTTAGACAACACCCTGGAGGAGATCATTTTCAAGCTGGTACCCGGACTCAGAGAAAGTGAGTTTGCCAGATGGTTTCATCAATCTGTCGCCTCAGTTTGCAGTCGGTGTTAAATTATGTGACTATTCATGGGAGGTCGGGAAAAGAATTTACAGCAATCCCATCACACAAATCACTGGAAGACTAAGGCTTGCAACCAGTTTTAATGAAATGCACAAATTGCCTCCAGCATGCACTCTAGCAAACATGATGCTGCGTCTTGGTGGATTGAAAGCAGTTTAAAAAAGGAAAGAGTTACAGTACACCATCAGAAATGCTTCCAAAACACTAAAACTGTAACTTTTCAGAATTTAATTTGCAGCAGCAATTATCGCTGTCATTGTTTTAGACATATCTTGCATACTTTTGTCCCCTTTCAGTTTGATTTTTCTCTAATACTCATTCTCTTTAGTCTGTAAACATGTTCATTTCTGCTGTAAAGTTGGACATTTTTGACCTAAGGTTCACTTTTACGGCCAGTCGCATGTGGAGAAGCCAATCATTTGTCAGCATCACATTATTTCCAGAGAGGTGGAAGCTCAAACGTTTAAAACTAGATGAAGATGTACAGCCTTCTCTCTGTGGCAAGGCCAACGGGAAGCCAAGTCAACATGTCTAACTAAAGTGGTGATGGCACTATAATTTTATTGCCCCATAACTTCACCTCAGCTGATAGAGCACTCTGGCAGCAGAACGATGGAACAAACGTCATATATTTTTGTAGCTTTCGGGCCTCTCGGCCAAATGGTGTAAAAGTCAGCGTCCTATGAATCCTCTCGTATGGTCTACAGAGAGAAGACTGTGGACAGCAGACAAGGGTTTTGGTTTTTATCTGTCATGTAGATGGTGATGGTACAAGCACAGCATTGCTGTTCACAGTAAATAATAATGAGCTTTACGTTACAATGCTGTTCTATCCGGATGGTGAACTACCGTCTAGGTGTTAAGAGATTCTGAGTATGAAGTCTCCAGGCCCACTGACGTCTTAAATGTGCAACAAAGACAGGAAGAAGATAGGAGTTTTGTTGTCCCTGTTGCTAGTAAGCTGGAAATCATGCCTGGAAATTCTACTCGACATAAAAAAATCCCAGAGGTCACAAAGAGCATCGAGACTTAGCGATACAACGTAAGCACAAGTGAAGTTTACCAGTGTCTCCAATTATGCTACCTGCTCTTCACCCTGGTGGCCCGAGTGCATTGTCTGGCTAATGTTCAGAACGCTCAGCAGACATCAAAGCAGATCTGGATCTGCTGGATCTGGATTTAAACCAGAGGCAGCAAAACTGGTCTGTTGGCCAGCGTAAAAAGTGAAGGTGTCACGTCAGATTAAGAGGCGACAAATGGGCTGTCAAAAGGGAATTAGAAGAAGACTTCCAGGCTGTTTTGAGGCGATATGAATATGAGGGTGCCTGTAAATTTTGGTGATAACACAACAGTGACCACTGTCTGGTACCAGGCGGCCTGGGTTCAACTCCCGGTGTGGGAAGAGCCAATATAGCAAATTGTCCTTAATGAAGGGTGTTTGAGATGTTAGAATACGCTTCAATTGAGTGATAAAATGGCCCTTTGAGGCTGACAGCTAACTTTAATTATGGCAGTTATGAGCACATCACAGCAGGGCTCGGTTTGATGTGTCCAGGAGAAACGCAGAGACTTAAAATAAATACATTCCCAGCTTTTCTTCTCTCAAGCAGCTTTAAAATTGGTGCAAGTGGCTCATTTCTCTTATGGCAAGACAGCATATTGACCTTTTTCACAGCAGGCGTTCTGACATGTCAAAGCATGCATAGAAAAGAGGCTGCATTGTTTTTTGGAGGAGGTCCTTGTATCACTGGAATGGCTGGAATAACCAATCCATTGTTATTGTTATTAATTACACCCGCTTTTCCTGCTGTTAAAGGCCAACTGTTTGCTATGAAAAGCTTTTATTGTGCAAGTAAAATAGTTTTGTAAGCTTAGTTAAACTCCTCCTAGGAGCTTCAGTGAATCAGTTTTATGAAAAACAAAAGTCTAAATTTAGTACAGGAGAAATGTAGCTGTTTGATCCCAAAACTCTTAACACAGCGTAGACAGAATTCAGTAACCGCGATGTTAGAATCACCCATCCTCTTCTGATGGATTTGGTCTCTATGATTGCTTCATACTTCATTCTACTTTTGTTTTTTCCTGTCAATTAGAAGAGGAACAGCAAGAGCTCGAGTTCTGGAGGAAGAACCAGCCCAAAGAAAACGGCCAAGGTAAGCTGGACCCAACAAAACCCTTTATATAGTAACAGTAACACTTCATAATAAGCCCGCAGCCAGGGGTGTAATTCCCCTGTAATTAAATTAATTTTATTATAAATTTGAATGCAGTTATACAAATACATAAAGTAGGCACTCTAGAATAATTATTTACTTATTTATTTCATTAAATATAAATATTGAAAAGTACAGTGTGCCTATGATGTAAGACTGGGAAATTTTGTTTGTTTTTACACAAAATGACACACTACTTACAATTACGCTGTACTTAAAATGAATCATGCTTTATGTAAAATGACACATTACTTCAAATTACTTACACACGTGACTAAAATTGACTTACAGTATAATTATTTCTTTGTTTTTTTATTTATAAAAACCTGACTTCTTACCCCCTTTTTGAACTGTACCTACCTGTAAGCATTAGTAGGTAAATATAATTACGCTGTCATTTCAAATAAAACACATTAGAATTCCATTAAATTACAGGAGATTTCCACTGTGTCACAGATTTCTCACCTCGTGTATTAGAGTGGGTGGAGATGACTGAAATAGGAACACTGTCATATGCAGTGTAAAGAATTTGCCATGTAGGGGGACGGGTGGCTGCGTCGCCTCTGTGCCTCTCACACCTTTTCTTTAAAACTGGCAAAAAGGAAAAAAAACCATGCCATGGAGGAAGGAAGCCAGTTGTGGTTGTTGCATCTTACTCAGATTGTCTGCATGCTTGCTTTCATTATTAGAGAAGAAGCTCTGTAAAGAAGGGGGGACTTTTTTATCAAGTTTTGATACATCAGCAGGGAATTTTCTTGTCAGACTTCGTACCCCCCTTCACCACATTTTTCAGTGCAAACAGAGCTCGTGTTTACAGACATTGACCAATGCACCAATGCATCAGGTTCAAGTTAAAGAGAAACAACCCATATGGAAAAGAAATAGTAAAAACTTATAAAAGACTTGCATAAGATGTGGCCTATTCATATAGTGAATCATAGAAGGCTTATATGATTTACTCGTGAAAGCAGCCCCTTTCTCATTACTTTCATATATTGTTTTAGGAAGTATCCAAAACATACAAGTTTCATTTATATAATTTTTCAAGGGATCTTATATCTGTTTTCACTCTTGTGTAATACAATGTGTATGTGTATGTGTTAGTCCCCATAGGGAAATAGTTCCTCTGCATTTAACCCATTCACCCAGTGAAGCAGTGGGCAGCCACCAATGCAGCGCCCGGGGAGCAGTGTGTAGGGACGGTACCTTGCTCAGGGGTACCTCAGGGTAGCCGTTCAGTGGAGTTGAACCCCTGACCTTCCGATCATGGGGCCACCACTCTACCTACTGAGCTATCCCTGCTCTATCCACAACTAACATCCTTAACCTGCCTGTAGAAAACCTGAGGTGTCCACGGTTCGGGGTCCCGGATGCTGGAGGCGACGCTGGTGATGGTGGAGGCAATGAGGCGGACGGTGCCGGCGATGACGACTATCACAGGAGTGACCCACAGATCGCAATCTGCCTGGACTGCTTACGCAACACAGGACCGTCGGGGGAGAGCACGGTCACGGTGTGTGTTATTTTACATATAACCTTTAATTAAGAAATATTAAATACTTGCACTGAAACACAATATCACCTTGTTTTGGTCCTCTCTATGATGTAAAACGGTATTCCATTTCTTTGCTGCTGTATGTGTTGGTAATGTTTCCAAACTTCACGGGTGCTTGGTGCATAATCCCCTGTAAAGATGTAATTGTGTTTTCATGTCTTTTCCTTTAAAAACCTGCAATTATGCCTCATTAAATCAGTGTGTAAGAGTTATTCTCTCATCCAATTAGGATTTGATGAAGAGGTTCATCCGCTGCTCCAGTAGAGTCACCGTGGGAACAATTAAGAAGTTTCTCAGTCTTAAACTAAAGCTGCCGAGTTCCTACGAGGTATGGAGCACACTCTGTCCTCCTGTTTTCATTCATTAAAATATGTGTGTCATGATTCAAAGGCATGTTTTTCTTTACTTAACCACACAAACTCAGAGTTATCTTTCAAGTTTTCGGTTGATTGGTAGGATTACCTTCGTGGGGCTTGATTGTTGGATGTTGAGCAGTGATGGTCATAAAGCTCTGCAGCTCTGCCCATAAAAGGCAAAAATCATACTTGAGTTTGAGTTTGACTGGTCTCCCCTTCAGGGTCATCTCCCCGTGCACTTCTGGAGCACCTTCAGCACTCCTGCAAGTGCTCAGTCCCCTTCTGACCACCTGCACTTGAGTTTCTGAGCTTTCACCATAGATCTCAAACAGAGCAAAGAAACGTTACAGTGGCAAACTGAAACTTTTAGAGGCTTAATTTGGCTTCCTGGAAAAAAATAAATGAAATCATGGGGTTTTTTTCTTTATGGCCAGAGTTGCAAAAATCACTCCACTTTGAATATTTACAGGGTTAAACTTACTTCATAATGTAATGAAGTTACTTTCTTCACTACTTTGGGAGGGCTGACTAGAGTGTAGGGACCTCTTTATCTAAGGGAACCTTTTAGGAGATGTCTGTCCTAACTGTACCTCACATTATTACTTTGCTCAAACAGTCTTCACGCACATTTTCCTTTTTTCTTTGTACACATAAACACAAGAGTTACCACAAAAATGGCTTCCCTCTGAGAGACTAGGGTCCACTCTTTGGATCTGTGGTGCATAGAGTCATGGATGTCTTCTTCTCAGCCCACTGTAATTCAAAGAAATGCTGAAATGCGGTGCTTTCCGGCCACATCACAGATCTGTTTTAGTTCTGATCTACTACAGTTCTACTACAGTTAGTGGGACCTGACGGTACAGGTGTTGTCACACATTCAGGGTGTGAAGTCTGACTGTCAGAGGCTGACTGTCTCTGACGAGGATCTGCTGGAGGTTTCTTCCTGTTAAAAGGGAGTTTTTCCTTCCCACTGTCACCAAAGCTCTTGCTCATAGGGGGTCACCTGATTGTTGAGGTTTTCTCTGTATTGTTGTAGGGTCTACCTTAAAATAAAAAGCGCCTTGAGGCGACTGTTGTTGTGATTCAGTACTGTATAAAAATATGGTTGGATATCATTAAAAAATGCAGTGCAGGCACAAAAGTTAAAGTTGCAACATGCTGAAATTCCATTGTATAAAAAGGAAAATGATGCATGTATTTGGTAGCATAACTCTGACTTGTTTAACCAACAGCTGTACTGTGTTACATATAAAGTGCAAAATGCTGGAGAGTTCAGTTCAACATAATGAAGATTTAGTGGATTGCATTAAAACAGCAGAGAAACAGCATGTGGTCAAATATGAAGCCAAACTCTGACCAGGTTAACAGTTCGTAGCCAGATGCTCATTACTATTCCATGCAAGCTATGCTATCATCTGCCAGCTTTAGCAAAGGATTAAGAAACTGTTAGCTTCCACATTTGGAGCAGGCCGAGCTAAAAGTGGTATCACACACTCACACTCTCATTTACACACTCACATATTCAGAGAAGCCTCCCACTCACCACCACAGTGAACTTCCCCTCTCCTTTCATCTCTCGTAGAAGTGAGAGCTCAGCTTTTGTTTTCGTTCGTCACCTTCTCTGTCTGGGAGGCAGCTTGGGCAAAACTTTGTGACTGTAACCGCTTCGTTAAAAGCTGTTTGTGTTTGTTTTGGACTTGTCAAAGCGTCCTTCTTATGTATTTTCCTTCTTGTGTTTGCAGCTGGATGTTCTGTGTAACGGAGAGATCATGGGCAGAGATCACACTCTCGAGTTCATCTACATGACCCGATGGAGGCTACATGGAGAGAATGTAAGGCTGTCACGTTCACTTCCTGTTCATGTGTGAGTGTTTGCATCCTCGTGTGTAGATGCATCGCTGCAGGAAATGTTTGTGTGCACGCGTGCGTCTGTGAATCTTACGCATTCATGCACTTTAGTGAAAGCATGCGGTCCTGGTTGAATGACTTGTATATTCAGTGTGAAATGCTTTTCCAAAGGAGCATTTCTGTTCAGAGAAGGTGTCAGATTGTGAAAAAGGAAACTCGAGACTTTTTGCAACATAAATTTATGGTGTTGGTACAGAATACTGATGTTCAAGAGACGCCCGGTTTGAATAAAAGATTCGCCTCTCATGTAACATTTCGACATTTCATCTTTACCTCGGTTTGCTAAATTTGAGCCACGTCCATCTCCTCTTAGAGGCTCGGGGTTACTCTGCATCCTGTTTGGTTTTTGTTAAGGTCACTTTGCAAAGTGAAGTCAGTCATATCTGCATGTTTAACACATGCTTAGTAATGACAGTCAAAACAGGAAAAGCATTACTGATGATAAAAGAGATTCTGTGCACCACATTTATTTTGTGCATAAGAAGGTATATTTCTTCTTCACAGCCTTTTTATATCTACAAGAGGAGACAGTGGGGTTGTTTTTAGGTCACGTTCTTACCACCAGGATGTCAGAGACCCCTCTCTATGGTTAGGGCTCACCAAAATGCAGCTCTTATAACAGAAGACATGCAAAATAACACGACTTGTATAATGTCGATAACACAGGTAACATTATCTGCTTTTTGAAATTTGGCTTATTTAACATGTGGCTAAAAGCCATAATTCACTTATTTAATAAATGCTGGATTGATTTGATTAGACGTAAACAGCGCAGTGTCAAAGGAAAAGCTTTGTGTCAGTTTAGATCCACTAAAAGGCATTAGAGTTGATTTGTGGTTCTGCATAGTTCCCAGGTGAATATTGCTGAAAAAGGCAGATTAGCTCTGTGAGGCCAAACCTCTGATGTTTTGGAGAAAGACAAAAAGGAAGGAAAGAAGTTTCTGATGTGTGGAAGAAGAATTTCATAAAAACAAAATTTATACTGTGCAAAAGTTTTAGGCAAGTGAGAAAAACATGTTAATCATTTATTTTCATCAATCAACAAAATGCAGTAAAAGAACAAACGAGAAATCTAAATCAAATCTATACTTGCTGGGACCACCCTTTGCCTTCTTCTAGGCACACACACAGTTTTTGAAGGAACTCTGCTCGTAGGTTGTTCCAAATATCTCAGAGCACTAAGCACAGATCTTCTGTGGATGTAGGCTTCCTCACATCCTTCTGTCTCTTCATGTAGTCCCAGACACACTCCATGATGTTGAGATCAGGGCTCTGCGGGGGCCGTACCATCACTTCCTGTACGTCTTGTTCTTCTTCTTCCTCGCTGAAGATAGTTCTTAATGACTTTGGCTGTGTGTTTGGGGTCGTTGTCCTGCTGCAGAATACATTTGGGGTTAATAAACAATCACTTATATTTCTGAAAGCTTTCTTTGTTTACAGCATTTTTCACACTTGCCTAAAACTTTTGCACAGTCCTGTATATTCTTATTGCCACAGGTTATGGTTAGAGGTGCATGCATCAAGTAACATGAAGTAGAAATAGAGGGTGATTTCCAAAAGTAAATCTTATTATTATACCTGGCTTAACATAAATATGTTCAGCAAAGTTACAGGAAATGTAAAAAATCAAAGTTTAAGGCCTTTGTTTTATTGATTTTTTTGACTATTCAGTCTGAAAATAGGAACGCTTTAAAATGCTTCCAAAAAATGCCGATGTCATGATGTACATTAACTGACACACACACACACACACACACACACACACACACACACACACACAAAGCAGGACTTGTCACTCTGAAACGTGCTGGTACTCTCAGCCTTGGGCTTCAGGGTCATCAGTCCTGTGACGGTTCAGCGAGCCAGTGTGTCTGCCTTTGATCTACAGTAATTGTGCTGACTTGTGCATGAGTGGCTGTGTATCTGTTTGCACGGGTGAGTATTTGCATGAACTTCTACTGCTACTGAAAGCTCCCGTCCATTTCTGGATGGTAACTAATGAGTGCAGGCAGCTGGCACAGCAAGACGCTTCAGATACCGGGTCAGGTGGAACTGAGAAGGAAAGGCAGCAGGAAGGAAGTCAGTATGAAATGACAAACTTAGTAAGCGTGTAGCTTTTCAGCTCCAGCTGAGTGTCATCATGTCCTCTACAAAGTCCGCCTGCCGCTGAGCTAAAATGTCTTTTTTGGATCTGTTTCACTGACTAGTCAGAGAGGACGGAAAAGAAAACAGAATTATTTTTCCTTCTCATTATATAATCGTGTCGCACTGTGACCGGAAAGCTACGCAGGCCAAAGTTGCATTGAGTCAACTTTAAATGAGTCCCAGCAGAATTCGGATCCAGTCTAAACTCAGCACATGCCAACCCTGAGGAAGATGGCGTCTCTGCTGCTTTATTTTCCAGCAACGCAGCTTTTTTGAACCTATTAATCCAGCTTGATTGGACATCCGTCTTCTTTACTAATGTTACAGACTGTTTTATTGTGCACAGATTGTCAGAATTGCAGGTCACGTCTTTTTCCATCTGGGCCTTTTTCCCATATGGCAAATTATCCGCACAGATTATGAACACATGGTTATTACAGGATTTAGGACAATTAAACAAATCATTAAAAGAGTGCTGCTTTGGAGAGTGCAAATAGAACAAAAAAGATTTTTCTGTTACGTAAACTTCTACTGAAAACATCTTGAAACCACAGATAAGAGTGAGGATACTTAATCTCTTCGGTCAGTCCTGTTCCAGTGCTTATTTACCAATCATCACAAAGCACTTGGTGGTCTCCCCTCTGTCTCCACTGTGAGTCTCTGTGTAGTAAATGTGGCCTCGGTGATACAGGAATTGCCACAAAGGTGGTTTTGAGTACTTTGGCAGGACTCGTTTCATAACTCATCCTCACGATACTTGATGAGGCACCTAAAGGGAGCAGCCAAAGAAGAAAAGGTTCATGCTCATGGACGTGAAGTTCTCCCTCACTTACCTGAACACCGTTTTTCATTCTATTGCTTTCATATTTATTGATTTGTGTCTATGTGTCATAAGGTGTGATACAGTCTGGATGTAGAGGCACGAGTACTTTGCCAGCAGCGTAAATTATTTCTCCAATTAACTTTTTTTTATTTCCTTCACACCTTCTTACTAAACCCACTCAGGTTTAGGCAGTAAAATCACTTGGAAGGATTAGAAAAAGATCACCGCTTGGTTAAAATGTTGTCACCCTTTAAAAATGTCCACCTGCACGCAACGTTTCAGCAGCAAGAGCTAAGTGAATGTCGTCCGTCCCATGAGTCCTGAGTAAAAGTGCTAGATGCAGTGGGACCAAGTGTGGATTTGATAGAGTTAATGGATCTGGAAAGCCAGTCCAAAGCAGGGAGACCGAAGGAACTGGAAGACAAGAGGCAGGCTGGTTGGTCCATGACAGAAGTCATGCACATGGAGAAATGAGTTAAAGTTTATATAAGGATCGGTGATGATGAGATGATGCCAGGGGAAGACCATCTCTGAATCGAGGAGGGGGTCTAAGGGTACATCTGTCACCATCTTACAATGCTGTGCAGCCATTCCCCAGCTCTCTGTGAATGGGACTCATGGCCATTGATCAGTGGTTGTTGATCAATGGTCATGAGAATTTGCATAATTAAGATTAAGGAACTGACCTCCCAGCCCTTTGTTTCCTCAGTGGGCTGGTTTCAGTCATTATGCAAATGTACTGTTTCTAAGATTGGAAACCTGCAGTCAGCTGACACTGAAGAAGTCACTTGGATGAAACGTTTCTCCCACAAAACGCTACGTCCAGATGAACAGAATCAACTTTTGGAGATTTACTTACCTGGATGATTGAGCGTGCATCAAGATACTTTAAAGATTGATAAAACAAACACACAAACAGAGCAACGAGAGGCAAAGCAACTGTGGAAAAAGGAAGAGGACACTACAGTTTAAATTCTCATAGACTTACCATCCATAAATACATATTGTAGGGAACAGACCAGGGAGAGCATAACATGGGCCTCAGATGACTCAGTCGCAGTATCCCATCCTAGTAAGGACTCAGTTATCAGTTAGGTTGTTGTCACTGATCGTAGTTTAGTTCAAATAAAGTTTTTCCTTCTTAAAATGTTTTTTTTTAAATCAAATCACTTTTTGTCCTTTTTAGCTCAGCTTTAATCAGTGGTTTAATCAGACTATTTAATCTCTTTGAAAACATTTAGACGTGGAGCTCAAAATATTCCACAGTGAAATAAAACACTTGGAGTATCCCCAGAATACACACTGACTCCAGGTCAGCGCTCAGAAATTGAAAGCATTCAAGCCAAATGTAAAAAGAAAACATGTTGAGGGAAAACCTCTCACATGACATCAGGAGCCACATTTTCTATCTCACCTCCGCCCACCGCCCCGATGCTCCACAACAACAGACAGAAGTCTGTCCGTCAGAATTATTTATGCCCTCGCTGGTGAGTCATGAGGATAAACAGCCAGAAATTATTTTTGAATCCTGTTTGAACCCTGTCTGGTTAAGGAGAGGGATGACAGCGAGAGCGAGATAGATGGATACAAAGCGCCAGAGTCGGGAATGGAGGCAGAAGTCGGACAGAAAAAAAGATACGAGCCATTCATCAGTCTCATCCTTCTGACAACTCTGCAGCTCGGCTTCATTTTCTCCCTCCGATTTAGAGGCCGGTCAGGACGGATCCGCTCACACGGGAGCAAAGGAAAATCAATCTGTAACCTCCCGGGATGTCATTAAATCAGGAAACCGCTTTCTGGCTGCCACCGTGGTGACTTTTAAAAACACAGGACTGAAAAACGTTTACGAAAAATACTCTTAATGTACACGCACTGATGTCTGTTATTAACAAATGGTATTTAATTATGTTGCTAAGCACTAAAATCTCTGCTTACTCTGGTTCATTTCTGTTTAAATGAGTCAGATTGGACTATATGAAGGCACCAAGTCACACACTATTAATCAACGGCTAATCTTTATCCACAGATAAAGATTCCTATGAGGAATTAGAGCGCTTTATTAAAGGATTTTAAATCCATGAAAAGCACCATGCTAATCTAAAACACTTTGCATATTTACCAATCTTAGAATCTTAAAGTTGGAAAAATATGTTAAACTGCACCTAAAAGTATGCAAAACTCATCTGTGGTGTACAATTGGCCAAGAATCAAAAATCAGTGTGTTGTGTCATGTGATCAAAGTCTTAACAGTAGAAGACGGGGAGAGGCAGATGGTGATGGCGAAGAACTGTCCACATAAAGTGTCCAAACAACAGACGTCCAGTCTCTGAGTCATGATGACTAAACACAGCTGCTCCAGATCTGGAATTTGGCTCTGATATTTAGAAAAGTGTTTGCCGTTTTTTTAAAATAGCAAACGCAAAATGTGTTTCTGGGGTTGGGTAGAGTCACAGACTAAAGCTGCAACGCAGATGTTCCATCTCTCCTGCAATCAATTCACCTTGTTAAAGCACATTTCGAGAGCTGGCACCGTGCGTGCAGAAGCAGGGAAGCATTTGGGCCGAATGATGGAACTCAAGTGTGAAACCCAAAACGTATTCCTCAAACATCTTCATGCATGTTTTCTGCATCCAGAAAAAGCTGAGCTTATTCAGCCCCCACCGTTTGGACTCTAAAGAAAGTTTACAGCAGAAAGAAATCTGACTGCCTCAACTTTGTGTTGTTGTGGGACGATATTAACCCTCTGAGGTGACGGTGATGACCCAGCACTAACCGTAACTTCGATTCTGAGCAATCAGAGGATATGTCATCTTGTTTTCTCATGAAATTGTTCTCTAAAGTCTTGGAGAAAAGAAAATAGTCATTCTAACAAACATATTAAAAGCTATTAACAAAAAAGAGTCATCTTGGGCCTTCTCCAAAATATAGGATTAGGGTTAGCACCTGTGATGTCTTAGACCTTGGATCAGAGGAGGCATCTGTACCGGAACAGCAGAGATAAGAACTTAATTTATTCTTGGAAAAGTCTCTTACACCTAAAATAAAACTGCAGAGGCGCCCTACTGGGCAGTAGTGCAGAAATAAATCTCCTGGTATATTCAATTACAAGAAGGCATCGGACCAAAATGTCCTAAAAATAGACACAGCATTATTACTTAGTATTTAATACACTGTCCATGTGGTACAGTGAGGAGCAACACAGAAACAACTGTAGTTCGATGGCAGCACATGTGAGTTTCACCATGTGTAGTTCCTTTGAGTGTCATGATCCTAATGTTGGGGTGAAGCTCTGCAGAGTGGTCGGCTGACACATTATAAATCAAAGAGTTTCTAAACTATTTAAAGAAACTTGTTTCATCCCATTTGAAGTCACATTAGATGCAATCGTGAAGTTCACGAACCCAAAAAACAAAAACCATCCTAGATTGAAACTGGGTCGTTTCCCACTTCAGCTCCAACTGGGCAAATATTCAGATTCCAATTATCAATTTGATTTTAAAGATTATGAAAACAAAATACTCCCAATAAAACAATTATCTTTTGTTTCTTGCTGTTCTTATTGTTACATACTGCACCTCCTCCATAAAAGATCTTCACAAAGAATGATTATTAAAGATTATTTTGCCTAATTGCCCAAACTTCTTTTACATCCACATGCAGCCTACTTTGATCTTATGTGGGCTGGACTGGAATATAAGGAAAAGAACAGTTTCTAATAAAGAAATATTGCTGTAGTAAAATCATCTATCAGCACAACTCTTTAGGCTTCAATTGTAAGTAGTGTATGTATAAAAAGTAATAGAAATCTGTTACTCTGTTGTAGTAAGAATGGTCATGTGGAAGATCTGTATTAGCAGGAAAGCAAAAATACTGTAAAAAGTCCAAAATTTATGTCATCTTTCACATTTTCCAAAGCCATCCACTGGTGCAGGTTGGAGTCTTCGCCAGCTTGTCTTCAGCCCTGGGCCTTATGTTTGACACCCGTGGCCTGAGGTACAGGTTCAAACTCCAGCCCTCGAAGTCCTGCAACCTGGTGCAACACACCTGAATACAATTAGTAGCTCATTAGCAAGTAGCTCAATGGCAGTTCAGCCATTTGATTCATGTTACAGCAGCTCATGAGATAATCAACATGGTGCAATAAAAGTACTTTTAGAAGTACATTTTTCCAAACACTTACATTTGCTTATATTTACTTGAGTAGCGTTGGGGGTTGCCACCTCAGCATGCAGTCAAGTCTCGGTAATGACCTACTCATTTTATTCAGGTGTGTTGCAGCAGAGACACATGTGAAAGTTTCAGGACACCGGCCCTCGAGGACTGGAGTTCGCCACCCCCGGCTTAGGGTGATCACTGCCTCTGACAGTGGAGACGCTGCTTGTCCTGTCAGAGTTAAGGTTGGCGTTGGGCTGGTTTAGGAAATCCCTGATGGAAAAGAGTTAAGTTCTGTCATGGTGTCTATGCCAGTGAGTAATCAGGTTACAATAAGATTATAATATTTAGCAAAGCAAATGATTATTGCCATATGGTTTGCTGACCTTAATTTGAAGGTCTGCAGTTGTCACTTTGTTTCCTGGAAGTTCAGCTCTGAGAATGAACCTTTGTGATCTGTGATGTGATAGCTTCTCCAGTGTGTCTGAGAGCAGAATTTCAGTCTCAGGGGGGCAAATCTGATGAGCAGGGCAGGTGTTTCCACTGAATGACCTTCACACGCTTCAGGATGGTACGGTGGAACTCAGCTTTGACTGACCCCAGGTCTGAGTGCCAGTTTTACATTTACAGTCTTTGTCATGAATAAATAACAGTGTCGGTCTCAAACATCCGTCTTTGGGTTAACAAGGTCTTATCTTTGATCCACACATGATGTGGATCCTGGATATTGTCTGGTTTTTCACTCTGGTTGCATTCAGACACAAGTATCTACAACAAGATAACATAAAATTATTACAGCTTTCTGGTAAATATGTTGATATGTTAAATATTAGGAATCTTCAGACTTGCCATCAGCTGCAAGCACAAGGTATGAAATTCAAGTGGGAGCTTCTCATTGGAGAAACCGTCTGAAAGCAATTTATCGATCAACATGTAGATTGATGGATTTATATTGTGATGATTTCATGATTAGCTGTGAGACCGGGCTGGAACAACCTTGCAGACTCAGCACAGCGTATGTATTTCTGCAGTGTAATTGCACTGTATGGAGACAGAAATGCTGAGTGAAAGAGTGTCAGAGATGCAGATGCAGATGCACACTGACAGAGCTGTTAGATTGGCTGCAGTGTTCTTTTTTTTTTGAGGCATGATACAGCAAAATGCAGAGGGAGATGACAGGAGCTGCACTCTGCTGCACCAGCAGCCTCGAGTTGCCAAAAATAGGAGACAGACTCCAGAATCAGGAGACTCCCTCTTCGCTTTGCAGCTGCTCAGACACAAGCACTTTTTCCTTTTTGAATGTTTCATGAAAAGGGTAGCTCACATCATCTGAAAGAGGCAGGAATGTATGTATCTGTCAGGAATGACAACTTTCTTATTTAACCTCAGTGATGGAGGGATAGCACATGGACCAGAAGCCCATAAAGAGGCTGAGAGGTCAGCTTCCCTGAGGCCAGCTGGGATTAAAGCTGCAGAGATTGCTACTCATTGATGCGTTTGCACATAGAGAACAAAACCTATTGGATCTAATCTGCTTATTTCGCCGGTGGCATAGAAGTCCTGTCTCTCTGGTGCTGCAGTGTTGTGAGTTCTAGTAAAATGTTGATGTTTTGAGGAGCTGCAGAACGACAACTTTTTCCCTCTAACAGGCCGATCAGTTCTCTTCATCACATCAATTTCTCTGGAGGATCTTTGCTGGCGATGAAAACTGGGTCTTTGGGACGAGCCAACAGTTTTCATATAAAGTGTCTTAAGTTCGCCTGTCAGGTGGGCACGCTCGTCATTTTTACCCCTCGGCCTGAAAGGCTCGGGGCATGAGGCGGGATTACCCAATTTTGTGAGCGTGATAATTGATTTTCAAGTTGATACCTCTGGTGCATCTACAAATACTCTCAGTGACGCCGACCTCAGGGTCAGAGGTCAAGTTTTCAGAAAATCTCGTGAATGTGATAACCCGAGAAGGAAGTCACCTAGGAGTTTCAAATTCTGCGAGCTGGCAGTATTTTTTCATCAGTTTGCAGATATTTGAATATTTGAGTTCTCCTGTAACATCATGATGCACCCGAGGGCAGGATTCACGATATCATGTTCTTTCTTTTCGTCTTTGCTCGGCACCTCGACCAAGCAGGTTTGCATCCTTGCTGAAAACAATCACTTTGTATTTTTGACTTTTTAAGTCACAGAAAAATCTGCTGTTCCTAAAGCGCCGATGTTGTTTTTAAAACCTGAACAAATTCCATATGGATGCTCCTGCGACAGATATGAAAGACACAAAAGTGCACACTGCATTTGAACCATGTTCTTCTGCTTCAGGCTTCCTCCATCGCTGCAGAGCACAGCCAGGTGGATCCGGGACAGTTTAATAGAAACTGCTTTACATTCAGAGGCGGTGTGTGTGCATGTGTGCGTTTCAAACCACCTCTTATTTAATTCCTGTAACAAGTGTGAAAGTATGTGTTATTGTTGGGACTGCTGTTCCTGCACCTTTTACAAAGCTCTGTAAAGGTGCGTTCACTAGATGAACCAGCACAAAGCAGCTCCTCGCAGCGCCGTTTCTCTGATGATTCCTGTTCGTTCAGCAGCAGCAGCAGCAGCAGCTGTGTGCATCGTCCTCTGAAGTGTGCTTAAGTTTACAGTGTAAAGAACAAACCATCGATCGTGTCTCTCTGAAACAGTTTCTCTTGTTTCTGTCTCCTTCAGACATATCCCATGGTACTCGAGTACCGGCCACGCATCGACTTTGGCTGAACCACGAAGAAGAGGACCACACACACACACAAAGTCATCCATACAAAGCAAGCAAGACATTAAGAACATCTGCATTTCCAAGAATAAACTGCACATACACACACACGCACACACACACATACGCACGCCAACCATATGCAGAAAAAGAGAGAAATTTAAATGTATTTTTGTACAGCCAATGATGAAGTGCTTACGTTGTTATGTTAAAGAGCTTTTATGCTACATAGAATAATATATGCTATAATATATGATATTTTTAAATGTATGTCCCTGTGCCTAAAAGAGCTGTTCGGATCAGAAATGAAGTATGACCATATCTCCTCTTTGCCTGTCTAACTCTAACTGTAGAATAAATGTTGATTTTCTACTGCTGGCGGCTGTGTTTGTCTGAATCTGCGGTTTGATTGCTTCACTATCTCAGCTTGTGGTTAAAGAACGGTCAGCATGTGTGTACGTATGGTTCATATGGAGCTGATACCGGGTATCACTAAGAGGTCTTTGCTCAAACACAAGTATCAGCACCAAGTTAACTAGTGACCCTTTAAGTTTAGCTCCGCCTCTCATTTGGAAAGCCTTTTTAAACTAACCTTTGTTGATCCGACAGAGAGATTCAGCGAGTGCTCAGCTTATTTCTGGACTCAAATGCTTTTCACAAACACATTTTCATTTGCAAGCATGACAAGGAAGTCGAGCAGAGCTCGAAACCTGCAACTCTGTTACCCACATTCGGTGGTGCTCTGTCACTCTGATTAAAAATACAGCATTAATATGGAAATGAACAATGGCCCTTTTTTAATAAGATCTATTTTCTTTCACCACACTGCTGCTGGTTTAACAGTACGCCAGATCTGCAGCTGGATTTACATCTAAATTCAACTGAAACTACTATTTTTAAAGCTGTAAGGCTGCTTTATTTATCTTACTATAACACACCAAAATTCCTCCTACATGATCAGGAGCTGAGCAGCCAAACTTGGCACATCCTGGGCCCTGGGAGGTTCACATATGTGTCAGGTATTATAATCTTATGATATTTTCCAGCTATCGCCTTGTTTTTAGCAGTTATGAACCTATAACACCTCAAAAAAGCGTGGTATAATTTTTATTTCACCACAACTGCAAAACTTCAGTTAATGACTGAGGTATTATGATGCTATGTGGTTACCTGGCAACCACCTAACAGCAAACTAAACTGAACGTCTATGAAAGATGTCTTATTTGTTTAATTTCTGGACAAAAACATCTCAAGAAGTGCAATTCTACATGCTTAGCAACCACATAGCAACAAGCTAAAATTAACCATTTTCAGGATATAAAAACCATCTATCAGCCTTATTTTTTATCTCCTTTATGTGATTAAATATATCAATTTGCAAGAAGGACTAGCCAAAAACTACTGTAGATATGCTACTTTTAATTGCTTTATATGCACAAATCCAGGTAGGGTTCAAAGTGGCTTGCACAGCCGCTCTGTTTGAAAGGTCTTTTTCCTTTCAGATCATCAATGTTTCCTTTTGCTCTCAATTGTTATTTTATTTCTATAAATGCAGAAATGCAGGAACATCGTACTAATGTAATGAAAATATACCACATAGTAATTTAAACCTCACTTTAGTGGAGTTCTGTGGAAAAATATTTTAATTATTTACACTCAACAGACAGGTGTTAGCTACAGCTTCACCTTTAAGCTCAAATATGAAGAAACTGAGATCATCCTACAGGATGAGAGTGTGACAGGAAGGCGGACAGCTGCACCGTCGCTTGTTTCAGAAGGATATTTAAAGTGGAACTACAGTGCTTTTCTGTCCTGTATATTCTGTTTCAGCGGCCGGTGTCCATAACAAACATGGTGAAAATTTGAAATGAGATCACTGTAAGTAGAAGTGAATCGCATGAGCCAAAAGTTCAGGTTTCAGACTGCAGTAACCCTCTGAAGTCTTATGTTCTCATCTTAGCCCCAACACTGAAACCCAAGCCAGTGTTACAGAGAAGAGCAAAAAGCACTTCCTGGAGACAAAACCTAAATAACCACCGAGGTGAGTCAGATTATTACAGTTCACATTGTTTTTGTCCAACAATTACAAAGAGGTGGGAGAAGAAGTTAAAATGAGATAAATAACTCATAACTAGTGTAGCATCCACTGTTTCTGACAGTTTGATGAAGAACCTTCATGACATCAAAGAGATTTGGCTAAAGGATAAGAAACTAAAACTGCTTTGTTAGTTGGCTGTAATATGAGTGGACTACCCGAGTGGAGTCCAAGAATAAAATTATGAAATTCTGCTGGAAATGTGCACAATAATTCCCTTTAAAGTCTTAAAAAGACACAGAGCTGTTTGGGTTTAAATGCATTAGGATCTGAAAGGCAGGAAGAACGTGACCAAACATCCCAGCAGAGCCTGAATGGAGAGAAGGAGCTTCTTCCTTGAACCTTTGATTCTTCCCTGGACTTAAAGGTTTTACACATTAAATCTATCATATGTGATTTTTTTTTTAATAAAAGGCACATTTCTAAATTGCGAGCTAATCTTCTCCTCTGAACTAGAGAAATGGTCAAGCCTAGATTGTTGCAACGCCCTTTTTTACCAGATTATAAATGGTCTCTGTCACGCCTCCAAGCAAAACAAAATTCATCACCCCAGTTTTATTCTCTTTGCATTGGCTCCGATTTTAGAATTCATTTTAAAATTCTCACACTTATCTCAGCTTGTCTCGCTGTCTTTGCTCACGAGCTCCAAATCTATCGGTTCACCGTTAAAGACTTTCAGTTTAATCAGACGTTCTTTTATTAGTTCTTTTGTTATTTTTTCCGTTCTCTTTTAATATTGTCTTTAAATTGTTGTTAGATCTTTATCAAGTCCTTTATAAATAAACTTTACTTTACAAGAATTGCAGGACTTAAGTCACCTACCGTGTTTGCTTGTGACCTTTAAATACAGTGGTTTGGATAATCTCACCACATGTTTGCTTTGACTACTTCTTGGCATATCTGCAGTCTCCACATAGACTGTGTACCTGCATTAAACCAAGGCTTGATCAGATGTGAGACGGACCAGTACAATTAGGACTACTCGCGACTATAAACACAGATCAGAAAGCTCCTGGTGGTCTTACTTTTGCCTACAGATTCTGACTTTTCACTCAATGACAGAGAAATAATAAAAGAGAAAGACGCGACACGCAAAGAAACAGGGATAGAAATCTGTGGGAGAGATAATCAATACCTGAAACAGGAAACATATCAGCTTTCACTCATAGATGTAGCCATGTTGTGACAGGCATGTCTCTCTACTCATTTCCATCATAAACTTGCAGGTAAGTGGAATTTTTCTTCCATGTTGTCACTTAGTGATGAGCAGAGACACAGTTACTCTAATAAAACTCTGAATTTTATGTAATTTTACAGCAAAGATTCACAGGAGGATTCCTTTCAGGGGAAGTGATGCTTCTTAGTTCAAAATCAGAATTTATGTTTTGAATTGTTTTTGCAAAGGAGCTCTTATGTCTGAGGTGTTTGTTGGAGGGGATACATATGGGCTTAAATATTTAAAGAACTCCAAGGCAATGCCTTTTCAAAATAAAATAAAAATGCCGTATTTTCACAGCATTAAAAAAGCATTAAATTAAAGTGATTTAATTTTTTATTTTGAAATAAGAGGAAGGGTTTTTTAAATTTAATTTCATGTTTATTTTGTTACATGGTGTTATCAGATTCTCCTCATACTGCTTTTTACGTCGAAGAATTTAATGTTGTTTTCATTCATTTATATAGAGGCTGTGAATACCTGCCAAGCGACAAAGTTTGCTGCTAGCAGGACTTTCCTCACCATAAATGCTTTCTTGATTGCTCATCATTGGCAGCACACATGCCCTGCAGTAGTCAGGGTCACGCGAACCATGTGCTGCTTACTAAACAGTCAGTTTGATGAACTGCATTTGAACTTGTAATCATACAGAAAGAGGAATCTGTGTGATTGCATAGACACGCCTCATGAAAACATCTAAACAGAGAGTTACAGAGTGGGCCTGCATCCTTATGAATGTGTCTGAAATCATCAACAGGGCTTCTTCTTCTTCTTCCCTGGCAGTTACACTCACACACGCCCTTCCAACTGTTTCTCTTTGCCCTTGCAGTTGTTTTTTCAGGTCAGAGTTATGTAGGCCAGAGGTCCCTGTGGTTTTTATGACTCACATTGATGCTGCTGACCCACCAACACTGTAATCAACCTCAGCTTTATGAGGAAAGATGAATCGGAGGCAACAGCATTAATGGTGAGCAGATGAAAAACCTGCGCTGGACAAACTCGAGCTGAAACTCTAAAAACCTGAGCTGACACAGAATGTATAAACCTGCGAATGCTTGCTATCTAACAAATACTAATAACACTGAAAAGAATACAGGTGCTTAATCTCTGGACATCCACCAGGTCGCCATTGATCAGCTTAGAGTTCATCTTTGGATTATTAAGAGTTCTTTGAAACTATTTTATACGAGAAAAAGGAATCGTACACAGTCCTCGGCTAAAATGATCAAATCGGCTGCTCAATTACTCAGTGTTGAGGAAAAAAACACCTATGGAAACGCCTTATTACACCCGGTTTATTCAGGACACAACAAAGAAGACAGATGCACAAAAAGGGATAACAAAAGAAAACTAGCTGCTAACCTATAACCAACGTGTGCCGTAAATTAGAGATAGCTGCAAAACAAGCAAAGCTGGAAAAGAGTAAGAAAACAAATATCGGTGCCATGAAAAGGAGAGAGCGTCATCTTGGAAGGAAGCCTCCTTATAAGCTCCCAAAGAGGCGGGGAGGAGGTGTTAACTAGCATCTGAAAAAGAGCAAGCAAAAACAGACCAACTGAGCAATTTAACGAACAACAATTTCTAAGACGAATACCTGCACAAATGTAAATCTGCAAATGTTGTCAGACATTAACGAGCTGTTGCACTTGGAGGCGTGGCCCCAGCACGAGAGCTGTCAGCTCAAACAAAGTGTCAGGACTGAAAGTGTGCTGTGAAAATGGAAAACACAACCGCCAGCAACCAGCACAAACTAGCAAACAGAAGAAAATAAGGTTAGAGCGGGCTAAAGGAGAAGGTGGAGGAAAGTTCAGTCATGAATCTGCATCGGCTCAGGGGATGATGCTGGAAGTTTTGTCTGCTCAATTCCATCCATCCATCCATCCATGCATCCAGCCTCCTCCCGGTGGGACATGCCCGGAAAACCTCACCCAGGAAGCGCCAAGGGGTGAGCCAGCGGCTCTACTCTGAGCCTCTCCCGAAAGGCCGAACTTCTCACTCTATCTGTAAGGGAGAGGCCAGCCAACCTTCAGAGGAAGCCCATTTCTGCATCACTGCGGCCACAGCACCAATCCGTCTGTCGATCTCCCGCTCCCTTCTCCCATCACTCGTGAACAAGACCCTGAGATACTTAAAGTCCTCCACTTGGGGCAGGAACTTGTCCCTGACCCGGAGTGGGCACTGCACCCAGGGAATTTTATGTGCTCAATTCCAGAGAAGCATAAAAACAAGAGGAAAACAATCAAATTTCCCCACTTACTGATGACGCAGGTCAGCTAAAAGACCAGGCAAGGTGACAAACAGGGGTACATGGAAAGTTTTCTCAATCCATGGACGAAGCGTAGCTTTGGCGATGACGATCACGTCAGGATGATGACGGGAGGAACTGACCTCTCAGCCCATTGTTCCTTCAGTGGGCTGGTTTGAGTCACTGTGCAAATGTACTGTTTATAAGATTGGGGAAACCTGCAGTCAGCTGAGACTGAAGACTTCACCTGGATGATGATGAAACGTTTCTCCCACTGAAAACGCTACGAACAGATGAACAGAATCAACTTTCGGAGAAGTCTGTGAAGCTGTGTTTCAGTTTAACTTCCCTGCATTGTGATTTAGTTCAGCTGTGTCTCCCGGGTGTCTCCTCTCTGCCCCGATCACCTCTCTGTACATTTATAGTTGCAGTCAGAGTGTCTGTATTCACAACCATCCTGCTGCATTTGAACAAAGCGTGTGTGTTTTGCATTTCCACACATCTCGGCAGATTGTGTGTGCAGCTCAAAATAAACTTAAAGCTGCCAACAAGTTTTAAGCCGTTTTTTCATATGTTGTAGATCTGCATCACAATATCAGTATGACTAAAGAGTCCATTCAGTTGGCTTGTTTGCAGGCGTACTTTAGTGATGAGTCGATTCAGTCGTCCATCAGTTTTCTCAGGCACTTCTCCGTGTCAGGGCTGCAGGGAACCAGTCCCAGCTGACTGTAGGCATGAAGGGAACTACACTGTGGGCAGGTCACAAGTGTGAGTGACTGGATTCACTCAAGCTTAAATAGATGAACTTGATAGTTTTGCCAAACTGTGAATATTGAAAAACAGGTGGCAGAGTGTAGTGTAGTGCACTCTATGCTTCATCTGCCCACAGTTTGCTCCTCTGCCTGAGAAATCTTCCTAAAGTCTTTCTCTGTATTCCCTGCAGTCATTATGACTCTTTACCAGGATTTAGCTTCAACTTTCAGAGGACGTTCTGCGATCATAGCTGTGAATAAAGGTCCAAATCTGTATTTTGTTAAGTTGCATTTAATTTTGTTAAGCCAGTTGGAAATCATGATCTATACTTTATTTTTAGACAATGTGCTGTGATTTGGATTACATGGATTTGTCTTAAATTGATCAAATAACTTGAAATTCTTAATTGTTTTTCATTCTTTCTTCTTAAATCAGATCCTACATCTCCCAGCATGCCACTCGACTGCCTCTGCAGTGCAGTGGCTGTGTGAACTTGTTTCCTCTGTGAGTTCTTTTATCTGTGTAGGTGGAGAGAGTGATAATCAAAGAGCGAGAAAGTAATATATTTTTCCCCCGCTGAGTAAAAAAGGAGAGTTTCTGAGAACAACCTGTGTTCTAATTCAGCGAAACCGCTGTGGGAGGACAAATGAGTTTCAGTTCCTTCCTCTGTTAGATTCATTACAGGCTGTCAAGGCGAAAACAAACAGGCTGGGTGAAAAAATGGAAAGGGAGTCGTAACAATGACGCAGAGCAGGGCGTTGTTAACACTCGGGTTTTTACAGCATCATGACATCACTTCACTTATAGTTTGTCATGCAGCACTGACAGATACTGTGGAGGTGAAGCAAGAATTAAAGAGTGGTTTGAGAATAGCATGTTGTCTGACGCCTTCCCAAAGTCTCACAGGAATACTGAAATGACTTTTGATTTGCATGATTTTCTCTAGAGCCTTCTCGATGAACACATTTAATAGTTAGTGCACGGCTATAAATGAGTAAACGAGAAGAGCTTCACAAAGGAAAAAGTGGTTTTGATTCTTGCATTTTACATGAGGATGAAAAGGCACCAAAGTCTGTCTTTGAATAACACAATGTCATGTGAAGGTGATGAGAGGAACAGGCTGATTACATCAGTTTCGTCTTCACCTGTGAATAACCTTACTGATATACTTCAATAGAATTATACCTCAGATTGAATTCAGCCTACTTTCTGCAGACATCCTTCTCTGAGTCCTTCAGCTCTGGACCGCTGCCAGTGCGCTGGACACAAAGACGTAGTGACATCAGTGATATTGAAGGTAAACAGCGTCTGGAATGAGACTGTGATGAGTCTCGTATACCTGCAGCTCTGGTTAGACTCACTGACAGCCACACCAAAGGTTCAACCTTGGAAAGCAAACTATTTTCTTTTATTAAGAATATATTATCCTTCAAGCACTCTCCACAGAGTGCACTCAAGTACTGTATGAGACTGAAAAGCCTCTGTGTGACTGATGAATGTGCTTTTGAGGCTGATTCTTTTCTTGTTTAATGTATTTTTTTTAAACCAAAGAGATTCAAAAAGGATGACGCATCATGTTTAAAGTGACCAGTAACTTTCTGTTTAGGACCACCATCAAGTCAAGCCTGAACCTAAACGGGCAGTTTTTAAGTGTCTCGGACACACAGGCCTAGAGACCAGTTGGCAACATCTGGCAACCTCTGGCTTGCAGATGCAAATACAGCTTTGGTCACTAAATGATTGTCATGCCCATAGGTTGCATGAAAGATGCAGATTTGTGTGCAAACACTTTCCATTTACTCTCTGAGCTGCAGTGAAACTTGAAGAGGTGCGATGCAAATTGCTTACGATGAGCAATCACTTTTAAAGTGAAGGTCGTAGTGCCATAACCAGCACACTGCAACTTTTACTCTGAAGGTGAAGAATATCCGTTTCTAGTTTGAATTCAGTTCAATTCAGTTTTATTTACTTAGTTGCTTCAAGGAATTTTATATTGTAACATAAAGAATACAAAATAAAACTGAGAAAACTCCCACAAACAGACAACCATCTTTGAGCAAGCACTTGGCGACAGTGGGAAGGAAAAACTCCCTTTCAACAGGAAGAAACATGCGGCAGAACCAGGCTCAGGGAGGGGAGGAACACAGAGCAAAGACTAGCATTTCAAAGCCTGGAGCAAGGTTAGCAGTTAGCAAGTGTTTGCAGACAAACACCCAAGCTACAGGTGACCAGGATACCACGGAGGTTATTAGTCCAGCACTAAGTACCCCTGCAGCGGGGCATGGTTGACGATGCTGCTGCAGTGCGATTGACACACCTGCGCGGCATCTGCAATCACGCCTCGCCTGCTTAAGTTTGGAGATTTGGTTAACAATGTTGTTGTTGTGTTGAGCTGGCAGTGTGTTAGCTGCAGCTGTGTGTGAGTGTTGATAGAAGATTGCTGAAAAGCATGTTTATCCATCGGGTCTGCCGTGGTCGTTGTGACCACATTAATGCTATCTGCTTCCAGCAACCTCCCACATTTACTTGCTAACTGGTGACCAGTGGTTACAAGGGGTCACTGACTGATCTTAACTACTCAGCTAGAACACACATTTTTCTCTAGCAACCAGAGATTGTCAGGGGTTGCCAACCAGTCTCCAGACCTATGTGATTTAAATGGCTCAATATAACCAACCAGCAGCTTAGTCTAAAACACAAAGCATGAGGCATGGTGCCCTGACTCACAGACCTTTAAAATAAGCCATGGCCACAGACTCTGTGAGTCTTTGTGTGTCATTATTGTGGTCATTATCCTGTTGTTGGTCAGTATTGCCATCCATCAAGGCACAACCAGCAAAGTCCAGCTAATGGAGAAAAGCAGGCAGTGTCTGACAAAATGAGATTATTTGACATATTTGAATTTACCTGTTTGCTGTTATTTCACGGTTATTCTCAAAGGTACTTTATGAAAAATGAAAAATGCAACAAAAATACTCCAAAAATACTCCAATAAAAATACTCAATAAAAAGAACGCCTTTTTATTGAGTATGTATTTTAATATCGGATCATACGTGAATGGACGGTGAGGCCTGTGGTGTATCTGTAGACATGAAAATATGGACTTCTATAATGTTTGTTGCCAGCTTATTATAAAAACAGTTCAAAAGATTGATACCTGCTGTTCTTCTCTCTCTGCGGATCTCATCGAGTTCTTTTACCTGTTCGAGGTTTTCCACTGGCTTCCAGGGGCTGATTTGTGCAGGATGCAGCACACACAGCTTCAGTGAGGAAATAATGAGGTAAATATTGTGCTTCTTTGGACTCACTGCATCGGTTTGGCAAATGGATTGGAAACGCTCAGGTCGGGTGATGTGACAGACACGTGAACATTTCTGTAAACAAAATAATTTTTTATTGAGGTGAGGGGAGTTTATTGCTCTCAGCTCATTAAGGATCAATATCAACTGCAGACATTAAACCGAGTTTGTTTCTCATCCCCTGTTTTAGTGCATATTTACATTTTGTGCCATTATGTTTCGGAGCAAAGCAAAACAAATGCAATATTTAAAGCTGGGTTTGAAGATGTGCCTCATTAGCTGCATTTTCACTAACTGACACCTGTGATCACGACTCACCGGCTAATTTCATTCACAGAACTGTTGTTGCTGTTGGAGTATTTTTGTTGCATTTTTCATTTCGAGGTTTACAGTTCATCTAATTTACTATCTGTATCTATGCAGTTCAAGAAATGTTTTGATACCAAGTAAATACAGTGTCAGATTGTCAATACCAACACGTTTAAAGTACCTTATATAGGGGCAATCACCACTAAGGTCATTTTTACTTTTCACAAAAACGAGTTTTAAGGCACTTTGAGTCCGACTCTGTTTTTCGAATGTGTTAGTGGCTATAAATTAAATAGACGTGACACTTTTCATTGTTTTTCATTTCCAAAAATGTAATGAACACATTGCAGCGGGCTGCATACTGAAAGTATCGATCATATTGGGCCAAGACCATTTCGATACCAATACCAGCGTTGGTATCGAAACTATCGATGTTCGCCCGCCTCTTCTTCTCTTCTCTTTCTTATTCTGCTTGCTTAGCATTAACTGGACACTTGGCATTCCACACTTTCTTCCACATTTGTCCATTAGAGGTGCCAAAAATTAATGTGCCACTACTGCTTTGAACTCTAAAACCCTGAATCCAGATTCAGAATCGATTCAGAGATGGTCTGTACCTTTTCAAGTAAAGAATAAAGAAGTCATGGAACGTTTCTCCCACCAAAAGCAGAATCAACCTTTTGGGAAGTGAAAGAAATGTGACCCAGTCTGATATCAGCCTCAGGTGTCATGGATGCAGCATATTACCTCACCCTGATACCATCCCACCATTCAGTATCAGTGACCGGCACAGATTTCCACGTGTCAAAGATTGGGCCAAGTCAAACAGCAGATGGTGCGGGACGTCCTGCAGTGAGCGTGGAGCTGACGTCGAGGCTGCTTAGAGAAACAGCAGCCGGCAGAGCCCTGCTGAGAGGGTCTGCATGTGCATCAGAGTACATGTTCACACTGTGCAACACTGGAACAGTTTCCTTTACCCACATATCTCACGACACCTGCTGTAACTGCATTCTCCTTTCTCTTCCTGCAGAACATAAAAGGAGTTTTCATCACTTACCTTAACATGATCAAACACATTTATGCCACCAAACGTAAATTTGGGGAGTTAAATCCCCACTACACACCGAACAGTGACAGGCAGAGTGTTTTTCGTGTTTAGCAAAGATTTTATAAGTTGAAATCTCGAGTCCGGTAAAATTTTCAGACAGCAGAAGCTGTTAATCCTTCTTAAACGAGTGATCCATTTACAAACCTGAGATAAGTTTAAAGACATGTTTCACTTTTCCCCAACATATTCTGTCATTGTGCATTACAATTTACAGATCACAGTGGAAACGTACAAAACATTCAAATATAGAGTTTTTCTTTTCTCAGCTGAACATCTTTATCATTCAAACTGGTCTCAGCCGAGATTCATTTTCCATCCATGTTCACATCTGTGAAATGAGGCATCACCACAAAATGAACAGCAGTAAGTTTCATTGAACTGTTTAAGTAGTTAATCAGTTCACTTTCTAAAGCCATCCAGTGGGTCAGAGTGGACCATTTGGCGGGCCACTTTTGGCCCCAGGGCCATATGTTTGATACCTCTCCCTTACACTACTTTCACTGAGTAAGTTTTACAAACATGAGTTAGAGAGCAGCAGAGGTCAAACGTATTGATTTGTGGTGTCAAACTGGGCGCTCTAACATGAAAGTCTGTGGGATTAAATAAAGATTTCATCTGTTACGTAAAACAAAGGCTTTTCCAAACAGCATGACTCTGCCTAAAGTTTTGTGGTCACTGGTTTCATCAGGTTTGAGATAAGGTTACTCGTTACGGTGAAGTTAGTTTAAGGCTAAGCTTGGTTTAAAGTTTAGAGTAAGTCTCCAGTATGTTACGTGTGCATGAGTTTGCAGAGTGTGTGTGATTACATCTGTAAGGCATGTTGCGTATGTGTGTTTAGGTCATAAACGTATGTGTTGAAATATTTAAAGCAGCAGCTCCACCTTCTGCCTTTCGTCGCCTCCTCTGAGTCACATGTAGAGACACGCAGCTGCAGTCGCTGCCGCACAGAGCAGCCAATAAAACCTTTGATTCCACTGATTTTAATTAAGGTTCTTGAACAGTGACTCGACTAAGGTGGAAAAGTTGTTTGTTGTTTCTGCTGAAGCAGTGCAGTTATTTGTTGATACCGCTTCCTTACTGTGGGAGACATTCTGACTTTATCTGACACAGTTTGTGGTGGAGCACATCGTTGTGTATTTTTGGAGTCGTGCTATATACATCGTGACAGTTGTAGTAGTCTTTGGTCCTTCTTCCTTAATGTGACCTTGTTCTGTTGTTGTTTAATGGTGGCTGATAAACAGATTAGAATTCAACTTAATTCAGTTGTATTTATATAGGACCTCGATATAATCAATATGAAGTCAAATCAAGATGCATTATATTGATTTAAGAAAGAAAACCCAACAATCAGATGACTCCCTAAAAGCACTTTGGCCACAGTGGGAAGGAAAACCTCCCTTTGAACAGGAAGACCCTCCAGCAGAATGGGCTCTGAGCGTTATTTGGTTGGATTTTGTTTTTCAGGTCAGTTGCATGTTTACACAGCATTTCCTACAAAATACTGCTTTCTAAAATGCAGAATCGCAGTTATCGCCCCCTGGTGGATAATAAGGAGAATCCAGGTAAAGTACTTCTTGTGCTTCTGGGCTTCACTTTTCAGACAGAGAAGTTTATCTTTACGCTGCCTGCAGGTTAATTACAGGTCGACAACCCGGTTATCTACATCTTCACCTCTGCCCTAGTTTTTGGGGCTGCTTTTAACCCTCTGAGGTCTCAGTCATCATCAGTGAGAGCCACAGCTGCTGCTATGAGGCCCTGCCCCTTAATTCTGAAGACTGGCAAAAAATAAAATGAAATTAAATAAATACATAAAACAATGTTAATATTTTTTTCATGTGTTTCTGTTACAACTACTTTCTTTATCCCCTAATTTCCAGGACCTTGGAGAAGTTCATGTTCATATTCTGATAAGTTAGGATTAAGGTCAATACCAATGCCGACTCGGACCTCACAAGGTTAAATTCCAGGCTTAAAAAGCAGGAGTAATATGAGTCAAGCATCATGACTTCAGCTGTGCTGTGGCACCAAATCTGGACCCTAACCTCAGACCTGAGCTGATCAGCATGTAGAAATCTGCCTCACTTAAAAGTGCTCAGGCCAGCTTTAGTTGCAAGATGACCGAAAGAAGCAGCTCAAATATGGCCGAGCCAATTCTGGAGCACCGTCCTCCACACATGTCAGGCTTTTGGCAACCGGGACCCTGAATAAGCTGCTTGTGTTTAAAACCATTAACCATTTTTAATTCGTAAGAAGTCATTTTATCTCTTCCAACTAATAAAATCATATCTGTCATTTACTCAGCTACATATTACTCTTTTATAAATGGTCACTTCATTACCTCTGAGGGCTTGTTGGACATGTTAAGAGTGTTAGCAGTAATGATGATGACATGCATTGCTGTCCACTCAGTGCATGGCTTCGTGCTGATGGCTCATTTCAGGGAATGTCATGCTGATATACTGGTGACCCATTAGGATGCCAAAGTAGTGACTGTGTGACTGCAGGGGGCTGCAGGTTAGAGGTCATTCAGATTTACAGGGCGTGAGGGTTTTAGGAGGGGTGTGTACAGCGTATGAGTGAGCCTGCCATGTGTGTCTCTGATAGCACTGAGTGTGACAGATGCAGAGTGCATGAAGCAGCCAGTAAGAACTTTAACTTGATGACAAAGATGAAAATGACACCTTTAAATTAATTTTTCAAACACGTCTCATCATGAAGAAGCAAGAGGGACTGGTTTATGTCAGAGGAGCTTTCTCTCTTTATGGCTCATACACATACGAGCACACTGAGATATTATTAGCAAAACTGTTTTATTCCAGTTACTCAGTGTGTGGTTTGTCAACAAGGCTTCAGATCAGAGAACCTTCAAGTCCACCTGCTCAGTTTACCAGTCATGTAGGTAAATGGTGTCTGGGTGCTGCTGATGGCTCACTCCAGGCGTCACGGTGAAAACCGTAAGACGAGCTGACTCTGCTGACTCACTTCTAACTGCTCGCTTATTTTGTACTGAGGATTTGTTCTTATTTTATCACTTTTTTGCCTCAAGGAGCAAAGTATGGCCAGAATGCCCCAAAATAGGGTTCGATTGTTATTCAGTCTAAAACTATTTTGATTGTAATAAATTTTCCTTTGGTACACTGGTTCCAAAAAAGAGAGGCTGCTGTGGAGTTTATTGGTTAAATGTAATTTGCCATGATTAATGACCTCACAGTGAATCACGTGGGCAAAGCACCAGGCTGCAGACCCTCTCAGTGATGATTGCAACATCGTAAAGGGAGAGTGACCCAGTGGATATAAGACAAGCTGCAGTACTGGTGAGGCGAATGACTGCAGCAAGTCCATCCTGCTATTTTAACTCCACGCCAATGCAGTGGGTTTCATCAGTGACCTGCAGACTGGTGGATAGCAGACATTTGGCCAAATGTTCACGCAGCATTTAGGTGGATTTTTCTTTTAGGTTTTGCAATAAATTACTGTCGTAACATTTGACCACCAGCTGTGAGTAGTGACTGAAGTTCACTGCTGTGGAAATGACCTTCAGACTCTGGTGTCTAGATTCCACCTTAACTCACATACTGCCATCCATTTCTCCAGATCAAAAGGAGTTACCTAAGGTGGTTTGGGTATCTGACTAGTTTCTAGACATCTTCAAGGTTTTTCTAACACTTCTGGAGGACACTTCAGTTAAATCTTTACTTTTCCTAATTAATGCATTACATTTCTGAATTACTCATTTAAGAAAGCCTGTCATTTTGGTAATCGCTTTGGAAGCAGAGCAAGATGTTCAAACTCAGTGTATGTAAAAAAGTTTCTGTCTGTCTGTCTGTTTGTTTGTTTGTTTGTTTGTTTGTTTGTTTGTTTGTTTGTTTGTTTGTTTGTGGCTAAGAAAAGAAGACGAGTGATGGGAGCCATTAAAATGCACACACATACAGAAGACAACAAAGTCTCAACAACTAAGCAAAAAATACCAAAAGTAAAACGACAGACCAGCACATCCAATAACATTTAAACACGTCTCCTGGGAAACCACACTGACCTGATGGAGAAAGAAAGTCAAAATGACAAAATGCTCAGATGTGTGAGTAAATCTAATCATACCTTTAGCCCAGCACGCCCACATCAAAGCTGGGATTGTCAGATATTTTTAGTTTCAGCTTCATTTCTTGCCAGCACTACACTCAAACTCGTGGCCCGGGGACCACTTGTGGCCCACATCACTCCTACTTGCTATATTGACGTGAAGACATATAATGCAGTTTGGCTCTCGAAGAGACTTTTTTTTATTAGGGAGGATTTGTTCTTTAAAAATCAAAAAATGATTTAATGTGAAAGAAATATGAGCAGAGAGTACAGACATGTGGAGGGATTGGCTGTGATAGCTGAGTGAGAGAGTCAAACACTAATGTGAACACTGATGTCGGCATTTTGATTTTGTTAAATACAAATTGAAGGATGTCAGACGTGCTGCCGCGTGTCCAGGCAGCAAGACACGATCAGTGTGTTTATTTGTTAGATCAATGAAAGGCTTCAGTTAGTTAACAATTTGCAGTTTTGTCTTGTTATACAATATTTGAAAACTAACAAAACGACTAAAACATTTTCTAAAATATTTGTGGGTGTTTTCTTGTTTGTTTGGGTTTTTGGGGACTACTTGAACACTAAGGTGGCCCTTCAGTGGGATGACAGTGCCAGCAGTGGCCCACAGCTCATTTAAGTTTGACGGCCCTGTTTTACAGGGTACGAATAAATGATATGATAAATGATGCAGTTGGAAGTTTGCGTTGGTGCCTTTTATGTCAGCAAATACTCTGTGAACAAAGTGTAATGTACAGTATGTTAGCCCGCCTGCAGGGGCACCAAAACAGAAAAGCTGTCACTCATTCAGGAGCGATCGGCTCTCCTGGTGTACCGAGTTTTTGTTTTGTCCTGTTACTCTGAAGAAAAGACTCCAAACGTTACACAACAGACTCAACTGTGAATTGAAACAATCATTCACGTTCAGTCTTTGTAAAATTATTGCTGTGTGTCAGATCTATTTATTTAACTGCTGTAATGTCATTTAAGTTGTTTTTTGGGCAGGACTTTCTCTCTGTCCTGACTGCTGAACATAAATTATGCAAAAGTGTCTCTGTGTATTCTGCTGCAGCCTAATGGGAGCGCGTTCAGGATGATTTAAGGGTGAAGGAGCTGCTCTCTCTTCGCGGGTGTAAAGTATGAATAAAGGCCCTTGTGGCAGCTTCAATAAGGAGCTGTCCTTGCAAAATGTAAATGAGTCTGGCCTGTGAACCTGCTGATTTGATACTGGACCAGCAGCCCGGGGGGGATGTCAAGCACTTTACCCGTGTAATATTATCCACATTTATTATTCTGCATGAATAGTTTAGTTAACTTTGCTCAAACTATCTTATTTTTAAAGCAGATTTTGTGTGGTGAAATTCTTTTTTCAGATCATCATTGAGAGAAATACTGGCAGCACAAAGAAGCATTTATTGCTGAGGTCGGTGTGAGAGGATATCCAGAGAGGAAAAAGAGAGGATTTAAATAAAGTGGGGCACAGATGGCAAACAGAAACTTATTTGCATTGCATTACACTGATATAGTCTCTGTGAGTGTGAATGTCACCATAAGCAATGCACAGAAATGAAATAACAGCAACAAACAGTGATGATGCTTATGCAGGAAACTTAAAACCATTCAACATAACATTAATATTTATTGACTTTTTATCAGACAGCTGAATGACAGGAAGGGACAGAGAGAGTGGGAGCGATGACACGCAGTCGGTGGCCAATATGTGATTAAATATATTAGATGTTTGAAATTGTTAAGATGCTTTATTTATCCTCGTAATTTGAAATTTCCTCTGTTATAGCAGCCAAAACGAGAAACACAGACGTGCATAATTCTCCAGTCAGAGATCAAATAAATGTTTTAATCTTAAAATCAAAAATTCTAAAATTCACTGATTTTGCATCTCTGTTTGTGGAGTGAAACAGACTGAGTGAGGACCTGAAGCAGTGTGAGGAGGAGGCAGGCTTTAGGACTGAACCAGCTGATATGCTGCTACCTCCCTTTCTTCCAATACTTTGCCCCCGTGTCATTTCTCATTATTACACATGACTGAATTGATGGACATCTATGGTTTGATTTCTTTGCATGAGCAGATTGGATGAGTTTTTATCAACATCTGGTGAGAATTTCATGTCAGCAGCACATTTATAAATATGTTGTATTAGAAAGTTGATGACCTGTTGGATACTAATTTTACCTGCTGTATAAATATCTGTAAATATGTGTATGTTACTGAGGTTATAAAACATGTACTAAACAGTGAGGAAGGACTTATAATAGGATAGGGCATAAACAGGAAGGAAAATGATGCGTAGTTGTGAAATTAAATACTTTTATTTTTTGTTGTTGTTGTTGTTGTTGTTGTTGTTGTTGTTGTTGTGGGATTCTTCTACATGTTCAGAATAAAGCGCCTTCACAGATGAAATTCTTTTTACAATTTTCCTGACATGAAGTAAAATTATTCAAGCAAAAACAATTGAATGAAATATGAATTAATTAAAATAGACCAATAAAATTACTGAATAACATTCTATAAAACGTGAAGTCAAACCTGAATATAACACAACAAAATGAAAAAAAAAACACTAAAAAATAACTTACTGAGCCCAGCAAATGTCAGACGACATTACAGCCGATCAGTGTATCAGTGCGGCGCTGAAAAGAGTCCTGATGACTCTCTGTGAAAATATATATTATATATTAACATTTGTGTGTGTGTGTGTGTGTGTGTGTGTGTGTGTGTGTGTG
>NW_005187534.1:1385293-1388228 GCF_000239375.1 Pundamilia nyererei | reverse complement strand
TATATTTATATTTCTTCATACATTCTTATATATTTCTATACTGTGTATTTGTGTATTGTGTATTTTGTTGTACAGTTATTTTATTTTCAACTTTAATTTTTATATTTTATTTTATTCTTTCCTAGTTAAATTTACCCTTTTTAATTTTCATATTTACCTTATTCATAGCCTTTTTTTCTTTAGGTCACGAGCAGTTGTGTAAGCATTTCGCTGCAAATTTGAATTTGAATTTGAATTGAACATAGAACATTTTATTTGACTGAAATAAAACTAAAAAAGTAGTTTTTGGAACAATTTTGTGACAAAACAAAGTAAAACAGAGGAAATGTTTTTGGTTTTTGTCAGTTTGATCGACACAGTCAGACTTTATTATGTTTTTTTCATTAGACTTTGAACGTCTGAGTCAGTTTTCTGTATGCATTTTAATACCTATTCTGATTTCTTTTAAATCTTACTCCTAACAAAGCCCTTTATAGAATAATAATCATGACTTAATCATTACTAATTAACTCAAACTAAACATTTTCAATCAATCCTAAACTGAAAAGAAAAATCTGGAATCTAACTGAATCTAAAAGAAACTGGAAACAGAATAAAATAATAATAATAATAAAAGACGGTTTTGTGCTACCGGATGTTGCTGGATACAGTCTAGATCACGCAGACATATTGTTTGTCAGACAAACAAAAAAGCTCCAAAGCTCCAACGCTGTGATTAAGGTGAAGCCTACAGCAGGCAGATAGCAGACAGTCGAGCCCTGATTTGGCTAATCAGGTTCACTGCTGGAGCCTCTGCTGGACATTAGAGGAACTGCAGGTTTATTCACCTCCAAGGTGGATTCATGTATTTTTAAAAGTCAGTATAGTAATGTGCCCGTGGTGTTGGGTAACATTTTATCTAATATGATAATATGAACAACAAGCATATGTCAGGATTGGTATGATTAGCATTTACTGGTTGTGTTTTTATTATTTTCAATTTATTCATTTTTAATTTTAAAATTATTTTTTGCCTTTTTGTTATTGACACACACACACACACACACACACACACACACACAAATGTTTATTGATGTTTTTTACCTCTAGGCTGCAAAAAAGTGAGATGTTATATGTAGTTCAGAGTTTATTGATGGTTACAGTTTGTGAGTAAAGTTTGGAGCGAGTGTTTCAAGTGTCCAAAGCTGTATCTGCCGTCTCCACACACCGAGGTTAGTGTTGACATATGGCTGCTGTCTTATCAGGTTTCTGCAGCAGAGATCCGTCTTTCACATTATCAACTGTTACTGGGTCATTTTACAAGATCTGAGCATACTCAGACGCACCCTTTCCCTCAGGTCACAGGAGCTGTGAATCATGGTGAGAGTGAACATTTACACCGAAACAAAGCTGCGACAGTCACACTCGAGACGCTCCCTGTGCAGCTGCTATTTTAAAAATCCTTGTGGAAGTGTTAAGGTTCAATGCAGGGGACTCAAACGCGGGACTCCTGAATCAGCTGAACACAAGGATTTATTTACAGAGTTCACCAGGTGTATATACAGAGAGTGCCGGGCAGTGCTATATACAACAATGTGAGGGACGGGGCTCCAGAGAAATCCAAGGGGGGAATCACTCGCTCTCCAATTCTCCACATACACGACTGCAGTTCCTTTCTTTACACTTGACACACAGATTCACATGGGAAAGGTTATCCAGGGGGTGCGTGGTAGACAACGATCCAGCGAAGACCAGCAGTCACCTCCTGGCTTAAATGCCGTTCACCTTGATGGGCATCAGGTGTGTTCTTTTCCGTGGGCGTGGGCCGAGGGCGTGAACCCACAATGAGTTCCGCCCTGGCGACAGAGAGGAGGAGAGAGAGAGAAAAGAAAGAAAAAGGCCGATCAGCGTCTCGCCGATCCCCCAGGCCGTGACAGGAAGAGGTGAAAAGTTGACAGGCTTTTCTTCTGAAGGAGCAGCTTTAAAATTGACTTTAAACGCAGGACGATGAAAAGACTCTGAGACTAAAAGAGACGCAGAGAAGAATAAGCTCAAGGTAAAGAAAAGACACCCCAACATGTTTTATCATTTTAGGAACAGACTATCAAGTATGGCCTCCTCACGTCTTCTATTTGAATGCATGGAAAACAACTGCAACAATCGCAGCTTCAATTATAATTCCCGTGGGTACATAACCTTTAAGAGGGGATTTTTTCCTGTTGTTGGGATTTCATCTTCTGACGTTTATTGGAGACATCGAATAGAGTAAGTTCTCAGAGTTCGGGACAGTGTCTATAGTGAGAAAAGACTGTGTTTGCTCTCTTGATCTTTTAATTTTGTGCGTAAGAGCCTAAATAAAAGATAACTTTTTCCTTATTAATGCCGCAGCCCTTTGAAATGTTCCTACAGACTCTATTGAATTAACCTGATACTTAACTGTTACGAGGAAATCGTGCCTTTAGCAGTCAGTTTAGTTTATAAAATATTATGAGCAATTATTAGAGAAAAGGTCACTTCAATAAAAACCTTTGGTAACCTTTTTGTTATTTACAGTGCCAACCTGGCAGAATGAAAGCCTCCTGAGGAAATGGCAGCACTTTAATTTAATTATCAAAAGTTCTAACGCCGTCACACTGCCCCCTGCTGGATAAACACTTTGATCCTAGTACTGCAGAGGGTAGTTACAAAAAGTACCTTTAAGAACAAGACTTAAGGGTAATTTGCAAGTATTATACAGGTGCATGTGCAGCACAGCAGACTTACAGACATCAGCACAGATACAATTATTCTGATTTTATTCATTTGTGACGATGAACTCGACTTGCTGGGTCATAAACATGAGCTATAGGACAGTCTCTCAGATTATCCAGCAGATGCAGCTCCCTCACACAAACACACACACACACACACACACACACACACACACACACACACACACACACACACACACACACAC
>NW_005187534.1:1376591-1385273 GCF_000239375.1 Pundamilia nyererei | reverse complement strand
ACACACACACACACACACACACACACACACACACACACACACACACACACACACACACACACACACATACACATACACATACACAGGCATCCAACATTAGATCAGTGTGATGTGCGATTAATTAGATCACATTTCCACAGCAGCAGGGCCACAGGGCTGTAAATAGGTGGTAATGTGAGGCAGTAAAAGTCTGAGGGCCAGACTGGGACACTGACAACAAAGTGCACAAATACACACACACATGTGTGATGATACATCTGTGAGGACAATAGTGAGACACTGCAAGGACAACACAAAGAGGAATCCTGACCAATAAATCCACAATTTCCTCAGTCCCAGGTTTCAGTGAATACAAGGCAGACGTAGCTGTGTACTTGGAACCTCCAGCAGAAATAAAATGAAAAGGGGAAAACCTGGGAGGGAAAAGTGCTGTGCCTATGTGATTATTCTTTGGAAGATTTTACAAAATGAGCTGTCCTGTTAAAGCAGTGTCAGGTAGACGTGACATGTGGAAAATCCATTTTCTTCAGCAGTCTGAGTGCTCATGTCCAAACTTCTCTCTCCTCTGCTACCTCATCAGCTCTTCTGACAGGACACTGAAGTGTTTCTAAGCCAGTCGGAGGTCAAATCTCTCTAGTGTGCCCTAGGTCTGCCTGAGGGGCTTCTCCTGGTTGGACACACCTGTAAAAATGTAACCTAGCAAGTGTCCAGCAGGCATCCTAGTCAGAAGCCTGAACGACCGAGCTCTACTCTGAAACGGCTGATCTCTAGATGAACAAGCTTTCCTTTCTGGAAACACCCTCCCACATAAAGCCAGAAGCACAGATCAGTCAGTTAAAGTCTTAACCTTCATCACAAGTGTGATGAGGCTGGGATGAGCCATCTTGAAGTCAGTGGGGAAAAAGGTGAAATTGGCACACCAGGGTCAGAGTGACTTGGTGCCCCAAGTGGAGGATTTCAAGTACCATGGGTACTTGAAAGTCGGGGAAGAAGGGAGCAGCAGACTGATAGATGTGTGCAGCATCTGCAGCCCCAGTCTGCTCTGTGTTCCTACCCTCAGCTATGACCTCCAGCTGTGGGGAGGATGAGATCGTGGTTATGAGCGCCACAAATGAGTTCGTTAGAGAAAGGGTGAGGAGCTCAGTTAATCTTTCCCCTCACCTGGCAGATTGTCGCCCTTCCTGAGGTTAGTTCTGCTCAAGATCTCTTCCTCTCAAAAGGGACTTCTTCCTCTCCACAGTAGCCAGTGTGCTTATCTGATCCTTAATATTGCACAGTCCTTATCTTATAATAAAATGACCTTGACATAACAGTTGCTGTAAAGAGATTCTGTATAATAAATAAATACCGCATTAGTATTTGTAATTCAAATGACCAAACTGCAGAGAAAAGCTTGTGAAATATCTGGAGAAAAGCATAACAGACGCAAAATATTTTATCTTTTCTATTCCACGTCAACTTTTGGCGTCACAAAGCATCCTGCAGCACGGGGTCATTCAGAGCGCTCTCATTGGCTGGTATTCTGGCAGTGACATCAAAACATCTGTTGATCCGGAAAATTCTGGGCTTAAATAGATTTGATTAACAGCTGATGCTGGTCTTTTATTTATTGCTTTCATTTCTTTTATTTAGTTTTTGTTGTTAGCTCCGAATCTTAAAGGTGAAAAATTAGCAAAACTGACGAAACAAATGAATGAACATGTGGTTAGCTCTGCTTGTGCTGACATCAGTGAATGGATGAAAACTCACGCAAATCATCAAAGACATTTATATTTAATAAAATATGATCTTTTCTCAGGAACCAGCCTCATTTGACTCTTTTCAGCAGTTCCATCTGATAGAATAAGAAGAGATTTTAAAAGAATTGCATGAAATGAATGCAGACCATGCGTTGATGGGTAAACAGCGCCCTCTTGTGTTCAGACGAGGAATGACTCAAACCGCATCATCGTCTCAGTTTTAAGATCTAATTTTTAAAGCAAGCAAACTGAGATATTACTTTGTTCTTTGTTTGTTTATTTATGAATTATTTCAGTTTCAGTTTTCTTCTGTAATCATTTATCTGACTATCAGTTCCCCATTTATTTACTTTCTTTCCACAGTTTTACTTTCAGCAGCCAATTTGTTGTTTTCAACCAACCAGCAGTCGTACAGTTAAACCCATGCTGCATAAATTAGCGCTCCCTCCATCTCCTGAAGAGGCGTTGCCTTTGCAGGCCTCCACTGTAAATAAGGATGTGTGCTTAATGACTTTCCTGACTAGCAAACTTTTTTTTATTTGTAAAACCTGATCTTAAGAGCTTGAAAAGTTGAAATGTAAAAACAAAAACAAAAAAAGCATTTTTTTTTTGTTTTTACATTTGTGAGGATGTTTCACGTCTCATTCAAGAGGCTTCTTCAGTTCTAAAAGAAAAAGGCGTTGAGTCCCAGGTATTTAACCTGTAGTGGCCCCTGTGGAGGTGCTCGTTCACCCACTGTTGATCATTAGACTTGTCACGTGACCCTGAAGAACTGAAGAAGCCTATTGGTTGAAAAGTGAAACACCCTCACAAACTTTGTCTTCAGTTTTCAAACTCTTAAGACTACCAGTGAGAATCTTGTGAATATAATAATAATAATAATAATAATAATAATAATAATAATAATAATAATAATAATAATAATAATAATAATAATGTCTCATCTGCTGTTTATTTTTCAAACACAGAGGTTATAAAAAGTACCTTCAGCGACGTCCTTCTTATTTGTCTCCAAAGCAGAAATGAGGCAAATTCAAATCACATTTTTAAAATCATCTTCTACATTAATGTAATCATTGATTTATTTGCTCTCTGTTGATGTTTTTCCCTGACCGCCTGTTTGTTGTTGGGTAGATTTTGGCACTTTTGATCCTTCATTTAAAAAATTGTTTGTTTTTTTTATTTCATGAAACATTTTGGACAAGAATCTAAACATCCAAACTTCTTTTCCGATCCTTTCGTCCTTTGTTAAAGTTTCCTTCATTTTTCCAGCCTTCTTCAGAAACACGCTTGTGTTTGGGCCGGATCAGAAACATCATCATGTGCAGGAAATAGCTGCACCGCTCACCCTCCTCTTCCTCCTCCTGTCTGAATCTCCTCTGAACTCCAGTAACCTCTCTCCCTCTCCTCTCTGTTTTTTGGGGGAAAGGCGTGTGCGAGCGCGTCGCTGCCAAGCGGCCTGAAGCTGAGGATTCTGCTCCTCTCGCTCTCCCAGATGTTGCTCCTGCTCTCTGTCCCACACTTTGAGGCGTTGCTATGAATCAAACCAAATATTCCTCCTGACAACAGATGCCTCTCCCCTCTGAGCTCCTCTGTGCTCTCACATCAGCACAAACTGACAGCGATCAGACAGGATGAACCGACCAACCCGCTGTCCTTACACGCACGCACACGCGCACACACACACGCACACACACACACACACACACACTGCCTGTGTTTTTATTCAAATTCAACGCATTATGGAAAACCTTTTATTTACTTGGATTTTACAGTTCTCCACCAAATAAACAAATAAAGATCTTTTTCATGCAGTTTGCTTCATATTCCTCTGGTCCCTTCACCCCCGTGTCACATCGCAGAGGAGCGTTGCCACCAGGCGGCGGAGGAGCTCACCGTCACGGTAACACCATCCGCCCTCCGTAAACTGCAATGTGTGGCCCAAATGTGCATTTGAAAAAAAAAACACACTGTTGACAGAGACGCAGGCAGGCTGGGAGTTTATTTCTCACTTCCAGGATGAAGAAACATTTGCATGTTGACAAACAACGATTTAGCTTCAGTAGTTACTGAACACAGTCGAGACATTTGCCTGCATTTGTGTGACGTAGACCTATAGTTGTGTTATATCAAACCTGTCTCCTCCACTCTCCTCCATCCCCTCCCCACACAAAGCTGAGTTTTCACAGTCACACTTAGAAATGTCCTCCTCCTATTTTCTTTCATTTCGTGATGATTGTGGTGGATCAGCGTAGCTGCTACACACACACACACACACACACACACACACACACACACTCTCTCTCTCTCTCTCTCTCTCTAACTTCAAAGCCTGTGGAAATCTGGGTATTAGCTTGTGTGCCTGTGCACACCCAGACACATCTGTGTTGCAAGAGTTGGTTATATGAGCAGGTCCAACATGAACGTACAACTCGGCGGATTGAATTTATATCTGTCTCTCTATTAACTTAATGCATCAGTGGGGAAATTACAGAAATTGATTGGTGAGCTATCGCCTATCACTTTGCCCAGCGTTGATCCCTGGCTGTGCTCGTGTCATTAGCAATTCTGAGACCCAAATGTTAGGAGTTAAAAGTGTCCCCAGATTCTTTCATTTCCAATAAAATTATCAGTGTAGCTGTTACAATGAAGTTTAACACACTGGTATCTGTGAAATAATGATTTTACAGTATTTAGTTGAGTCAGAAGCTAGCAAGACTTTAGCCAGCTAGCTTCCATCTAAAGATGATAGTATGACAGTCCGAAGCCTTTCTAAAGAAGCGAACCATACAGCTCTGCTAGAAATTTGAACACAAACCAAGATGAAGATCTAAATACGAGTAACATATCTAGCTACCATACCTGGTACCATACCTGGTAGCTAGGTATGGTTTGGCTAATATAAACACATTAGCACAGCAAAGATGGAGGATGAGGCTGAAGTTGTTCTCAATAGAAGTCATGATTATGCTGCTCTTTGGTTTTGTTTACTCACTCTGAACAAGTCCTGATTCTAAGCTCAGTGTCCTCTCTAAAATATGAGTCAGCCCAACTAGCACCCAAATACGTACTGGACCACCGCGAGTCCATGGGTTGTAGTGAGTTTCAAAACTGAGCTTAAAGATGTGTTTGACCTGATCATGGATGGAGCCAATCCTAGCTAGCATAGGGCGAAAGGCAGGAGGGTACATCCAGGCCAGGCTGCCAGAGTGTCCCATTGGATAAGACGGACAACCATTCCCTGCACATCAACAGTGCTGATAATAAACTGAAGAAGCTGGGAATGACCACTCAAGAGTTTCTGAATGCTCGTATCTGTTCAAATAAAGAAGATAAAAACAACCAAAGCCCATTAAAAAGATGAGGGCCCCATCCAACACAGGACAGTCTTATAACTGATCTTTAAACTGATTCTGGCAGCAAGATAAACCTTTAATAACTACGTATAATCAAACTAATAACCTATAATCAAGCTTCTTGCAACATTTTTACTTTTTGGATACTCGCTGGTTCGCATTAGGTGGTTTTAAAAAACTGTACAGTTTCCTCTTTGCCATCCAGTCCACATCTGCTCAGAGACAGAAACTGGTTACCTGAGATCCCCATATCAGGGATGTTAAAGTGAATGTTTAAAGCAGGCTGCAGCCCGGGTTTGGCTCTCAGGGATTATTTGTGTATGCAGTGACCTAATTGCTTGAAACTTCAGCTATGTTTTGATATCAGGCTCCATTAATGTAATAGTCTACATATAACAGAACATAAGGAAAGGCCAGAAAGGTCTCGTTTAATAACCTTTGCGAGAATAAACACACATGTTTGTGCTGAAAAAAGCAAGCAGTCCTTCAGCTGACTGCTCACTCATTCATTCACTCTTTATGTTTTCATCTCCCCTCTCTTTAGTTCATTTTCCAGATCTGTGTCGGATCCCCAAATTGTTTAAGGAGAGATCCGCAGCCCATAAATCCATGAGTCAGCCGCAGTCCTGCTGCTGTTATGTAACATTCCCATAATGCAACAGTGCCTGGTCCCTCAGTCTGCTGCCTCGAATCCCAGCACGCCACGATGTAACAAAGAGGAGAACAAATCTGATCTGTCATCAGACATAAACACAACATGTCTGTTTACTACAGCTGATGTCTCCAGCGTGGGCCGGAGGCTCACACGAGAGCTCCCAGCAGCTTTGTGTTTCACCATCAGGTGCAGAGAGGCCCGAGCGAATGAATGTCTGAGGTCCAGAAGCCATAAAAAACTCTGTGCTGACGCAAAACACATCTGCTGTTACAGCAACCCTCAGCGCTTGCTGCTGAACAGACTCTGAGCTCGGAAAACAAACAGAGCTCGAGCCGACGGCGAGACTCGACCAATTTTAGAAAAGCTGGTGCCTGAAAGCTGCTTTCGGTTCCTCTACAAAAACAAACTGCTTGTCCAAAAAGTCCATTTTTACACAGCAGCTGACCACCTCTGTGTGATGAGTGAAGCTCAACAGAAAGTTCTCCACTTCATGTTCACGTGTTCCTCAGGTTATTCTGTTGTCACAGGTAAGTCAAAGACGGGGACACAATATTAGGAACCACTGTCAGTGAAAGTCAGTACAATTACAAAGTATTATTTTATTTCATTCAGATTTATTACAGGAATGTTGCCTATAACACCTCGACCATCATTGCTCTCCTTTAGCAGGTTGTAGTTGTTGTTGAGGAGGTTGAAAATGTTTGAAACCTGAAACACATCTTTAGTTAGTCACACAGAAAGTTTGTAGACTGCTGGAGCTTTTCACCCCGGCCTTAGCCTGAAAAAGCTATGTGGGCCCGCCACCCACAGGAGGGGTCGTACAGGTTCAACGCTCTTTGAATCAGTCAGAGATGGAGGTCCTCGAGGCCCAATCCCCAGTTCCAAACCAGCTGAAACACTAGTTCATGCATTTATTACTTCCAGGCTGGACGACTGTAATTCATTATTATCAGGAAGTCCTAAAAACTCCCTGAAAATCCTTCAGCTGATCCAAAATGCTGCAGCATTAAACCATGTTTAATAAAAAAAGGTGGTGATTCCAACCCTTTGGTCTCCGAAGTGAAACAAAAGCAGGTACTAGAAAGAGAGAGCATATACTTCACTTCACCCATACTGACTTCTCTTGAGTGACTCCGTGTTAAATCCAGAAAACGAGGTTTTGAATAGAATCAGGCCCCATCTTTTCTGAAAGACCTCATTTTACCGTATCACCCCAATAGAGCACTACTTAAAAGTAGAATTGGAGGCAGAGCCTTCAGCTGCCAGGCCCCTCTTCAGTGGAACCAGCTTCCAATACTTTTAATATTAGGCTCAACTTTCCTTTGTGACAAAGCATATGGTTAGGGCCGATCAGGTGACCGTGAATCCCCCCTTCATTACCCTGCAGTAGGTCTGGGTGTGTGTTTCGGTCAGCTGCAGCATTTCAAGCTGACATTTCATCAAATCAAGATGTTAACCAACTGAAAAAAGGATGATACAGAAGATGTGATTGGTTGGAGCTACATCCACTGAAACTTAGTGTACACTTAAGCCTATATTAACCTATAAATACAAGACAAAAATACACACTGTGGCACTCGGCTTGTCCCCTAAATTGCAACTGGCACTGCGAGGTACCAGCAAAAGCAGCACATTGTCACCACTAACCATATATTTCAGCTCTGCTTCGTTTGATACAAGCCTCAGTTGTCTGACTTTATACTGGCCTTGGAATAAAAGTGAGTGCAAAAGAGCAGAGCTTGCATTATGAGAATATCTGATCTAAAAATGTGTTCAAGGCTTTTCCAGGACCTGCAGAAAGACTGGAGCTGTTTTTAGGAAACCAGACGGAGAGTTCAGATGATCTCAAGCTTACCGAGAAAACCACACACACACACACACACACACACACACACACACACACACACACACACACACACACACACACACACACAGATTTGTGAGGAGCTGTTCAGTTTCTTTATGTTCAGTGAGAGTTGGCCTGTAGCCCAGATCTAGTTTCTCTAATTATGGACAGAAGTTAAATTGTGGCGGTGACGCAGAGTCTACAGCTCCGCACAGTCAACGCAGGAGGAATCACAGCTCCTTACTTCCCTTCAGCTTCCTTTCAAAACAAAAGTACCAGTGTGGAAATAGCAAAGTATACAATACATTTGGAATTATCATCAGAGACACAGATGCTCAGTGCTCACAGTGTACCAGTTATTTTCTGACCACTTGTTTAATGTCCATAAATAAATCTCACAGAAAAATTCTGATAATAAGAAAATCCAAATGAGCAGAGGAGAGAGAAGAGAGAAAAGCAGACAAACAAGACCAAACAAAGTGTGGGAGAGAGCAGGCAACAGGTTTTATATCTCACAAAGAAAATGCCTTTAAAAATGTTTGAAACCCAAAAACAGATAAACGAGGAAATATTTTCTTCCTCGTTAATACATTTCTGTTTCTACCAAGCAAAAGGACAACAAGCATGTCCCTCCCACCTGCTGACGAAATATCAGATGACGATTTTTTGACATAAATCACAATTCCGAGATGATCGCTTTATGTTATATAAATAAAATTATTGGTTTCTTAACTTTAAGCAATGTGATTTAAAAAAAATATTAATGAATGCACTTATTTATGTAATAATTATTTTTAATTACGTATTTTCTATTCTTGCTTTTTTGATTGGACCTTTTTTGCAGGTATTCGTTGATTCTTGTTGCGTTTATATTTGCTTGAATTACTTAAATTCACAGAGATTGTGAAAGTTTCAGCACCAACATGCGTTTATTCTTACAAAGGTTCTTTCGTTCTCTCTTCTAAAGCTCATGTTGCCCACTGTCTGCCGTTATTTCCTCCTCTCTCTAGCTCTCTCTCTCCCGTGTGTGTGTGTGTGTGTGTGTGTGTGTGTGTGTGTGTGTGTGTGTGTGTGTGTGTGTGTGTG
>NW_005187534.1:1364433-1376571 GCF_000239375.1 Pundamilia nyererei | reverse complement strand
GAGAGAGAGAGAGAGAGAGAGAGAGAGAGAGAAGCTGTGCTCTCCAGGCGCCTCCTCCTCCTTCTCCAAACATGGCGCCGGCCCGCAGCTGTGCTGCCTCCCCGTCAGACGACGCAGAGAGGGAGAGAAAGAGAAGAAGAAGCGGGTAGAAACTCGCCCCAAAGTTTAGGAAAAAAACTTAATTTAAAACCAAGACTGCTTCGGGCTTTTTAAAGTACATCGGAGACTTTACGCGCCGCTTTTGGAGACGTTTACGCGTCAGGCTGTGCGCGTAACGGAAAGCCCACCTGTCCGACGAAGGTAGATTTCACTCCGTTTCTCGTAGGATGTGAGTCTTCCTGATTTTGGTGAAATAACGGAGCAGAGCGAGCAGGCAGCCGGGGGACTCGGGGTCAGAGCTGGCTCTGGTTAAAAACATGTGCAGCCCTGTAACCAACAGCAGCACAGAGGCTGTAGAGGAGTGAGTCTTTCCAGGGGACGGGGAAAAACGCAAAACAACGTTTCCACTCTTCCACACTCAGAGGATGGATGGAGAACATTCTGCGCTGTCAGGAGTTGAGAGGGAGAGAGAGAGGCTCCCACCAATTTACAACAGCTCCCCTCCTGCTGTAAGAAACCCGCCTTTTATCTTTATCTATTCCACAACAGAGCGATCCCTGTCATCCCTTTCTGTTTGTTGTACAGAAAACATGTTTCACGTGCTACTGGTTGTTCTGGTGATAATGAGGCATATTTGAAAAGTTATAAAAATAATAAGCAACGTTTGAACATTACAGGTAGAAATGTTAGACATCATTATCCCGTTTGAAAAAGACAATATATGAATTCAGGGTAAGGTTTTTCATGCATGTGCTTTAAAAAGACAAACCAATGACAGGTTTTTAGGAAGCATTCATCTTTGCAACTGGTGCAGGTTCAGGAACCGCACTGGGGTCTGTGTGCCCACACTGTTACATTCAGAACTGATTGTTTGAGTTTTACTGTGTAATAATAGATATCAGGCGTTTTCTGCCTCATTGTGCATTTATTGTACAGGCAGCTTTGCATTCAATGTTCTAAGAAATAATAAAAAAACATTATGCAACACAAACCACGGTAATTAGAGCAAAGGATTTTACTGCAGGTCATCACTGCATGAGTCTCTCAGCGTGCATCTTTTTTAATGCAGTTTCACGTTCCACTTGATCCAAAATCATTTTGTAATAAGAAAAAAATCTTCACTTTTTGTACTTCAGGAATCGGGTACATGGATTTGAACTTGTGTAAAGTCCCCTAAACTTCCTGAACAGATAGAAAGGTGACATTTAACAAAAAAAATAAATAAAAGACTGCACTTTTGTTGCTTTTTGGAAAAAGTGATGCCCCTGCCTTACATAATGATGCCTGACTCCAGCTCTCCAGCAGTGATGTAATCATTCGAACACAGAGCCGGGCGCTCGCCTCGCTTGTTGGGCTTTTCACCGGCGTTGTTTTCGGTTTGGTTCTCTGTGTCACTTTGGAGCAGACTGGCGGGCTCGCTGGCTGCTCGGTTGATGTCATCTACATTGTGTCAGGGAGCAGGAATGTGCAGATCAGAAGGTTCGGGGCTAATAAACAGTCTGTCACTGCTGAGACCCACTCTGTCTGGAAATGCCATAAAGTGGCCGCATGCGCTTTTTCTCTCCGGGGCTTTGGCCTGACTGATTCTGATTCTTCTTCAGAAGTTTTCTGGCTGCTTAGGCTCAGTGCGAGCTGAAAAGATTCAGGCTTCAAGTTTGGAGAAACAGCTCCTGGAGACAGTGGCTGCCATTGTTTTACCCATCAGTAAAAACAGACCAATTGAAGGCAGCTGGTGCTCCCTGTTTTTTTTTTTTTTTACCTGATCCAGAATTCTTGTTTCTGAGAGTTGCCCGATGATGAGAAAGCATGTTATTATCTGGAAGACTTTTTCCAGACCTCCAAGAGTTTGATGAGCTGATGATCTGGTTACTTAAGTCAAGTAAAACCTGACTCAGCAGATTCATGACAAACATTTTTTTGGGTTTCAAGCTTTGATTGTTGGGTTCTGCTGTTTTTCCCTGAAAGTATTTCAACTGTGAGTTATTGCATATAAAATCAGCCAAATCTGAAATAAAGCCGGTTTAAAGGTTTTAATTCCTTGACTAAATAGAAACTCGACTTTTACATGTGTTACAAGTTGTTAGAATATGACTGTGTCACACACAGAAGATGAGCCTTGTGTTAATTGTTATATTGAAATTGAAATAAAAATAGTTTCTCTGAATTTTTTTTCATGTCACTGTGGGATGGTGCTTCAGGGTTTAGCACTGGGAGCTCACAGGTGGACGCTCCTCCTGTTCTCCCAGGTTTGTCCTGGAGCTGGCTTAGTTCTTGGCTCAGGGAATTCTTAAACGCTTTGCTTCCAGGTTTAAAAACATCTTTGATAGACTTCCATTTATATGGTTCCACTCCACACAAACTTTCACAGTAGCATCTCTGTAGATATGCTGATTTTTATTACACACAGTATTTCCAGCATGTAGCCACATGGTTATATTTGAGCATTTCCATCATCCATCTGACGCCATCCACGATTATTTTGATGTTGGACAGTCTCCTTTGTCTTTGTTTAGCAGTTCAGCTGCTGGTAAGCAGCTAGCCCTGGCCCTTTATTCTTTCATGTTTTCTCTGTTGATCATTGCCATGGCAACATGTTTCAAGTACCTGCTGATTAGCCTATTAAGAAAAGCCTTGAAGCATAAATTAAGTGGCACAAGCTGAGTGCGATTTGATTTGAAGATGACTTTCTGAGAATGCCTTTGACAGACCTGGCTCGCGTTCATCTAATCCATCCATGATAATCCATAACCAGGGAATTCAGTTTAAAATGAATTACATGTGGATTTGAAGATGAGATTCCCAGTTTGGAGGAGAAAATAACTCCAAATATAAGAATGTTTGTCAGACAGAAATGATTTTTTGTACAGATTGCCTGGGTGACATTCGTGTTTATCCACAGCAAACAGCCAGCGTGCTAACTGAATCTTCGCTGACAGCTTGCTAGACATTGAAAGAGCAGCAGTGCTTCAGTGAGTGTGTCTGTGTTTGTGTTCATCTCAGCTTCAGACTAAACTCAGAACTCCACAGAAACTCTTGGTGTTCCCCTAGTTTCCCTTTAGTCCCCTGTCCAGGATGACATCGGGGCTTTCCTTTGACTTTGAACACAACACGCCGGCTCTGAGATGAGCTTCAGGTTCTCTTTGAACACGCAGTGCACATCTGATTTCTGCGTCTTAAAGAAAGAGCTCAACTTTATTTGCTTTGCCACTGCAGACAGCGCGTCCTCAGTATAAACAGGACTGATCATCAGAGCACGTGACCCCGGTGTAACCTGCAGTGTTTCACGTCACTTTTTGGTATAATCTCAGCTCGCTTCACATCTCCAGCAAGGTGGTACTAAATAACGAGGCTCCTGGGAACTGTGCACGATTACTAAACCAAAGAAAAAGAGCCAGCTCAGAGCCAGGCAGTACTGGGCTACTCTGTCAGTGGTTTGGGGAGTTTTTCTTCAGCCCCAGATATTGGCGCTTGGTGAAAAATCCTAACGGGACTAATGCTTGCTTTATTTTGCCATGACCGGTCTCCAAACTGATGCCATACTTGTGGTGATGATGCTGATGATGATGCACCAGAATGAGCTCACTGATTCTGTGAGCCATCTCGGATAAATGTTGGCTGCTCATTGGAGCTGATTTCAGCCTAAATCAACCCAAACCAGCTGACTTGAACACAAGTTTAAATCTGGGATCCAGAGTCAGACTCACATCTGGTGCTGTGCTTCCAAAACTCAGCCAGATCTGGCATCATTAAGCCGTGCTTACTCAAACTTGATGAGGAATAATGTCTGTGTATTTGGAAACCATTTCTAACAGACTGTTGAGTCTTTGTGTTCAGGAAGCAGACTGTACATCAGCTGCAGGTCAATCTGCTGGATGAGATCGTGAACTGAAGCATCTATAGCTGGTGTAAAGACAGTGCTTCACGTTTATATACAGCATATTCGATCTGATTAGAGATGAGCAGCTGACAGAGGAGAGGCTGAGCAGAGTGTGTGAGACACAGTCAGACGCTGAGCTCTTCGTGGCGTGGTTTCTCTCTGGATGACAGCATTTCCTCTCAGACTAAATGACTGAGCAGAGTCGGACACGACGGAAATCACAAGACTGCTGCTAAAGCCGTTTAATTATTGTCAGATGTGAAGCGGGATCTAGTTATCGAGAAAACTTGAGCAGGAATGATTTGTTGACAGCCTCATTTCCTTGATCGAGTTGTTTATGCTGCACGCTTTCCCGGACATCACCTGTCAATCAGCTGGCGTGGGCGGGCCTGTGGCGATGATGAAAGAGTGAGTGATGTGGCTTCACTGGGAGAGGACTGTAATTATACACACATCACTTCTAAGGGAGTGATGCAGGAAAGCAGCTCTGCATGAAGAGAACGAAGAAGTTTACAGCGGCGCTTCGGGCTCTGTGAGGTCTTCAACACCGTGGCAGCACGTCGATATTTAGCATCTTAGTTTGGCTTTTTAGTGCACTAATTAGCACCATTTATGAAGCAAATATACTTATATACAGCATATATACCATATATACAGCAAACTGATGTCAGTGTCATTAATTTCATGAACATTTATCAACAAAAATGTTCTTAATGGAAACCAGCTGAGCTGATAAATGATAATAAATGCAAGTAAAAAATGTATAAAATATCTCAACAGTGTCGTTGTTGTATAGGTCACAGTTATGCGATGGTAATATGACAGTTCCAAATCAAACATGTTAGTTCAGACATCAACGTCAAGCTCAGCCACAATCCCAGCCCCTGAGATGTACTGGGATTGTGGCTGAGCGTGACAGTGCCAACCCACATCATGATGGCTCAGCTGATACCTTTCTACATATCACAAACTGCATGTCGGCTGTGTTACTTAGGCTGCTTTAGCTTGCCCGCAGTTCTTGCCCATCTGCCGGCTGCTTTGCAACCCACCTCCACCTTTAGCTTAATAAGATCGTTTTTGATTCTGGGCACAAAAGCAGTGACGAGCAGTCAGGCTTGCAGCGTTATAACTGTTTCCACTGTGGCCACAACATTTTTCTCTGGAGTGCTCGTTTTGGCTCAACCCTGTTTTATTGGGGTTTGCTGCTAATTAAAGGGGAAAATAGGTCTAAAGGAACCTTTCAAAAGATTTAAGTAAATGCATGTCAGTATCTGTTTTTAAAAACTTTTTAACACCAAATTGTCCTCTGAAGATATATAAGATAGAGTCCTTACAATAGAGACAAGATGACAGCAATACAAGCTACATTGTAGCCACAGCCACCCCTTTGCAGGCTGCCGGACACTGCTGCTAGGCCCTCTGACCACCAACAGTAGACAACGGGTGAAGTGTCTTGCCCAAGGACACAATGGCAGAGACTGTCCAAGCCGGGGCTCGAACCGGCAACCTTTCGATGACAAGGTGAACTCCCAACTCTTGAGCCGTGATCGCCCCAATCTCCAAGAGAGATCTGCTGTGATTATTTGGATGTTAAATACTGGTTTTGTTGTCAAATAGCTGTATGAGTCTGAATGTAAGTTTGCAAAAAAATTCAAAATAAAAACATTCAATACTGAGGAAACATGTATATCCTGACTTTTGTGGAAATGTCCTTAAACAGCTGTAGTTAAAACACCAAATGTCAGGCTCGCAGAGTCTCAAGAAGAAAAGCCAACGAGTTAGAAAGCTGTGCATTAAACGCTTTTTGCAGAATTTCTCAACCTGTGGCGATTTAACGAACTCAGATGGAGCAACTGCTTTACTGCCTGCACTGAGTGAAATTTAAATGCACTTTAATTTGAAGTAATGAGAATCTTCTTCGACATGTGATTTATTGAATGATTTCAGTGTCTGCTTTTGTATTCCTGCATTAATTCTGGGTTTTCAAAAAGTGTTTGATCTGATTTGAGTGAAAAACCTGTTGCATCTCATTAACACTGTGGAACGTCTGAGCTGAGAGATGAGATGAAAGGGCACGTGTCGGCTCGTGTGTGTGTGTGTGTGTGTGTATCTGTTGTACTATTTGTATTCTGCGTGACGTGTGACACATAAGACTGCACATACACAAATGAGCCACAACATTAAAAGCACTGCTGGGTGAATCACCTTGTTACAATCCAGTGTGCATTAAGAAGACCTCCTAACTTTGAGCCTGTTCAAATGGACTAGTTATAAAAATTTGAACTACTACCCAGTTGTGATGAATGGGGAAACTATCCATAGAGACCAGAGAGCATTTTTCTGTGTGTGTAAGACCGTAAACGTATGTATATCTACTGTGAAGTTGGGTATTTTTACGTTGGGGTCTATTGGGACTGACTTTGGAAGTTTGGCAGCCTCAAGTGGACGTTAGAGGAACTGCAGCTACTGGCACTCCCGCTTTGGCTTTGTTTTTCAGCCTGGAGGTTTCTGCATGAACGAAAGCACACCCCACGCATTACAGGCCTCACCCACAGCCCACAGGACTGTAAGCTGCCTCAGTAGCACAAGAGAGACACATACAAAATGAGACAGGTGGTTTTAATTATGTGGCTGATCGTCTATGCCATCATCGTAATCCTTTTTTTTTTTTGAAAATGTAGCGTGTACCTGACTGTTTTTCTGTTCTTTTTAGTGCTTTAGAGAAAATAACATGGAAAAACAACTGTGTGTGTGTGTGTGTGTGTGTGTGTGTGTGTGTGTGTGTGTGTGTGTGTGTATGTGTGTGTGTGGGCTGTCGTCAGGGCTAAAAGGGCTAAAATTCTGTTCACAATATCCCTCAGGGTCTCATTTCTTTTGAAACTGATTCATTTTGAATGGATGATTAACTGTCTTCCCGTTCCATCACCTGAACACAACACTGCTGGTGCTGCTGCTGTGTGTGTGTGTGTGTGTGTGTGCGTGCGTGTGCGTGTGCGTGTGTGTGTGTGTGCGTGTGTGTGTGTGTGTATGAGAGAGAGAGCGTGGTGTGTTTGCGGCTGTCCCGAGCGGCTGCTGTGCATCTGTTGAACTCCCCACCTCCTCTTCCTTCCACCTCTCAAGCCTCCTCTACGATCTGTTCTCTCCATCTGTTCTTTCATTTCCATTTCTTCACTGACTTCCTGTCTCATATCCTCCTTCATTTTTCCCCACTTTCTCCCATCTTTTCTGCATTACTTCACTTTCCCTCACTTATCCTTCTTTCCTGCTCTCTCTTTTCAACATGCTTTCTCATCAATCTTCTCATCTTGTTACCAAATTTTTCTCATTGCACTTGTGGTTCACAGACACCTAAAACTCATCAAATACCAAAAAGATTAGAAGTGTGATTCATCACAGAGAAGACTGAGTGAATATTAAGTTCATTCATTCGGTTCAGGTCATGTTGTCATTGTCTGTTCATGCAGCTGAAAACCTGATTTCATTTAGAGGTTCTGACTCTAGAAAGAAAGAGCTAGAGCACCACTAAGTGCTGGTTTCTTGGTGTTATGGGTGAAATCTGGGCTTAAAATGTTCACAATCGAGTTGAAGTCCTAACCTGGATCATCTAGAAGAGATAGAAAAAAGGAGAGAAGATGGAGGTTGTGTCTGGTTTCAAAGGGCTCCATAGTTCTGTTTTAGTTTGTATGTGATTGGATCTCGGAAAATAAACAGAGCTGGTTTTCCATAAAGTTTTGGAGTAAAGGTTTGTGTGTGTAGCTGAAGTCATGTCCGGTAGTCTCTCACTAAAGCTGGCATCTCCACTTTGATTCTCCACGTTTCTCTCAAGGTAGACTGGTGACATTGATTATGGAGTTACAGACTGAAGCGTTTGAGACTTCAGGACTTTGCAGTGGTTCAAAAAGATAAAACAAAGGAGGAGATAACTGGTCTGTTGTATGCAAAAAAACTTTCTTTCCACTCGTCTTCATGATCATCTTTTTGTGTGGTAGGGTTTGGGGCGAGGAGCCAAGCAGCCTTTTCCATCTCTGGGCACCTTCATCTCCACGCTCAGCCAGAGGAGGGACATGGCTGGACGTGGACTGGCTGGTGGCATCATGGGCAACTTGACCGGTAACCACGGACTCAGACACGGTGAGTTCAGGCACAACTTATTATTATTTCAGCAAACAGAGTAGTTTTGCCCCTTTTCTGTCTTTCTTTGCACATCGAAAAAGGAAATTTAATCAAATTCCCCAAAATGCTGTCTCTATCCTCCATTCTGTGTTCGTGCCTTTGGTCCAGGACCAGATTAGAGCTTTGGCTTTCAGGAAATGACACCGGACTCGAGCTAGCATTCATAAAACATTATGAGTAAAAATAAAAAATAATTTAAAAAACAGTTAAAAAAAACTCGATCCATCCATCTTCTTCCGCTTAGCAGGCTCGGGTCGCGTGGGCAGCAGCCTAAGGAGAGAAGCCCAGACCTGCCTTATTGTGGTGGAGAGGTTTGTGTGTTGCAGGGATCCCAGGGGCTTTGTTGTCTGGGGGCTTTTGCCACCTGGCAGGGTCTCCCATGGCAAACTGGTCCTGAGTGAGGGACCAGACAAAGAGCGATTCAGAAGAACCCTATGAGTAGAACACCAAGGGAACAGTTCACCCTTCCCGGGATAGAGTTACCGGGGCCCCGCCCTGGAGTCAGGCCCAGGAAGGGGGCCGAACGCAAGCGTCTGGTGGCTGGGCCTTAGTCCATAGGGCCCGGGCACAGTCCGAAAAGGGGACACGGGCCCATCAGCAGCCAGGAGCGAATTAAAACTGTTTTGGCAAAATCTGCCTGTTGAAAGAACCTGACTGGAGAAGCACTGCTCTGTAAACCCAAACGCTAAAAGGATTTAAATAGGAGAATTATTTGGAGTTATTTGTTGCATTCTCCCTTTTTTCCATTGATTTTTTTTACATTATTTTAAGCCAGATTTAAAAAAACGTATAATGTGCATCTAAGTTACTGCAATAATGCTGAAGCGTTCCAGCAGAATTAGACTGTTGAGCTGTCATTGGGAAAACACAGACACACAACCATTCGCACTGCACCACTGTGCCGCAGACACTGTGACAACTGATTCATATTAATGAAAAATATTTGAACTGACATAATAAGAACTTTACCATAGACATCATACAGAGATCAAGAGATATGACACTCACAAACCCAAACGATGAAGATGGTGTGATGTTGTGAAACTATGTGCATGCACAGTTTGATGCTGCTGCTGCAAATGGAATAAAGTGTTTAAAACCTGATTTAGGGGCAAAGGTGCCAAACCTCTGAAGTGTTGGCATTGATATGAAAGGTTTGGCTTTCTGCTGGCATATTTATATAGGATTAAGTTTTGAGACTTGCTTCCAGAAGCACTTTAAATATTTGATTACGTGCAATATGCACTACTTTACTGCAAAAAACATTGAAACTCTTAGAGCTTTTAATGTTTAGGTTCTTCACCATAAAAGCAATTGTGAGGCTTCTCTGTGGTTTTAAATGTGTAGATGGAAACACTTTGCCTTTAGCATCTTTAGTCAAATTGAACTTGTGCCTTTTTTACTTCTACTTGTGCAACAAGCTTTGCTCCGACTTCCTGTCGTCTGAATCGGCACTGCTTCATTCCAAAGCAGTAAAGCTGCTCAGTGTTTTGTAATATTGTTCGCCGCCTCTTTGCTCTCTTGGAAGCACCGATCCCCGTCCTCGTCTGCGATGTAATGATGTGTTACTTCCTCTGTTTACAGTGTGCTTGATGTATGCACTCACACTCTGTTTATGCTGCCTGCAAATGATGACATCGCTACTCTGAAATGAAAAGCTTTGAAAAGGAAGAAGAAGAGAAAAAGCTGTGCGGCTGTGGATTTCAACATCCCGCAGTGTGAGAAGATCAGACGCCTTCACTAATAACGAGACACTTACAGACATTTTTAAGGGATGATTCAGATCTCAGCTGACTCACAGTTGAAGCTCAAGTCACTTAGACTCAAGAGCTGGAAACAAGTAATAATTACAAATGGTTTGTTCTCCTGCACGTGAAGCATTTTTGGGCAAGTGGCATAAAAAATGTGTTTAGATAAGGTTTTTAGTTTCTCTTATTAAATTAGCATTGCAGTTATCAGATTGCGAGCTTTTCTGCGTGGCTTTAATTATTTTTTCATTGTGAGTGTTTTGACGGTAAAGGGGATGCTGCTTCCTGTTAAAGGCGTGGTTGTTTTTAAATGCCGCGTGAGAACAGAGACCCGGCGGAGCACCCACCAGCCCACTTTGTCACCACGGCTACTGATGCCAGAATAATTATACAAACCTCCGCCCCAAATGAAAACCATATGAAAGTGAAAACCATCAAGACACACACATGAGATATTGTTGCATTCCTCGGGCCCGTTACAGTCGGCCAGCCTGCTGGATAATCACCACAATTTGCTACTTCATCTGTAACGTGTTACGGGTTTTTGTAGAGATTTGTCAAAATAAAAGTGGAGTTTGGTCTCAGAAGGAACACTGTTCCACTGCAGCGTGATATGACTCAATGCAGTAAATATATAAAATGGCTAAATTGGTTGAACGAAGTGCAAAAGTCTTGAACCACCACTAGTTTCTTTGTATGTACTTCCGGTGAGCTTTCTCGTCATTTTTTAAAGTGGTCTTGAGTAACAGTTCTCGAGGCTTCTGCAGGTCTTTCAAAGTCCTTCTTTGGACTTTGGCTGCTTTTGCACTCGTTTTCAGTCCCAGCCTGGTATGTGATCAGTTTCAGAGAAGTGTCTGTTGAAACAATCAGATATAAAAAGGTAGCTAACTTAACAGACAATATAGCAAAAAAATAAATAAAAAACAAAATTTAAATCGAATCTTTAGGAACTGTTTTACTTGTAGCCTCTGGCAAAAATACCTCATATGTTCCTATTTCTTTTGCTAAAAATATGAAAAATGTCAAAGATGTCACAGTGTGACTGAAACAACATTTTTGCACTAATGCGGTGATTTCCAAAGAACTTTAGCTGCCATGTCTCAGAATCCTTAAAAAAGTTGTGGAAACTATGTACATGGAAGACCAATGAAGAAGTTTACATATCCACTGGTGTTTGACTGCAGTGACTACTCTAGTTTTTAGCGCTTGACTTCATTTTTCTGCCCCAAAGGTTGCCACTTGATGCATGACCAAGTTAAACAGAATTTAAAAAATGCATAATTGTAATAAACAGTAGTCATGTAGCCACGTGCTCACACATAGAGCAGGTAACCAGCAATCATATTTTGCTGTGACGTGACTGAATAAGAAGCTATCACTGTGCAACTTGCCTCACAAACAAGGTGCACACATCATCTCCAGTCTGATGCTTGCTTTGTTCAGAAACCTCTGCAGCAATGAAAGCAGTATTTAATGGAAAGCACTCGAAAACACTTTGGGAAGATCTCTCTCACCCATCATCAAGAGACATCAAAGTAAACTCTGGAGAAAGAAAGAGAAGGAGGAAAAAGATGAATGTGACTCTTATGATCAAAAGGTGTCATGACAACGGATGCTTGTTGTTGTCAGCCCTGCGCTCAGTGATATACGAGCTGACAAAGCAATGATAATTAGGATGGTGTGAAGGAGGAAGGTGAGATTTAACAATATGTTCTTCTCCTTATTGCAGCTTTGTTTCCTCTTTGATTATGAATTTCTGTCTGATTTCATTAATGAAAAAACTAATTCCTTCATCGAGGAGAATTTCATGACAGAAATGGAGCATAATGAAAAAAAGAGCCAATTCAAATTTGGTTCCAGTCCAGATAATTTTATTCAAAATAGTTAAATAGTCCTGGCTTTGGCAGACAAAGCACAATCTAAATGCTTTTGTAGTTGATTCATTTCATGGACCGTTTGCATGTTTGATATTCTTGATCCACAGAGGATGGCTTGTTCCTTTTCATCTTCCTTCACAATCACCATCAATACAAAGTTTACTTTTGATCAGCGGTTTGATCCATCGTCTGGACAGTTTCATGGTTCAGAACGTCTTGTTTTGTGCGCAATCAGATACACACAGAGCAGCACAAGATGTTTGGACTGATGGAGAAAAGTAAAAGGTAAACCAGGTACTAAATCTTCAGCCAACACCGAACCAAACTGGCAGCCTGCTGATACAAGTGCACTCGGGGGGGGGGG
>NW_005187534.1:1363435-1364413 GCF_000239375.1 Pundamilia nyererei | reverse complement strand
GGGGGAATCTTTCACTGAGGCTGAGAAAATCACAACGAGTGATGAAATGGAAATTTCTATTTGAAATCTACTTCTACACATTTTTTTTTCACTATTGGATTAATTACTTTTTCTAAAACAATGATTTCTTCATTGTAGCATCTTTCCTCGCCCTCGGGGCAAAATGCAGACATTTAGCTGTTCTGTTGGTGGATGAGAGGAGTTTTTCTGTGATATCACACGTGCCCATCTCTGTTCTTGTGTCCCTTTTATCTTCTGCTTGCACAATCCTTCCACTTCTGCAGAATGAGCATCCACAATGCACCTGGACAGGGCTGCGCCTGCCTATTGTTAGTGTTGGGATTGAGGCTAATTATAAAGAGAATGGATGGATGGTCATCAGAGTGGGAGGATAGATGAATGCATGTGTGTTATGCAGCGCAGCCTGGCCTCTGTGATTGCACACTGATTGGGGTTAATAGCTGTTGTTGATTCATTTCTCTGTTTGTGGACCTCTTTTGTCTCCCAGCACATATTCCCTACACCTACATGTTCCGAGAAACATTCAAAACAGGCCCGATGTCTGTTTTGCAGTTGTTGTTTTTATTTTCATTTTCACTCCATGTGTCAGTTTAAACGCTGTCGAGCTGCAGATCTACAGCTGTGAGTAATTAACAGTTTGATGTTTTTATTGAATCCACCCACCCATCTTTATCCATCCATCCCTCTTCATCTATCCATCCACCCCTCGTTGACCATCCATCCATCCATCCATCATCAATCATCCATCCATCCATCCATCTTTATCCATCCATCCACCCCTCGTCGACCATCCATCCATCATTCATCCCTCTTTATCTATCCATCCATCCATCCATCCATCCATCCATCCATCTTTATCCATCCATCCATCCATCCATCCATCTTTATCCATCCATCCATCCATCTTTATCCATCCATCCATCCATCCATCTTTATCCATCCATCCATCCATCCATC
>NW_005187534.1:1357576-1363183 GCF_000239375.1 Pundamilia nyererei | reverse complement strand
TTACCCTACCGCCTACTGGTGTTGGCCAGAGGGGCCGATGGCGCGATATGGCAGCCTCGCTTCTGTCAGTCTGCCCCAGGGCAGCTGTGGTTACAACTGTAGCTGCCTCCACCAGTGTGTGAATGTGAGAGTGAATGAATAGTGGAATTGTAAAGCGTTTTGAGGGTCTCGAAACAGAGATTGCATTGCATAATTATTAATAATCTGCACATAAAACAAGATGTCTTGAACCAGATATCTGCTTTACATTATGAACATTTAATGAGCAGACTTGATTTTATATTATGACCGTGATTAGGCCTTTGTGAGTGCTGCTTGAGCTGAGAAAGCTTTTATTGTGTAGCTCACTAGGCTGAGAAGATGAGAGGATGTGGCTTCCTGTAAAATTCTACTTTGGCATCCAGATTCCTTTTTAAACTCTTTTTCTTTAAAGAACTCCTTAAGTCATGTTTTCTGTGCAGATGGTCAGTGTTACTGAGAGTGTGCTATAGTTGAACTGGTTCCTCTTCTTTATTTTCCTCTCCTGCAGGGAGAGAGCTGCCTCCGATATGCAGCAATGTTCGTCAAAAGCATCGGCTCTCCATCGACACTCTTCCTCCAGAGGTCAAAGCTCCATTCCCCTCTGACCCCATCATCCCCCTGCGCACCAAGACTACCAAGGAGTTTCAGTAGGTGTCAGTTCGCTGGAGCTTTAAACACACTTTAAACATGCAGGAAACATCCTTAAATCAAAGGTAAAGAGGTCGGTCTCCGTGAAGTCTTTCGTGTGTTTTGGCTGCTAGGGAGGACATGGAGCGTGCCCTCCAATCAGGAGACTGGAGGGAGGTCCGGGAGTTTTACCTGACAACCTTTGACTCCTTCATAGAAATCAACGCTGCCTTCAAGGTATATCACACACAGAATCTGGTTCTCAGTGAATGGCCTGTTGTGAGAAAACACTTTTAAATGCTGGTAAAATTTCACAGAACTCTTTTACGATGTGGTGCGATGGGAAAGCAGTTTTCACTAACTCTCTCCGTGTGTTACTCTGCCTTCGTTTTCCCCGTCACTCCTTTCCCAGCGAGAGGCGAATGGATTGTTTAACACTATAGAGGACTCAGGAGTCAACACCAAGTTTGTCAACGCTGTTTATGACGCACTGCTCAACACGGTGAGACCACACCTTCAGACATACTTACATAAGCTCAGAAACGAGGAGAAAATACTCTGAAATTCGTTTGTTGGCTGTTTGCAATCACGATAGTTTTCCTGTAATCACTTTTGAATGTAAAATATTTTACATTTGATGGGCCTCATCAGCCAACACCTTGTGTGCAACTGCTGGAGCAAATCCCAGCAGTTGATCAACTGCTGGGATCAGCTTAAGGCTTTTCTGGGAGCTTTTAGGAACTGACTGTAGGGAATGACAATACTCCAGCATAGAAGTGAACTAGTTTTTTAGCATCAAGCATTTAGCATGTTTCTAATTTGATCAGTATTGCACATATTAAACAAGGCAGTCATAGAGATTTTTGGGTTATGTGTATTAAGAGATATATCCTGGTCAAAACTGACTCCAGGGTTCCTTACAGTAGTACTGGAGTCGTCCACACCTGGTGAGCGTTTTCTCAATTTAAAAGTAGAACAAGTGACCTTCCTGTTGTGGTAAAGGTTAGATGAATATGCCGTTCAGTGTTTTTATTTCTCTTTGTAGGCCTCTGCACACTAAGCTTGTTTTCGGTTGTGTTTTTAGCCTCAGGACATCCAGAAGTCAGTGCTGAAAGGGATCATTAACAGCCTGCTGAGGGAGTGGAAAGGGTGAGACGAGCTCTCTGCATCTTTGTGTTATCATGTTCCACTTATGAAGTTTACTATACATGCTTTTATGAAAGGAAATTATTAACATTTCATTGATATTTTTCACATTCTAATCACTGATGTTGGAATTCTTGTTCATTTATATTAAATTGTAGTAAAATAGCTTAAAGTAATACCTTGAATCTCTGTTTTGTACCTCTTTGCTGGTGTAGTTATTTGTTATATTGTGGGACTATTTGTTGACAGTGTCTCACTGTGTTCTGGGTTTTGTCTGTTCTTTTTTCAGGCCTCGGACAAAAGATGATCTGCGAGCTTACTTCATTCTCGTTCAGGTATGATTGTGGGGAGTACCCAGAAGGCGCCTTACAGTGAACTAATCTTCATCACAAATCAGTGAAGAAATCAAATAAATGAGAACAGAGAGTACAGCTGATTAAGTCAGATACAGCATGAAAGTGGGAGCTAGAGTGTAGGTGGGTTGCAAAGTGGCTGACAGACTAAAACAGTGCGCCCTGTTGGCAACTTTACACTTAAACATGCATCATGTCTTGATGCATGTTCAATCATCCAGGTAAGGAAATTCCAAAAAGTAGATTCTGTTGATTTGGACATAGAGTTTTCATCCAAGTGACTTCTTCACTATCTGCTACATCCAAATGAACAGAATCAGCTTTTTGGGATTGTCTGCAAACACTTGCTAAGTAACCACTGAGTGACTATGAAACTGCGACAGTAAAAGGAGGTTGTTCAAATGACCTGAAAGACCTTCAAAATAAAAGTTTTCCCTTTCCGCTGAAACCAAGATGTTTCAAAAGGTTAAACTTTTACTTTGACGGTGAATGGTCTCCTGTTCTGGTTTGTTCCGTTTCACAAGTGTTTGAAGTCGGGGTGCTGTTGGTGCCTTCGAGCTACCGAAACAACAAGGTTTTCAGTGTAGCACTCTTTGCCACCAGTTTTACGTAACAACAGTCAGCAAACAACCTCTCACCAAACAGTTAACGTTTACACATTTTTGTCCCCTAATAATCGGTAGTTACCATGGGCTCAGTGACTGGTCTTTAAGCCTACGTCACTGGGACTTGAGAACATTTGTTAAATTTGGTAGTTTTTGCCCATATTTATTCTTATTTAACAAAGACATTTTCATCAAAATGTTTTGTTTTCTTTTTGAAATTTCCCTTTGCTATTCTTCTTAATCTTGCCTCTTGTTTTCATTCCAGTCTTCTGTCTTTCTCTCTTTTTGGGGATCTTTCTTTGATGCTATTTTTCATCTCGGTCTGTCTTTCGTTCTCTCCGTCCAGTCTGATTCCCATATATGGTTTTGGGGATCAGCATCAGATAAAGACAGCAGTCTACAGTAGTCCCACTGTGGTTCCACCCTCCATCACACACACACACGGCCGAGCCAAACTTCTGATTTTGCCCCATTTGACTTTGAGGACTTGTCTCGTCTTTCAGCTCTCATGAGAACATAACCACGCACACACAAACACACAGATCGGGACTGGATGAGGTCACTTTGCAGTTGAGGACTGTTGGTTTCCTGCCTGATGATGACTCTCCTTCCTTTATGGGCTCTGGTTGCTACAAATTCATCTCTTTTTCCCTTCTGTGCATTATAACCATTCTCAGACTGAAGTGAGCTTTTCGGGATTATCTCACTCATTTTGTCATTTGTTATTACTTTTGTTGCATCCAAACTTGTGCGCGTGCGGTCAAAGTGAAAGTGGGTCACACTTGAGGAAAAAAAGTAAAGAATAACAATCATTTAAATCCTACTTCAGTCGGCCTTTAGCCCTGCAGTTAGTTGAACGAATGAGAGATTTTTAAGGAATTGCAGTAAACCAGCCTTCTCTGGATCTTACAAATATGAACCGTATGTTGAGCATGAAGCATTTTCAATGGAAAACTCAAACATTATGTTCAACTTGAACCATTGTTTTGTTTTGTTTCAACTTGTTTTCATAGTTCTGCCCATTATTTCTTTATGTTATAATGTTGTACTCTCCAAGTTAATTAATAAGAGCTGAGAACATGAGGCCGTAATGAAGTCCACCGGGGCAGTTAACTCTTGTTTTCATTCTTTCATCTAAACAAATTTGTCTAGGGGTTGTTTAAGGGTTGTTTGGATGCTTGTGGGAGACCCAGCAGATTCCCTTTAACGCATGTTCCCGTGATCCCAAATGAAAGGTTTAAGACTGGTGAGTAAATGTTCTAAAAGGTGAAAGAAATCATACACAAAACTATCAAAATAAGGGGTACTTTCCCCAAAAAGAGTATTTTCTTAGTAATGCAAACTAATGAGATATTTATGGTCACTTTATTTTATCTAAAAATGCACTCAACAACAGAAATAAGGAGATGAGTAAGAAATAAAACAGGGAAAATATGCTTATGACAAGCATGCGGTAAAAGCCACTTGGTTATGGTTAGAACATGAATAAAGAATAAACTCCATCAGTCATATTTTCCCACTTCATGATGCTCTTAAACTTATTTTATTTTATCCTATCAAGTAATAAAAGAATAAGAAACTCATGAAAACTAATGTTCCACAAACTTGACTCAGACTCTTGCTCAACACTTCATGGCTTATCCTGCTGATCTGAACAACACCCTAAACAAGCAGCAGTCCACTGGAGAAGGTCCACCTGAGACAGAATCTGCATGTAAATGCTCATCCATAGTGTTCATAGTTAAAAAGCAGCCATCCAGTAATTGGTGTAGCTCAAGTGTGATGTTTTCCTTCTATTTCTATTCCGTGTTTTTCTTGGTTGACTGTCGTCCATGAAAACAACACTGAAAACTGTCCTCTTATGGTCTCGCCTTTGACTTCATTATGTGATAAGTTTCTCTTTCTGTTAGAGTATAAAAGGTAGAAGTAGCCTTTAACTCTAAGTTTCAGAAAGAAGGCTTATATGGGCTATGCCCATCGGCCAATGAATTGTGATTGACAGTTTGTGAACCAATGAGAATGCAGTTTAACAGTCACATCCGCCTCTGATGACAAAAATCCTCATGTTGAGGCTTCACGATGGAGCTTTGGAAACCAGCAGGTGAAGTTAATAACAAATGTACTGTTTTATTCCTTATAACTCGAAATGAGTAAATGAGCCCATGAAGTCATCAGAAAACTGTTTACTGAGATTATCCAGGACAGCTTTCACCAGACGAGCATGCTTTAATCAGTCAACTCAATTTAACCCTTTCACACATAGCGGTCACTACAGTGGGCAGCTATTCAAAGGCTGTGTTCTTGCATTTGTGTCAGTGTTGATGGTATACTTGCACATAAACCACTACATAGGACGCTGATGTGTCACTCCATGCCCTGCCACACAGTCAAAACGTATGTTGTCCACCTAAGTGGACATTTAAAAAAAGACTCTTTGAAAAGTACATGTTTAAAAAAGTGAATTTCAAAAATGGTTAACATGGTTAACTACTGCAAGTAAAATGAACATGTGGTTCATTACCGTAGCATGTTCCCCGCATAAATAACAGTTATTTGTAGTATATATTGACTCACATACTATTTAATACAAGACAGTACATGCCCTCATAAATGTTTAAGCAGAGGATACCTTGAATTGTGTACATTTCCATGGTTGCCATGTGCGTTCACATGCATCCAGGCACTAAGTTGCTGCTCTATCAATTTGTCCTGTTAAGGTCTCTGTTAGTAGCATCATGCAATACATTTGACATTTGTGTTACGATTTCCGTCTCAGTTCACATGTTGGATTCCAGCTTTTTAACTATGTGTTTCTGCTGTGTGTGTGTGTGTGTGTGTGTGTGTGTGTGTGTGTG
>NW_005187534.1:1346999-1357556 GCF_000239375.1 Pundamilia nyererei | reverse complement strand
TGTGTGTGTGTGTGTGTGTGTGTGTGTGTGTGTGTGTGTGTGTGTGTAGAACCCACAGTACTCAAGCACCAGCACCTATGTGATCTATGCTCACCTGCTCAGGCAGATCGCAGCTTTGTCTGAGGCTGACCATCACTTCCTGGTTCACTGGTTTAAAAAGTAAGTCCAAAACTCTGTGCAAGCGTCTGTGTGTTCGTCTGTGTGTTCGTGTGTGTGGTAACCAGTTTGATATTGGTTCGCAGCCAGTAACAAATGGACCTCACCGCAGTTTAAATAAACAATAAAAATGTCAGGTATCATATTCTGATTGATGTCTCTTTACAGCGTCTATAAAGCTACAGAATATTTTCTTTGTCTTTACATTTGAATTACTTTGTCTTTTACTGATTTTCGTCATCCACACTGGATCTAAGGAGAGAGGATTTTGTATGTTAAAGAGATCGTGCAGCCTTCTGTGGAAAATGTGGGATTTGAAGCTTTAAATAACTCATGGATGTGTGGGCGGATTGGCTCTTGTCATCTTGTTTCTGCAGCAGGGTTAGCAGGTGATAAATTGTGAGATGAGAACATAAATTAGGCAACTACTCTGCTTAGTCTCACTTTCTTAATGCATATCACATACACAGGTTTGAGGTTTTATGAATCTCTGCTGTCATTTGGTGCAAACCCTAAAATTTGACAAAACACAGCACTCGCATTCTTTTTACATCCAGCTTGGTTTTTGTCTTCAGCTTTGCTTTCCCTACTCTAATCAGCCCACACAGTGCGACCTGCATGCCAACACTTTCCCTTCTGGAAAAAAAAAGTTCAAACGTGTATTTGTGATTAACTGTCAAGTATAATAGAATTGTTCTACTTAAAAGAGTATGCTTAACTACTTGACATCCACCAGGTCACCAATAATCTGTCCATGGCTTGAGTTTTGTTTTGGCAAAATGTTTCTGGCAAAACTTTAGAAACTGCAACATGTTACATTACAAATAAAGAGTCATACATCAGCTGTTGCATCTTTTTTCTATGTGACTGTTCCAAATAGGCATTATATTATATTTAAAAAAGGGGTCAACATAAGCCAGACCCTACCCTAATCATAGGTGGGCTGCTAGTGACTAGCCGGATGTTAAATAGTTAAAAAAAAGAAAACTCATGGCGAGTTACAACATTGTGTGCTAATGTATTGTAGTTGTTGTCTGCTGTTGTGTTACTGTACACATATTATCTGCTTTAGCTTGAATATAGAAAAACATCATAGAAAAGTTTTATCAGGTCATCTTTCATTATATATTGTTTTGCTAAGAACACGTTTGGTGAATCTGTCAGTGACATACTACATGACTAAAACTGGTGCCAGGCAACATATGACTCAAATAGTCTATACGAGCAGGGGAATGAAATGGAAATCTCATTTCAGCTTTTTGTGGATGCTAACAAGGACACATTTGTTTTAATGTTTGAGAATCTGCTTGCAAAAACCCAACAAGCTGTAGTCCAAAGTTTTATTCAGAATGGCAGTAAAAAAAGTCTTAGATCCAGTCCTTATGGTGCAGGAACCCTGGACGTGAAAGCAAAGACTGGAAGCTTGTTTGGGAGTTTTAGTATAAAATAAATTTTTCACAATGTCAACACAGTAATCAACAGTAAGAGATTAATAGTTATGGGGCTTATGAAATATTAAACTTCTCTCCAATAGAAAAAAAGCATGTTTATTAATTTATAAATTTCTTTATCTTATTTAATTACATTGTTCCTCACTGTCCAAATATAAACTTTGTCCAGCTAGAAGACTTTAAACATTACACACAGCCTGAAAGCACAAATGTAAACCAGCTTCTGTTCGTCTCCCTCTCGGCTTGAATGAGGAACATTTGAATTCATGCTGTTTGTGGTAATGATTTACTAGCAAGCTGCTTCAAATTAGAAGTTCTGTTTAGTTCTGCTCAGATCCAAAAACCAAACTTCTCCAAAGCTGCTATTATTTTTCCTCCTTGAAGTGTAAGCATCTATTTTTGTGCACATGTATATTTCAGGGTGCAGTTTGACTCTGCCAAGCCACCAGTATTAACTCCATGTATCTGTGTGTGTGTGTGTGTGTGTGTGTGTGTGTGTGTGTGTGTGTGTGTGTCAGACTGTCTGCAAGGCGTTTCAGACAACTGGTAGAGCGCCTCCTGCAGTTCATCTCCACTCGCCTGTTTCCAGCAGAACCAGATGAATTTCCTCCTCTGTCCAAGTGCGCCTGGTGGATTCCCTCTGCAACCAAAGTGCTCAGCCTCTTCAGTGAGTCTCTTGCAAAACGAATAACATCTCGATGTCTGCTGCAGATGATTTCTGTCACATTTGACTGTTATTCTTGTTTCCCTGTCCTCAGATGCAGCCAACAGTGTCTCCTCCCCTCCAATCATGTCCTTCACTGACTTTTACAACATTACTCTTGAACACATAGATTTTATGGAGGATTATAGGACCTGGCAGAACTATGGCAACTCAAATAGGTCAGTTGTGTTTTTTCTGTATACATTAAACTGTATGAATTTTCCATCTGGTTCAATCCTGCTATATCCTGATCATCATTAGTAAATCTAAAAGTCATATCTTGCAATTAGGTTTGTTTTCCTTTCAGCCAATACTGGACAAATTACCTGCCAAGAAATTTAGCTGAACATGATTTTCAATTTAATCGCAAAATTTAGTGTTCACTTGAACCGTTCTTTAGAGCACCAAAGGCGATAGGATACATTTTACTTCCAGGACTTCATTTGAGTCATTTTGCAATTTAACAATAATCAACTTTTAGATGGACATGACCTTTTTGGTTAAAATATTTACATGTATATATATATATATATATATATATATATATAAACAATCATATAGAAAGGGTGTGATAGAGGGCTTGTCCTGGTGAAAATCCCGGACGAGCCCCCAAACATTTTCTTAGTCCATAAATTGACAATGTAGTGGAACTAACGGCATATAAGATGGCACCATCTTGCTGTAATTCTATGAATGTTAAATGATGTAAATATAATTATAAAACACATAAGCTTGAACCAATTTTATTATTAGATTCAGGCTTCTTAACTAATATCTTAACTAACAAACTTTTAAAACCGAATCCAAAAAGTACGACTGCTTGTATAATCCAACTCAAGTATTAAATAATAAAGAAATTGAAGGACCAAGGCTTACTGTAGTCGACACCAAAGCCAGCCATTCTGACCACGTCTGGCTTTAAATGCATGCATAGGCTGATAAGGCATAACTGAAGTAATATTAGGTACCAGAACACTTTGAATATTTCTTTCTTTGTTTGTTGTTACGGGTTGAGATATGTTGTATTACCATATAGATTTGTAGGAATAATTTCTTGCTAGCATAGATGCATTTCTGTTCAAATCAAGCATCTTTACTGCAGCATAATAAACTAATGAAACTTTGACATTAAATTTACACCACTGCATGTAATGAAATAGCTGACATCTCTCATTTTGGTGGGGCGTACCTCTTCGGTGACAAACTGGCGCAAACGAGACCCTGTTGTAATTTTGTATGAACTAGGCATTTATTTTCTTTCTTGTAGATCACTGAATATGGTAGTCAGCATGTGAGTAGTTGATTTGTTGCTACGTAACAAGTTTATGGTTGATTGCAGTAGCAGGTTATGCTAGAGCTGCTCATTTCTCATGGATACACAACTTTTCCACAAAGATATGTTCCTGAAAATACCAAAAAGGTAACATACTCTACTTTAACTTGTGATTCAAATCCAGTCATAACCCTGGGTTGCTCTATATAAGAGACTAAATCAATGTCATCTGGATTCAGATTGGTTGACCAATAATACAAAACCTGAATGACTCTGATTCACTTCACTTTTGTTATTCAAATCTTCATCAGTTTAGTTTTGTATGAACTGAAAACTCTCCAGATTTCAGCAATAAATAGAAAGCATAAAATGCTGTACTACTTTGTAGTGTAGTAAAGTATAGTACAGTATAGTAGTAATAATTGGTTGATGATATAGTCAGTGATGACTGATTTTTGTCAAAAAAAAAAAACGTTTTTAGACTTGCCTGTAAGCTCCTATTAGAATTGCCCCTCCATATTACAGTACATTACCCTGAGTAAGTGCTACTCATGACCAAGTCATCTAACATCCCTTTGAAGATTCCTGGAAGTGAAATTGAGTATCTCCTCAAAAGCTGAATAAAGTAACGCTTCCACAGCTGCAGTTTATCCAGAACTTTGGAAAGACTTGCAGAAGCCGTGAAGTTCGTTTCACGCTGTGTCACGGCTCGTTAATGTCTCACAAAGAAAATGGATCTGGAGTTTACAGTTGAAATGACCGGCTCTTACAGCCTCTGGCTGGTGTGGTGGGGGATTTGTGGAGCTCATGTGGCTTGGAGGGTGTAGACTTCAGAGCCTGCTCATTAGGGTAAAGTATAGAATTTTGAAAACACTTGAAAGCTGGTCAGAAATGCAGTTACAGAAAGACATATTTATGAAACTGCTGATAGAAAAACAGACTAAGAAACTCTGCCTGAGAATTATTAACTATTCTTAATTTTTTCCTCTTTTTCAGGTTTTCTTTCTGTCAGTTTCCCTTCATCCTCTCGACGGTGGTAAAGAAAGCCATCATCCAGAAAGACTCGGAGCAACAGATGATCAGTCAGGCCAGGGTGAGTTGCACATTAACAAAGCCTGATTCCAGCCTTAAAATATTGTAATAAGGAAACACAGAGCAGGCAGATTTGCTGAAGCTGTATATGAGCAACAAATGCTTGTCTGTTGAGTTTAGGATTCTGTGTTTTTGCTTCACAGCAAAGTCTGGTCAGTAAAGTTTCTCGCAGGCAGAGAGTGGACATGAACCTTCTGTTTCTCAACATTAAAGTACGACGAGCACAGCTTCTCAGCGACTCACTGGATGAGGTTAGTACATTCACAAATTTCAGTTTTTGATGTATAATCATTTTACAAGACGTTTAAACATCTTTTAAACTGTTTAAACTGAAATATGCAAGTTAAAGCATGCAGTGTAGACCGGTGTCATCAGGGCGTTTATTAATTAGAAATAATGTGAATGTTGTCTGATCTTTAATGCATGAAAAACTGCCATGATGATTATTTATTTAAAAAAAAGAAAGATAAAAAAATCTCCTGCAAATTCCCAATGATATCTTTCTGTTTTTTATCAGGAAGTTATTTTTATTCCAGTGCGAACTGGAATTTCTAAATTCAGTTTCTCTGATTTTGGTGCTTTATGCTTTATTTTTGGTGGTTTATAAAGGCTGCTTTGGTAATCTTAGTAGAAAGTTCCTTTTAGGGGCAAATTCAGGGGCAAATTGATAACATGTATGGCAGTTCCATGGAAACCTATTACTGATTACTATGTCTGATTTCTGATTTCTAAAAACAAATCTGAGAACCCGTTAACCCATCAGCTGACAAACTAAGGGCACAAATGCTAGCAGCTGTCTGAGCCGAGACTTCCTGATGTGTCTGCCAATCATAGTTTATGATCGTTAATAAATTAGAAAAAGCTAATAAAAACCTTTTGTCCTCTTTAGACAATGCCCAGTGTTTTTGAATTTGAATTTTGGTAAATGCATTCTGTTTTTGCTGTCCATGTTTACCTGGTCAGTACCTGCTCAGACATGATTGGTTATTAAAATTAAGACAAACCAGGAACATTCATGTCCCTAAAAACTCATCCTTTGTCTACTATCTTTACACATATTTATATGCAGATATCTGAAGTGACCTTGAGCCATAACACACTGTGAATTTATGTTTAGTGTGTTTTAAATGTCCTAATGCAATTTTAGTTGATACCAGAAAGCCAATCAGAAAACAATATGTTCTTTAGAAATACACAAGCACAGATTGGTGCAGGTTCAGCGTCATTTAATGAAAAATGAGATGTGTTAATGTGCCTTCTCCACTGAAGTACTGAGCAAAGATCGTGAAAAAAGAAGGAACTGAGGAGAAGCTCATGGGTGTAAACTGGGATTTTTAGGACATCTGAGAGTGTGATAACAACCAAAAACCAAAAAATTTCTTAAAATGTTGTTTTAAGCAAGGGGGAAAAATTGGAAACTTGTGATGTGGGAATACTGGGAATATCGGCCAGTGAATATATAGACCCTGCCATGAGGATCAGCAAGTATGCCTTTAATGTTTTGCAGTCATGTGTCACCCTCAACCTCCGTCAATCTGAAATGTAACCGTAAATCTGAGATAAACACTAAAATCCAAGTCTAAATTATGTGAAATGTTATTTTCTTCCTGCAGTGAGGTTCAGACCAAATGTCTTTCATTTTGGTCTTTAATTGCTGGTCTGTCCCTGTGAAGATATTCAGTCTGCAGACACTGAGGAATACATGATCACAGCATTTTCATACTTTCATTTGAAGAAACCATTTAGCAACTTAAGTAACAGTGTTTATGGGAAATTATAGCAGAGGATGTCATTTTTTTACCCAGAAAATATTTCCGCATCTACTTATTTTCTACTGCTTCTGTCTGTAGCAGCAGTCTAAGCAGACCAGTCCTCTTTCTTGGTGACCTGTACCTAAAGCTCTTGTGGCGTTCTCAAGCCAGAAGAGAACCATAATCTCTCCATCATATCTGCACTGGAATCTTTCCCATGTTGGGTGTGACTGGAACACCTCCACAGGAGCCGTCCAGAGGCACCTGGTCAGCTGGTCTGATTTGATGTGGAGGAGCAGCAGTTTTACTCTCAGCACCTCCTGAATCACTGAGCTCCTCACCTAGCCTGGGAAGCAGAGCTGAAAGTGCCTCTGCGGGCTCTTGCTTGCAGTTTTCATAATTCCTTTCATAACTTCTTCCCTCATCATGACCATAGATGTGGGTAGGAGTGTAGATGGACCAGTAAATCAGCTGCTTTTGTCATATCTCTCTTTACCAGAACAAATAGCCTCCACATCCCAGCAAACACCGCAACCACTGGTCTGTCAATTTTGCATTTGCTGACTTATTGTTAGCAATGCACAACTTTCCCTGGTGCTCTACAGGAGCCAAATAACCCATAATAATGGGCCTGATACCCCAGATTTCTTAGGCATCTCAAACAGGGCACCATAAGAGCAATCACACACCAGTTCCACAAAGCACATGCAGAACAGCTGGACACAATATTGCCAAGGCGTGTCACCCAGGATAACCCCACATCAGACGCTTCAGGCGCTGCAACTCTTACCCATCCAAGGGGTACAAAGGTTTCTGCAGCAAGTGTTTCTGCAATGCAAACTGAAACGAAATGTGTGTGTGTTTGTTTCATCTCTTTGTCGCCGATAGCTGACGAGGAAGCGATGCGATCTAAAGAAGAAGCTGCGGGTGACTTTTGTCGGGGAGGCGGGGCTGGACATGGGCGGCCTGACGAAAGAGTGGTTCCTGCTACTCGTCCGACAAATCTTTCACACAGACTACGGTGAGTCAGGGTTTCAGATTGGAGGTCATTCACACTGAAATATGAACTGCTGAGCTGTGAGTGTCCACAATCCAGCCTTCATCATAAAAATGGAAAAAAAGCTTTTCTTTGAATAGGTCTCGAGGGAGCAGCTGAGAATAACAGATAAGGTTGAGAATCTGGAAGGTAAATCCCGTTTGATACAAAGTCAGTGGAAAGTGAAGCTGTATTTTATTATTGAAGTCAAGCGGAAAAAAATCGTATTTTTATTGGATAAAACGGAAAGTACATTTTTATTAGACGGAGGCCTCGGTGGACGTGCTTTGTGAGGGTTCGGGTCAATGAAACTGCAGCGGGAATAAGTGTCAGATGGCTGAGAAAAGTGGCCCGTGTTGGTTTTGGAAACTGTATAATTAGCTGTCATTTCAGTCTGGAAGAGTTCTTATTATGATGGTCTTCTTCTCTTGTTTCTCTTTTCCTTTTTGTCTGTTCTGGCTGCCTGACTGTAATTATCTCTGTTTGCCATTGTTGTCACTGTGCCTATCTCTTTCTCAGTGTTGCTCTCTCAGTCTTTTAAACTCCTTTACCTCTGTTTACACGATTTATTCCAAATCTAAAGCCAGACACGGCTAAGTCACTCCTTCTCGTTACAGTTGCGTTAGGCTCTACAACGACCGGTAAAACTATCACATGTAAAGTTGCTCGTGTTTGATGTGACGTTTGCTCGATGTGACAGCTTTAGAATAAAGACACCATTATTATTTAGATGGTTCAGTGTAAGCCTTGCTTTTTATGCGTGTCCCAAGTTTTGACTGGCTCTGTGTTCAGCCTCTCAGCTAGAACTTGTTTTTTTCCCAGTAGCTATTGGCAACTTTTCCCCAGTAGCAAGAATGCTGGACAATGGAACAGCTGGAGAAACTGTGGAAACTTTACTTTTCTTTCAGTAAAAGAAAGAACTCGCCACAAAAAAGGCAATAAAACAGAAAATACAGTCAAATGAGAAGGAAAGGCCTCAGGCAGGCGTTGACTGGACGGAGAGAGATCCTGGACATAAGAGGGTTTACTCCGTTATTATTTCTAATGATAGGAATATGAGTATTTTTCCAATACTCTTCTTTTAAAAACCCAAGAACCTCCCATCATATTGAAACCAGTAGCTCTGTAATGCAAAAAAGAGCTTGAGTGATGTTGCAGGTATCACTTTCACCTTATAGTGTAACACTGATTCTGGAGAAAGATGAGTACTTCTAAGGCCTATAATGCCTGTTAAAGCTGGCTGAAGTAGTCCAGTTTGTAAAATTGCAGCAGAGGGGAGACTGGTGTGACTGTCTGCTGTGCTTAAAACAATCCCTGCACTTCCTTTTCCGACACTGATTATTGTATTTGTGTAATAGCTTATAGTCGTTAACTGTCAGCGTAGACTTCTTCACACTTAATATCTTTAGTGTCTTACTTGGTCAAGCCAGCGTCAGCAACCGCAACAAACAACCTCCTCAAGGCCAAGGCCGCCTCTTCCCCATCGTTCCACATGTTTAGCTTCTACCTTCACATTCTTCTAAATTGGTCATTCATTGCTCATCCTTTTATACTTATAAAAAGGCCATTAATCTCTGGCTCTCGTCTACAGCATGTCATTTATCCCGTCTTCCTTTTTCTCTCCCCAACCAGTCGCAGCAGATGGCTCCGCCCCTCCCTGAGCCACCAAAGTGCTTGCTCATAGGGGGTCATATTTTCAGATTGTTGGGTTATTTCTCTGTATGTATTATTGTAGGGTCTATCTTACAATATAAAGTGCCTTGAGGTGACTGTTGTTGTGATTTGGCGCTGTGTAAATAAAATTGAATTGAATTGAATAGAGTTTATTTCTCAGTGGTATTGACGGGTTTTGACCTGCTGTTGTGTTTTGGCCCCACATACATAAAACTGAATTGAGTTGAACTTGCTGGCTGCTCCGCCTTTCCTTTATAAGTGTCTGTGTTTGACAGTCATCAGCAGCTGAAGGAACCTGTAGTTCCTTGGCAAGTTTTCACACATTAACTAAGATTACGTGGACCTTTGGTGGAAACGCAGCGAAAGACTCTCACTTCTGGTAATGTGGATAAATAAATCTTAAGTAAAGGGCTCAAATATTTCCCTTTGGAAAGGATTCAACAGTTTCCTAAAACAGCTGGAAAGTCTAGTTTTAAGCAAACATGAAACAAAGTTGAGGAAACGGCACATTTTTGGGGACTATTTTCAGTGGTGGATTACTACACGTGTGTGTGGGATTCACTCAGGACAAACTGCAGTGTCTGTTCGTGGTAATTAAAGCGCATGTCGCACAGCATAGTGCAGCCATGTGTTATTAATAGTTCTTGGAGAACAGCAGCGCACAGATGCATGGGTTATATCAGCCTTTAAATACATACACAGTGCTTCATAGCGCCATACTTTCATTGTTGGTTTTGCTCTTTTGGGGAGACAGTAAAAAATCCTTTAATGTGAAGTCTCGATTGAACGCACTTATCACAAACAGTTATTTTATTCTCTGCTTTCCAGCTGTGCTGTGCTGAGTTGCACATTTCACAAATGGTGGCGAGTTGGTGGTTAACAAAAATCATTTAGATCTCAGTCCAAACTGAATTTCTGTGAATTGTGAGGAAAACATTTCTCAAGCCTTTCTTCCTTCATTTTTCAATTCAACAAGTGTGTTTCCATCACTGCCGCTCCAACATTTCCCCTGACTGCAAAACGATTCTCACATCACGTCTGGGCAAAAAAACCCTTTTTACAATATTGATATAGCATTTTCTCCAAGTTTCGGCCGCGTCCGTTCAGCCTTTGTAGTTCAGTATGTTGGAATTTGCATAAAATATACTCGAGTGGAAACCAAGCGAGCGTCTGCCTGTGCATCTGCGTTTTCTGCTCTCTGCGTCTCCGCTCTGGTCAAGTTGTTCTTTCCATCGTCGTTCCATCTTTCCGCGGTCGTCTGTGTTTGTCGGTGCCAGGGGGATGTCGGCCCAAAGCAACACACTCAATGAAAGCTGTGTTCCCCTCATTAGCAGCACAGGGAAATCCCCACCTCTGCACACACACACACACACACACACCCAGCTGCACACAGACAGGTGTATGCGCACACACACACACAC
>NW_005187534.1:1343356-1346979 GCF_000239375.1 Pundamilia nyererei | reverse complement strand
CACACACACACACACACACACACACACACACACACACACACACACACACACACACACACACACACACACAGGCTCTTTTATACATGAGGTCTTTTCCATTTTGTGTGTTCAGAGATGTGAGTGGTCCAGATGTGAGTCTCCACTCTGAACAGACTGCTGCTGTTTCTTTCAGTCACAGCTGGAAGAGTTTCAGCAGCGCTCGAGTCTCAGCAACTTGTGTGTTACTTTTTTTTTAAATGATTTATTTATTTTAATTAAATATTTAATATGCTTAGGACGTCAGCAAGGTGCTGCAGTTGCAGAGAAACTCTAATCAGAAAAGAGGTGATGTGACTAACATCCAGCAGATCAGCAGTGAAACAGCAAAGCTTTTCAGGTGGAGGCTAAAGAAGCGTGTGCTATGTACACACCTACACATTACACCTGCAGCAGTGATGTAATCACATCATTGATGCCATTGGACTGTCCTGGTTGACACACCTCTACAACATTGATGGAAGTTGGGGACAGTGTCCTTTGCTTGCTGAACTGCAGAGGCGGTCACCCTTTGAGAACCACAATTCCCTTGGAGGTGGTGCACACCCTCTGATCCCCCTTCTCACAAATTCCAAATGTGCATTTAAAATTCCACATAAGGGGAAGATGCGAACCAACCTCTAACTCTGATATAGCTCAGTGATCTCAGTGATGAACCAGGCACTCTTTCAGCCTCGCATTTCAACTTGCAGGGCAGTCCAGTCGACACTTTCCCAAACCGCGCTGTTTGGTTTCTATCTCCGCTTGTGTTCAGAGTAACAGCAGTGCTTTTGATTTCAGTGCAGTTTTACTGCTACTTTCCAATTCGACTCAACCTAAATCCCTTTCCCCCCCAAGTTTGGACAGTTGATTGAAAGTCCTGAGTTGAAAACTTTATGTGGACACTTTTTAATTTAGCAGGGACTCACTGATTCCGGGAAAAGTCCAACTACATGTACCAGGTGTCTTTTTTCTTCTGTCTTTTCTTCTTCAGACCCTCTGTTTGTCGTAAAAATGACCTTTCCTCTTTTTTTTTTTTTTTGCCTCCATCACTTCCTGTATCCTTTTTTCTACCAATCAAATGTATCAAATTAAATAAAAGAGATGTGTTCAATCTAAATGTAGTACTTTCTTTTTTTAGGGATGTTTACCTACATGAAGGACTCACGCTGCCATTGGTTCAGCAGTTGGAAGTGTGACAACTACTCTGAGTTCCAGTTGGTCGGGACTGTATCCTTTATGAAGAACAACAACAAACATCAGGGTATGTGCGAGCTTTAAATGTTGTTTAAGCGCTTTATAAATGAGCTCTTTGGAGGTCCTAATGAGCCTAACGAGGTTGCCTACGTTATCCGGTTCAAGTTAAGAGAAGGACAATAATATATATATTTTTTTTTTTAATGAACGTGCATCGGAGCAGTTTGTTGAGCACCTCCCACGTTAGCGTTTTAATGCGTTTTCATTGTTTTTGTAGCTGCAGAGCAGTTTCACAGCATCTGCTTTTCTGCTCTAGACAAAACTGCTGAGTTTCTGGGAGGGTCGGACTATAAATGCATGTAATGTGCAGACGGGCACAAATAACCACACACAGGAGCTTTCCTCGTGCACTCCCCTCTGACGTAGCAAACACTCCTCTGTTTTAAACCGCAAAGGAGAAAAAGATACTATAATGTGTGTGTTTAGGCCGTGGGTCTGCACATGTAACAAATACGCCTCGCTCTGTGGAGGCTTTTTCAGCGCAGCACATAAAATTGAATCGACGTGGTCAGAATCATTTTTCCAAAACAAGACCTCAGCGAAGAGCTTCGTAACAAATACAAATAGAATCACAGCAGGTTTGTGTGTTTTTAAATAATAAATGCTTCACTGCTTTTAGTATGTTTTTATCACAGACTGTAAACCAAAAATGGACACAGCCTAATATAGAATTGCCTTAAACCTGCTTTTCATTGGGCAGCAGAGGGCAGCGTCTTACATTGCAAAAGGAAGTCTGATTGTTTGCACGTTTATGAGAAAATGATTGTAGTGCTCCTCTCAGTAGGTTTGAGTCATATTTGTTGTTAGTGTGAGTACATGAGTTACATGATCAGCCCAGTTATAATAATGGCCAGCAGGAGGCGCTTCCTTTGCCTTCCAGTTGTAAATCTGTGACCTCAGTAAACAATTCCTTCATGAGTTTTTGGTTCAGCTGCTAATTTGAAGTCTTATTGATACAACTTTGTAACCGGCAATAAAGCATAATATGCTTTATTGAAACTGTGACATCATTACTTCTGTCTTTTATATACAGTCTGTGTCATTAAGTCAATGCAAACGTTCAGTCAGCAGTGAAGCTCATCACTTATCCTTCTGCTTCAGCCTGAAACGCACCAAAGATCAGCTGTTTTGCTCCTGCTGTTTCAGGGTTCTCAAAGTGTGGCTCACGGGCTATAGGCGGCCTTTGGTAGCTGTTATGTAAGTGCAACAAGTACAGACGCACTACAAGCTTTTCATTCATCCACAGTTAACATCATACAGGTCAATCTGGAACAAGACTAAGTTAACATTTGTCTTCAGTTTCAGGTCAGGAAATTTAACAGCAAACTGTTAAAACAACATAACGTAAACCTGCACAAAAATGACAATTCTGAACATAAAGCACGATCCTCTGAGCAGATGCATTACAAACACTAATGAAAGGTTTTATGTTTCCTGCATTATCACATGTTGGCTCCTTTAACTGGCACCCAGTCCTCAAAGATTCTGGTCCAGTTTCTCTTCCCTTTTGTCTGCTCTGCAGAGTTTTGTAATAGAGTTACTACAAAATGTACTTCTTTGTCTTCTACAAATTCTGTTCATGCATCAACTCAACCACTCGCTGAGTTTTCAGGCACATAATTGCCGTCTGAGTTTAACTCGCGAGCATCATAGTTTCCATTCACTGCGCGTAAGTACGCAGAAGTCACAGGAAGGTGGACGTGGTGGATGGTGGGAGCAGAGTCCAGGGACTGCAAGTCCCCTCTGTGGTTACGTTTTAACAACAGAAGCACTTTAGTTAAGGTCAGGGAAGGATTGCAGTCTGGGTTAAATACAGTAAATACAACACACCATTTATTCCTATTAAACTCAACTACAATGAATAAATAAATAATGTGAATACAGTATTATATACAGTAAATCCATCTGGATGCTGTTTTACAAGACTGGGTGTTAGTGTGTTAATGTGAACTTTAAAAATTAAATACATTTTTTACTACATTGTATCCGACAGCTTTCTGACTACAGGCAGCTGCACCTTCCCGCCTTCTTTCAGGCTGTTGGAGCTAACTGCACCGTGTGTAGCTTGAAAGTTGCCACGTGCAGGAAAAGGAAATGATAGTCAGGTGGTGAGAAATGTAAAATGCCTGTTTTCCAGTCTGAGGGCTGAGATTAGCTTCAATTTTTCACTCAATTTAAAATATTTTCAGTTCATGTGGACATTCCTTCATTTTGACTCGGCCCCACCTAAAACGGACCTGCATATTTTTGCATTGTTTCACTCACTTTTTACACATTCATGCACAGCACAGCCTCCCTGTGTTATTATTATCATTCTTCTCTCCTCAATGAAAGTTTATGTGCGCGTGTGT
>NW_005187534.1:1341047-1343181 GCF_000239375.1 Pundamilia nyererei | reverse complement strand
GTCAAAAGGTTACATAACCTAATAGCTGCCGTTCCTCGCCAGGTTAGTGTGTGTGTGTGTGTGTGTGTGTGTGTGTGTGTGTGTGTGTGTGTGTGTGTGTGTGTGTGTGTGTGTGTGTGTGAACATAAATCTGTTTATTGAGTCGCACACTGGGGATCCAGCGTTCAACTTTAAGTTCCCATAAACGTAAATTTTTGGGATGAGGCAGTTTTCGGTTACAGCGGCGGTTAAGGTCGGAGTACGTCTTCAGTAAACGAGTCCTCTGTAATGAGGGAAACATAAATGTGCAGTTGTCGAATCAGTGAGTGAGCAAAAGAAGAAAGAAGTGGAAATCTGTGTACTTACACGTGTGTGTTTGCTGCTGGGTGTTTTTTGCATGTTCCACATGTGTGTCTGTGTTGGGAGCTAATTTATCTGTCTCCCTGGTTCTTGTGTTGTCGCCATGGCAGCACTGTATCATTGCGGATATGTGGCAGAGGGCAGGGAGAGAGTGTGTAACAGAGACTAAACAGAGGGAGATAAGTGAAAAGGAAAGTGGTGCAGTGGGGGGATGTCAAATGAAATGACAGAATATAAACAGATGTAAACAAAGTGGAATAAACATTGATGAGAAAGAGAGATGAACACGTGGAAAGATGAAACCCAATTTATCTGCCACAACACGGGGCCGAAATAAAGTCCAGCTGCAATGTTTCCAGCGCTCTGTGTGTAAAATCATCAGCTGTTGAGTTACATGTGCTTTTATACACACTATACATACTTGTTTTATTTAAAAATCTTTTTGTGTGTATATTAACAATCACAAAGACTAAGGGAACTGCTGTTTTACTTCACATCCCTAATTCATCAGTGCTCAGATCATTATTTCACTTATGTTGTGTTTAGTCTTTGCTTCTGGCCACACAGACAGTGAAAACCACGTTGCAGAGGTGCTCAGAGTAACGACCGTCAGCCACTTACTTAGCCCCCACATTTATGAGGCACAGTGTGTCACAAACAGAGAGGGGGAGAGCGATGATGAAAATAAAAATAAGAGCTGAAAATTACATTTTTCACCTTGTCGCATGGTGCAGACCAACGGGCACATCCTTACAGTCTTTGCGGGTTCCTGAGAGCCTGGAACGGGGATCCCCCGAGGACAGCTTCCTGATTATTTAAGCCTGAATTTGGTGAAAAAAGATCCATATGTGGTAACTAATCATATTATTTTTAATGACCAAAAAAGAGAATAATTGATAACTGGAGGAAAATCATATCTAGCTTAAAACTATTAGAATGTCATTATTCTACCTTTGGTACCATGTTGTAATAATTACAACAATTGCTCTAAAAATCATAAACGTCTGCAAGAAGAAATTATGTAAAACTAACACAAAAAACATTTTCAGTTTCATTTGGACTGGAGACCAGCTGCAGATTAGGCATCCCAGTGAAAGCGTTCAAATCTGTATTTTTTATGATGATTGTTTGTTTGTTTCTCTGTTTTCTTTGTTTTTTTGGGTTTGGACTTCATAACCAGGAGGATTTGTGATCAAGCAGTCATGTGCATATGTGGTTTGCGTGGATAAGGATAACATCAGAGCAGAGATGTAGGCGAATGGGAGAGGCCAAACCGAATCGTTAGTGTGAACGAGTTAAAACGGCATTTTCTAACCCTGGCTTTGGCGTGCAAAACATCTTTTATTCAGCCCTAATATTGCTGCCATCATCACACCCCGTAAACATTTCTAAAGAGATTGTTTGCAGACTGAGAGTCTTTGTGTAAGGAGGCCAGCATGCGAAGGGGGCGGCTCCACGAGGCGGCCTCTGTGTCAGCTGGTGTGTGCTAATTTAATTGAAGCTCTAAAGTTTTGTGTTAGTCGTCACATACTCTGATCTGTGTTTTGTAATGAAGTTACCACAGAGCAGCAGCGATGCTGCGCAGTGCTCCGAGTATTCCTCGTCAAGGTTGTGACGAGCTGTGACATACAACCTGTTTATTTATCCAGCACTTCCTGTGTGAAAAACTTATCAGTAGCAGAATTAATTTGCAGATTTTATACGTGACTTTGTGCCTCTTTGTGCTGCGGCGGCGATGAGAAAACTCTGACTTTAAGGACCAGAAAAGCAAAAAGAAGGAAGGAGAGAGAGAGAG
>NW_005187534.1:1330195-1340694 GCF_000239375.1 Pundamilia nyererei | reverse complement strand
TGTGTGTGTGTGTGTGTGTGTGTGTGTGTGTGTGTGTGTGTGCGCACAGAGAGCGATTTATTTATTTGCATACATGTGTGTCACCTACCTGTAACAGTGGTCTTCACATCACAGACGCACACACTCTCAGCCTACACGCACAATTACACCACATCTGGTCGCCACATGCGGCAGCTGTGAGCAGTTTGTGAGTGTGTAGGGCCGCCGCCCTTCACATAGAAAATGAAGAAAAAAATTGTATGACCATGTGACATTCACAACGTGAACTCTCTATCACCCACACACACACACACACACACACACACACACACACACACACACACACACACACAGAGGTTGACATCGTAATGTTTGCTCTGCACGAAAGAGAAATAAATTTGTTCTTTTGTTAATTAGATTAATTGTGATATTAGATATTGTAAATGTGCGCAACACTGCGTAAATGAAAGTGTGTGTCTGAGAGCTTCGTGCTCGGCACAGATTAAACGCTCTCGCCTCCATCTGAGCTGCAGTGTTAGCTGCATGCTTCTCTCCGTTGGCGGATCAGGTTTTATGATGAAAAGTGAAATGTTTGTTACTGAAATATAATTTAATATTGCTGCTGGCCCAGAGGGCAGTTCCTCCAACAGAGAAGTGCTCTTGTTGGGTTTGGGAATATAAATTTGAACCTTCTGCACGTTTCCCTCCAGGTTCAGAACCCCAAAAGTTGTTTCCTGTTATATGAAGGGCTCATGTAACCATTAGCATATTTGCAGTAACATGATGATAGCTCACAGGTAAACAATGAAGGGCACAGTTTGTTTGTTTTTCCTGACCTACAGTTCCCTTCTGCTAAAATTTAGATGACTGTTCATAAGTTCAAATTGTTGGTTTTATTTATTTATTTACAGTAATTTCACATTTTCGCCCACATTCAACACTAAACTAAGCATTTTAACTTAAGCGTGGAAATATCAATCAGTCAATATATTAATTAAGTGACATTTGTGTAGCAGAAAAATACAAAACAAATATACAATAATAGACAACTTAAAGTTAATAATAAAGATGAAAACAAACTTAAAACAAAAAAGACCCATAATTATTCAGAGTCTCCCCCCGAGGACTGAGAGAAGCTTATTTTTACTTTGCGTTACATTATTGTGTTGTTTCCTCCTTAACCTCATGTCTGATCAGCTGATGGGCTTAGCTGTTTACAACAGCATCGCGCTGGACATCCACTTCCCTCTCTACTGTTACAGGTGGGTGAGTTTCCATTCCTTTTACAGTGTTTCTTCTTCTGCATAATCTAAAGTGTAACGCTGCTGTCAGCGATGGATCACCTCACAGCTGCAAAAGCTTCCTGTGCACGAGTTGCAGCTAATCATAGAGATGCTGTAGAAACTTTTGCTGATGTTTCAGACGTCACAATCCAACATTTAGAGGGAATAATATGAAGTAACCTTTAATAATTGTAATTCTTCTGTTCTTACAGGAAGCTCCTCACACCACCCACTGTACCATGTGACCAAAATGCCCTCGTTGGCATGGCAAATGCCACCCTGGACGACCTGCAGCAGATCATGCCGGTAGGTATTTCATTTACACCTCTTCTGCTCTCTAGTTGGAGACTCAGATTAGCTTCATTATAAAAAAGACTGACTTTATGTTCTCTTCAGTCAGTTTGATTGTGCTTGATGGGACCTGTCCTGTGTTTGGACAGGATCGTCTTTCTCTTTCTTTTCATGCTTTGGAAAAGAAGGTAAACCCTCAGCACATATAGGCTGTGCCAAAGGTACTTTTTGTAAAAGACACAGTGGCACAAAGTCGTGTTTTAAGCTGGGAATGCTTGTTGGGTTGCACTACACTAACACGTTTAGGTTTTTCTTTTCTTAAAATCACATGTAGGAGCTGTTAAATTACTCTGGAAAACTAAAATCGTGTAATGTTGAACCATTTTCACGCTTGCCCGCCACTAGAGGGCGCCAGAGTTAAACTTATGAACTCTCTGGCTCGCCTTTTGCCCTCGTCTTTCCCATAATCCTTCTCTTTGAGGAGTCTAAATTTAACTCCATGCACTGTTGTGAGATTGGGGTTAAGTGATTTAAGTGCCCTGCGTTCCTCTGACCTAGCTTCATGTGTTCTCCCGCTCACATTCCCTTGTGTAATTTTCACAGTGCTGGGTTGTCTTTTCATGCAGTGTGCCAGCCCACAGCTGTGCATGCTCATTTTTCATTGATTTTCAAGATTTTTTTCGCTGTGTTTTCTTTGATTTGGTCAAATTCACATTTAACTGTTGATGTAACAAATAGTTGGAAACTTTAGCTTCATTTGCCGAGTGCTCCCCCCAGTTTCTCTCACACCTAGTTAGTAAATTTCTCTTTGGCTTACACACACTTTTATATAAAGTCTATCACACACGCAGCTTTGGGATTTGATAGTAAAGCATACCGAGGGTCTGTGGCTTCATCGGTGTGCTGTCAGAGGCTGTTTCCTGGTTTCTTTGTAAACAGTTCACATCGCACAACGCGGCGAATAAATCACAAAAGATATGGAACATGCAAAACATTACAGCCACCAAGTGGCAAAATAAAGCATGAAAATCACAGACAGTGGCTGAAAGGGCTGTGTGCAGCTCTCTGTCTGCCAACACAGCAGAGAAGCATGTTCAGTCTGTAAAGCTGAACCCAGAGAGAGCTCATTTCCATCGATGGTGTCTGTCATCTTGTTCTTTTTTGGCCACTATTTACAGCACCACGTATCGTCACTATAACAGACCGTATGATGACAGACTGCACCCATAATCCACCTGTCAGTCTCTCACTACACACGCCTATTCTGTCATGTATAAGACCCAGAGATACTCCTTCACTCCAGCTGAGTCGTGTAGAAACCAAACTTGGTTTTCTTTGAGGTTATTATGCAGAATAAATCACTGTACACGTGCCTCATCACTTGGACTTGATCATTCTCCGAGCAGCATAAAGATCGAATTGATGCAAATTAATTTTGATGTTGTCTCGTTAGTAACTTTGAGAATGTCCGAACATCAGAGCGCCTCTCTTTGGACCACAGCGTTGGATAAGCCGATCGACATCCATCCTGATCAATGCAAATTGCTCAGATTAAGAAATAAAGTAAATGCAATTTGTTCAGCGTCTGTTATTTTATATTGTATAGCAGGTAGTGATGTTTTGATGTGCTGACGTGAGTTTGACCTACTTCTGCTTTCTGAGTAATACTTTTTTTTTTCAGTTTTTCTGACATGACTCTGACTCTTCCGTTTACTGTCAGTCTTTGAGTCACGTCCGCACCCGCTGACGTTTCAAGATGTGATGAGACAGCCCTACAGTATTTTTGATGGGGGCGTGTTTGGCTTTGAGGGTTTCACACTTTGCGTCTGTGCGCTGAGTATTGATGGAGTTTCTAGCAGCTAAGTGAACTGGGTCAGATGTCTCAAGATCAGTTTGTTTTCCTTCGTTCTTTGCGGTTCGCTGTTTCAGTCTTTGTCCTGCACAGATAGGTCAGGATGAGGCTGCGTGCTCATAACCTGCTTTCACCTTGCAGGCAGTTTATTTTTCATTTATAGAAAATAAAGTGAAACTTTCACTGGATTCCTGTGAAGTTGACTGTTTGACACATCGGATGCTATCAGCTGCTGAGCTCTGACGAGACTTCCTGTTTCTCCTCCTCGTTTGCTTGGTTAATTTAGTGGTTGATTTAGTTTAGTTTGCAATAGCTAATGTGTTAGTTAATGGAGCTGTACTTGTTGCTTTTTTGCAGATGTAGACATGCAAAGTTGCAGTAGCCACCATTAGTTGCATGAGTCGCCAGAGTTACTGATATGTTAAGATACAGAAGTTGCTGTAGTTCTTTGTGGACTGATTGTAGTTGCCAGCACAATTCTCGCAGGTGTTGCTGCAATTTCAATAGTTTGCTTAGTTGCAGTAGTTTATGGTGGTTGGGTCAGTTGCAGAATTTGCCGTGCTTGGTTGAAAGCTTTGCTGTAGATATTGGTTCATTTGCAAATGTTGCCACAGTTGCTGCATGTGTACTTGTGTTTGCATAGGCTGAGTTGATTCAGTTGCAATAGTCACCATGTCAGATGCAGTTCCCTGTAGTTGGATTGCTTGCAGTTGTTGCCACAACAGTTCCAGCTGTTGCTGGAGTTTGAAGAGGTGCCATGTTTAGTTGCAGGTGTTGCTGTGGTTTGCTTATATTGCTGCACTTTTTAATGGTTGGGTTAGTTGCAGAAATTGCCATGTTAGCCACAAAAGTTGCTGTAGTTGTTATTTTAGTTGCAGTTTCCGTGCAGTTTAGCTGTGACTTCAAGAGATAATAAAGATGTTTGTCATTCGTTTGTTCATTCATACGTAAAGACCTTCAGAAAGATTGTGAAACATCTCCTGACGGTCAGTCCGAGTTATCCGATACACGAGCTGCTTCACATCCAACACCTTCGTCCTCATGAAGGTCAAACCTCTCCTTCGTAGTACACACACAGACACACACACACAAACAAACAGGTGCTATAACTGTCCCTAGTTGTGTAACAGCAGGAAATCAGATATAGTTTGAGGCCTGAGTTGATGCTGGAACCATAACTCTGGAAACTCTCCAGGAACAGACTTTATCCAAACACCAGTGGGATTCACCGTGTTTGCCTCAGAGCACCTTAAAACTGTAAAATCAATCGTAAGTCAGAAGGACGATGACGTAACGACACAAAACACAAATAAATGTACTGATTAGTTGCTTCCGTGCCATCTCGGGTCTTCTTTGTCCCCACATTACTGATTTCAGATATCGGCGTCAGAGTCATTATTCGCAGCTCAGCGGAGCTTTAATTTATTGCTTCTGAGGTATGTCGACGTTTTGAGGTGGGGCATAACCAGACTAAACTCATTAGAGCTCAGACCTCAGGCGAACTGTGTGAGACATTTGTCATCTTCGTGTTCGGTCAGAAGAGGGTGTGTTAAAAACGCTGTTTCATTCCTAACCTGCAGTCACAGAGTTTTCCCTCCAATCCATCAACACCAAACAAAAGCTGTGACTTACAGAAATGAAAAATGCTGCAACTCATTCATGCGTTTCCTGATTCTGACCTCTCGACCTCTCGTGTCCGTCTGCAGGAGCTGGCTCACGGTTTGGGAGAGCTGCTAAGCTATGAGGGAAATGTGGAAGAGGACTTCTACCTCACCTTCCAGGTAAAACTCTTCTTTTAAAGCAGCTTGTGTAGGATTTGCTGAGCAGAGTCAACAGTGCCCTCTGTGGCCACCAGTGGTAACTACAGGGTTCTGCTACATTAGGCTAGCAATTTGGACATGAAAACAACAGCAAAGAGACAAACTGGTTTTAGAGACAGTTCCTCGTCTCCTGTTGTGCGCTCAGTTGCAGCCAACGATCGTCCGAATTGTTGTTGGGAGAATGAAAATGAGCCAGAAAAGGCAACAGAACAGCTAACATGGCTGACATTTAGCTTAGTTAGCTACTTCGTTAACTTCCTGCTGCACAGCATTGCATTCAGTTTGCTTTCAGCACTCATAACAGTTCAACCCAAGTTATAAGAAGCCAATCTTGGGCTTTGAAAAAAAGGGGAGTGGTAATGAAAGTGATGTGACTTGCCCTCGTTAAAGCCGTTAAAGTAACTTGCTGTTGTGTTACAGCCCTGAAGCTCAGAGATTTGTGATGTTGAATAGCTTCTGCTCCGCACATGTTTCCACTCTTGCAAAAGGTGTGAAAATGCAGAAATGCCACTTGTATAAAATCTGACAAAGACTTTCCTTTGTTGTCCTCTTGGATTGAGTTCAGCTGTTAACTGTAATTGAATAAAGGTGTAAGTGATTACCTGACTGCAGGATTTTGATTCCGGTTGTTAATGATGTGAAAGAGACCTCACTACATGGAAAATTTCCAAGCAGCTATTGTTAGAACTGTTATATGCACACAGTCACACACCACAGACATCAAGATTAAAGTGTATGAAGGTGGCGACAGACAGCTGTGACTGCTCTGGTAATTTTAGAGCAGTGGGTGACCTGGATCGGTTCCACCGATGACGTCCAGCCAGGAAGTCAAATGTCAAACACAAACTACAAATGAACATTTATTTCACTAACAACATCAGAGTAACAAAAATTTTAAAATGTAGCGCTTTCTTGGTACAGATGGGTCTGAAACTGTCTAATAGTTTGGAAACCTGGTTTTCAGGGTTCAGTCAGATTATTGATCTTTTTAAAGCATCAGCCTGTGATGACAAACACCAACACAGAAGTGCTAAATAGCCACCAGAGGTTGGCCCTAACGGGGTCATTCCCCCATATGCTCCTGGTTAAAATCCCCCAGTCTCAGAGGTTAAATGAACACGTGTCGCTACAAATAAAAACATTCATTTTTTACGATATACTTGCCTCAAGGCAACAGTGTCGCTGCTTTCTGTGCATACACGTGTTGTGGATGTCAAAAAAGATTTCCCAGCAACCAAGTAAGTGTGTGTGCGTGTTTCTGTGCGCATGCATGGGTCAGTCTGTGTGTCTGACACTGACAGCCATCCTGTGTGGAACCTCGTGAAGCAGCTGCTGGTGGATGTGAAACAGAGGTGGATATCACATTTCTGACATTTGACTTTGGAGTAGTGCAGCATCCTGGTGCTCTGTTAAAATGCGTCAAAGTTCTCTCCATGCTCCTAGGCAGGGATAGGGCAGGGATAGCTCAGTAGGTAGAGTGGTGGCCCCATGATCGGAAGGTCGGGGGTTCGATTCCCCTGAACAGCTACCCTGAGGTACCCCTGAGCAAGGTACCATCCCTACACACTGCTCCCCGGGCGCCCGGTGGCTGCCCACTGCTTCACTGAGTGAATGGGTTAAATGCAGGGAGGGATTTTCCCCACGGGGACCAATAAAGTACACTTTCTTCTTCTGACACGCACACACACACTGACCCTTGGCCTACTTAGGTTCCTCAGACCTGACTCTGTGGTTCACTCTTCCTCCCTGTCACAAGGAATGACCCTGACTGACCAATCACATCCTTTCCTCCCCCCAAAGTTCCATATCCTTCAAGTTAGTAGTTGAATATTTATATATCCTGAAGCTGGCAGGTTCTCCTTTGGGGAGCCAGTCCCTGCTCCAAATCCTCTGATTGAAGGGATCAGCTGGGTGTGAAATGCTGAAGCTGCCTCAGAACAAGACGATGAGCTGAATGAATGAAGTGTGTTGGAGGCGAGAGAAAGAACAGTGCTGTGTAATCTTGCCCTGAGACTATTTATTTAATGCTCTCTTATTAAATAAATAGTCAAATTTATTATTTCAATTCAGACACTGAATATAAACTTCAGGTGAAGCATGTACATGAATTGTCCACTCCAACTTCAAAAGTCAAATTATCTTCTACTGCTCATTTTCTTGGGTAGCTGCATCTCTTAAAAGCAAAAACAAAAATGAACTAAATTCAATAAAATCATTTAATTTACTTCAATAGGATCAATATATTTCCTGCAAAAAAAACCCTTTAGTCTAAATTTAAAGAAAAAATAACCTCAGAACCCTCTTCCTGTTTAGATCAGCAGATGTAATCACCTGCTGAATAACAGGATGCTCACAACCTCCTGCATTAGTCATGACAAAGCAGGTCTTTCATTTTCCTGGAATATGCACAAAAATAGTATATTTGTTCATCAGTTTACGCACTGACTTAAATATCAGATGACTGCAAACAGATTACAGAGAGGTTGCAGTGTGAGTTTTAAAGCCTGTGGAAACAATTTAAAATGAGTTCTTCCTGCATTTTGTAGCATCTTGCATATTTAGCGAACAGTCTGGTTGTATCAGGCTGCTTCGTGCTATCTGTCGGGGTTAAAGGTGAAGCTGGAGCATGTGTGGGAAGAAAGAGTCTGCAAACAGCAGAGAGGAGGTGTTATTTTAACCCAGTGTGTCAGCTCCCTGTGAGCTGCAGGCTGGTCACAGTCGCACCTCTGTGTGCTACACATGAACTCACTGACTTACAGTTTGCTGGATCAGTTTGGTTAGCTCCGGCTCACTGTGTCCTATTCTTGTATGTTTCTACTTCAGTGTATTCCTTTCACTGCATTTATACCCCTCTGTAAGCAATGCTGCAGGCTACACTGAAATAATAAATTCTCTACAGTAACCATAGCTGTAAACCCGAAATGAAAGTGTATTTTTAAACATTTCCTGGCTCTGAACGAGCCTTTTGGGGATGATGAGGCGCACAAGCACAACTATTACACATACTGTAAAGGCAGTGAGTATGTTACCTTATTAGCTCCCTGCCTTTTCGTTTGACTTTTGGCTTTTCTTAAAATCTCTCCGGGGGAACCAAAACATTAAAAAACTCATCCACCCATTGAAAGCATCGACAGGTGAGGTAAGAGCACATCACAGTGGTTATTTCATTTCAAAAGCAGCTGTCACAGTCGATGTGTTGGAACCAGAAAAAATGTCCAGCATCAGTGTCTGAACAACTCTGACAATCTCACTGTGAATGTGTCAGAGCGTCGATGAGGCGACAGGTGTTGTAGGTCTTACTGGTGCACACTGAGCTCAAGGATTATTTGTGCCGGAGGATCATTATCAAACCTAAGAGCTGCTGCAGCCACAACAATGGACATGTGAGTGTGAGAGTGGAGCGATGAATGAAGGGTGCCTCAGGTTTTCTTGTGCATCATGTGGACAGCCAGGTGCTGATAGACCTTGAGCACTGGCTATTTTGACATGCACGTATACATTGCTGCTGATCATGTACACCGGTTTGTGGCCGCGGTATTCCCCGATGGCAGGATAATGTGCCCGGGTAAACTCTGCACATTGTTCAGCAGTGATCTGGAGAACATGACTAAAAGGTGAACGTGTTCACGCAGCGCCCAGATTCCCCAGAGCTCTATCCGATTGAGCATCTGTCGAATATTCTGGAAAAACAAGCTGCAGGTGAAGCTGCAACCTGGTCTGAAAATGCAGGAAAAAATGACACCTTTAATATTCTGAAACTTGTTTTACCAGCCGCTTGTCACACAAGGTGATATGACCCTGAAGACTTACTCAAAATGTACTTTTCTAAGTTTACTCCAGTTTTTAATCAGAACCAAATCAAACATCCCGGGTACCAGCACTTATTCATATCCTCTACGGCACAGCCATTAACATGGTATTAACAAGCCGAGCCAATAACAAGTTTGACACTGTATGATATATCCCATTATAGAAATTAAATAGATTTGCTAACAGGTTTTAACAAAGGCTTTTTAACAAGTTATGAGGGCTCAAAAAAGGCCCAATCTACCCACTGCCATGTACTTTGAGGACATGACAAATTCTACATGGCTTCATTAAATATGTTGGAGCAATTGGAGAAAAATCTAATCGGATGGGAACTTTTCTTCGATTTGATGATGTTTTTATTGAGCGATCCACGATGAAACCACAACATGGAGACGATGAGTTGTTTGTGTGCCGTTTGTTGACCTAGCTCGCTGACTGCCTGGATTCTTGTCCTCGCATCAGATTGCCAAGAAATTCATTGTTAATCTTTCATTAAGTGAAAGTAACCACTATCTGAAAAACAAAGTAAGAGAGCGAGACCGGTGAGCACGCCGTGACTGCCTGGTTGTTTCTTTTTGGCAGTCTTGGCTGATATGGGCGCTGATTTGAAGATAAGCAGAAACACATTCATGATCTAAAATCAACTCGATGTTCCAGTGCCGGGGCTTTCTTCACTGATGGCCTACAACAGTTTGTGCACCATTGCATATGTGATGTTGATTTTTGTGCGTTTCAGGTGTTCCAGGAGGAGATGGGCGCGGTCAAATCCTACAACCTGAAGCCTGGAGGAGACAAAATTCCCGTCACCAAGCAGAACAGGAAGGGTGAGTCCACACTGCAGTCACCATTGGCAGTAACTCACCTCCAAGGCAACAGATATTCTCACTGGCACTCAAAGAGCATTTTGTACCTGTATGAACCTGCATCCTTAACTGCAGTGCAGTACTTGTACCTTTAATTGAGGATGAACTGTACTGCAAAACTAAACTGTGCTGCAGATGATACTCACCTTCTGAAGTGTGAAACAGAAAATCAGACAGCCAAACACTGAAGGGCACAGTCATAATAAATATTAGTAAGTAGTAGGAGTAAATTTGAGACTGAGTCTAGGGTTTAGAGTTTAGTAACTTCATAAGTTACAGTACAACTTGGCAGTTTGACCCACAGCGTAACCTTTGAACTGTGGAAGTAATAAAAGGGTGGTGGTTGCACTCGTGACCTGATGCCCTGAACTTAAACTGGTTCTTTGAGATCACAGATACGTCCACGCAGCGATCAAAACAGGACATTTAGAGAGTGATCCAAATATATTGCTGAAAGCAATCCGGAGGTGCACAAGAAGATGACCTTGAGAGGAGATATGGTTTTTACCTTTTACAGTGGGGCAAAAAAGTATTTAGTCAGCCACCGATTGTGCAAGTTCCCCCACTTAAAATGATGACAGAGGTCAGTAATTTGCACCAG
>NW_005187534.1:1298003-1328818 GCF_000239375.1 Pundamilia nyererei | reverse complement strand
TACCTCTGGTGCAAATTACTGACCTCTGTCATCATTTTAGGTGGGGGAACTTGCACAATCGGTGGCTGACTAAATACTTTTTTGCCCCACTGTATGTGCAGAGTCACTGCACTTGACCTTTTACACAGCTACAAACTATAGCACTCGTAGGGATCATCATTATAATCACATGAGGTCAATAACGGCTCTCTGATAAAACTTTGTTGATGACATTAATCAGGTTTCTTTAGTTCATTACCTGACAGCAAAGTCACCTTTAGGTGCCTCTCTGGACCGTTGCCTGAAGATCTCAGGCTGTCCTGTCAGCATAAGAGGTCTTGTTCTTGTTGAAAGCCAGGCATCTGAGTTGGAGTCATTTTAGAGAACAGAGTTTCTAATTTTAACCCTTTAGAGCCGGTCGGAGCGGACACGCTCCATTTTGCGTAACTATTTTTAAATCCCTGTAGCTCTGCAACCACGTAAGCTAGCGCAATAATTTTTTTTGCATATGAAACCGGAGGAGTTGTACTTACATCTTATGCCATCATCTTGTCCTCGGTCACGGTTTCCTTCCACATATAGCTTTGCAAGAACTGCATAAAAAGCGCTTGCAGCAACAAAAACATAATATTCCAGAAAAACGCTTTGCCGATCCGATCAGCTGTTTGTAACACTTCCTACGTCCATCAGCGTGAACTGTCGCATGTCCGCCATGACCTGCCCGAAACCAGAAGTGATGAATGATGAATATGCTGTTATTTTGCAAATTTGTACAATAATATATATTTTCGTTTTTTCTGCAATATATGAAAATTGGTGTATCTCACAAATAAAACTATGAAGACACTTAAAATAAATTTCCTGTGGTGGGAAACTAGTTTGTGCAACTTTTTTGTATTTACAGTTTTGAGGGATAAGCCTCTTAAATTTCTCTAACTAGAAATATATGTTAAAAAAACAAAAACAATTTTTTTGTAGTTTATTGCACTTTTTTGCAATTTATGTAATTATTATGCACTTAATGCAGACATATTATTAAAGTTTGGGCTATAATGGTTGTATTGATGTATAGCAACTTGAAATGCTCCCAAAAATGGCTCCACAGCATGTAAAAATATAGTATAAGCTCTGGCGGACTTGGTTCTATGGTAGGTCTTAAAGGGTTAATTGAGGCAAATGAAAAGGCTTTTGGAAACATCAAGACATGAGATGACGGTAGTGTTACAAAGTTAAGATGCAAAATGTATTATTAGACTAAGTTTTGATAGCTGTATTTCTTAGATCAAAACTTTTGAACCAGTAACTATTGGTTTGAACTATTGGTTTGAACCAACTATGGGTTCAAAAGTGGACCAGAACAGGGAAGGAGGCACACTCCTCTCCTGTTCTTTTATTTTAACAGTGTGTTTTGTGACTGTGCTCTTCTCTGTGGCTGACGGACCAACAACACAAGCAAGAGTGACTCACATTTCCCACAGTGTTGTAAAAAGTCTCCATCTGGCAGCAGATGCTCTCTGCAGGTAGGCGGGTGTCTGCAGTTCTCTACCGTCTTCATGATCTCCCAGAAAACTACAGTGGCAAACCACATGGGAACCGTTAGTGTTGGCAGCAAATTCAATAGATGCTGAGACCATCATCTGATAAGCATGCAGCATAAGAAGCTGGATGTAAAATCAACGGATTGGTTCGGATGAGCATTCGCTGAATAGCTGGAAAGATATTTCAGCACTGGGCTGATGGATTCATATAAGACTTCGCAGTCTCTGAACTTTTAATGCAGTGCACTTAGTGACGAAATTGTTCCAGCGTGAAATCAGCTCTGTGATCCAACATCCTCATTAATGTAAAGAGAGCTACTGTCCTGCAGTCTTTAAGAGTCTCGAGTGTGTAATCCCGAGGAACGCCTTTATTGCGCCTTCTGTGCTCTTTAACTCCATGCGAGCAGTGAAACCTGGCTCAGGTAAAAAGCCTCTTTGTTCCTCCGGGGGGGATAAAGTCCAGCTGAGCACATCAACTCTGCTTCTCTTATTAAACTTGATTTTCCATCCAGTGGCTCTTGTTGGGGTCCGGGCCCACTCGTTACCAGCATCCCTCTCGCTGTGTTTGCTGAACGGAGGAGCCAAGGCTGAAGGGCAAATGTTTGTAATGGAAATCAAACAGTTTTTTCTCTTTCCACAGAGTATGTCCAGCTCTATGTCGACTTCCTGCTGAATAAATCCATTTATAAACAGTTTGCTGCCTTCTACCACGGCTTCCACAGTGTGTGCGCATCGGACGCACTCATGGTGAGTCTGCTACAAAATGTGTTATTGAAAGACCAATATGCTTTATCCTTTTCTTAAGCATTTCTTAACATAGACTCTTACGCAAAGACACCCATCCATTCCCTTCCACCTGATCATGGCACCTTTAAAATATTTCTCTGTCACATTTTAAACATTCGAATTAAACTCGGGGGAGATAGAACAGGCCAAACTGTGCACTCCATCCAGTGAAGGGCTTCTCAAAATACCAGTTCTCTGTTTGTTTCGAGATAAACTGTGTATAAATTTGCTGGAGAAACAATTCAAATAGTGCCAGTCATGTAAGATTTATCGCTTCCTGAGCAGCAACCGTGAAGGAAAGAAAACCCTCATGCGTTGATTATTTTTTGTGTTCGTAGGACGTTTTAGATTATGGAGTCAAACCCACAGTCTTTCTTACAGTTAGAGATAAAGCTGCCCAGTTTGACCCCCGTTTATCAGCCGAGTCTGAATCTGGGTCAGACAAACGACGAGTCAAACTGTAAAGAGTAAAGTGGCAGCAGGTCTCAGGCTCGAACTCGCTCCACTGGCCTCCTTATATCAGTTTGGGAAAAAATGGCATGCGTACCATGTCTCTATGATGGTTTTGATCATTTATGATTAGTTTAGTGATATATACATTTCAGTTTACAGTCACTGTAGGACTGGATTAAACTTGCTTGTGAATGTGGATGCAGACGACTGCAGACACGATGGCTGAGCAGGTGTTTGGTTTTGGGTTTTTGGAGTAGCTTTTGCATTACAACAAATCGGAGTGCACAATGAGGAAAGTTACATCACTGGGAATCTACACACACTGATGTGGAAACACTGGCCTAACTCATCTTTGCTTACTGCACTTCTTCTGCAACTAATTTTACAAGTACACCAAAAGTCAAGAGCTCTTCCTGTCTTCTTTAAACTTACAATAAAACATTAACAAGTCAGCCAAACTATTCCTAGACTCGGCAGTCTAATCAGAGATGCCCAGACCTCCAGATGAGCCGGCGCTTCCAGCTCTTCTGGAGGTGACAGACACAAACCGTCCAGTGTCCTTGGCCTGCCTCTTGAGTGGACATGCCTACACCATCATGTCTTTCTCTTTCTTTCAGCTGAATGACTGAGTTTGTCACCTTATCAGGGTCATGAGATGAACATTAAAGATGAAAAATAAAGCATGAAAATCACAGACAGTGGCTGAAAGGGCTGTGTGCAGCTCTCTGTCTGCCAACACAGCAGAGAAGCATGTTCAGTCTGTAAAGCTGAACCCAGAGAGAGCTCATTTCCATCGATGGTATCTGTCATCTTGTTCTTTTTTGGCCACTATTTACAGCACCACGTATCGTCACTATAACAGACCGTATGATGACAGACTGCACCCATAATCCACCTGTCAGTCTCTCACTACACACGCCTATTCTGTCATGTATAAGACCCAGAGATACTCCTTCACTCCAGCTGAGTCGTGTAGAAACCAAACTTGGTTTTCTTTGAGGTTATTATGCAGAATAAATCACTGTACACGTGCCTCATCACTTGGACTTGATCATTCTCCGAGCAGCATAAAGATCGAATTGATGCAAATTAATTTTGATGTTGTCTCGTTAGTAACTTTGAGAATGTCCGAACATCAGAGCGCCTCTCTTTGGACCACAGCGTTGGATAAGCCGATCGACATCCATCCTGATCAATGCAAATTGCTCAGATTAAGAAATAAAGTAAATGCAATTTGTTCAGCGTCTGTTATTTTCCCAGTATGATGACTTTTATTTTATTTTGTTAAGCTGTTATCAACACGATTATCCTGACAAAGTAAAAATAAAAGCCTCGCCGTCTTTCTGAGCTGACTTCCTAAAAGCAGGTAGTGATGTTTTGATGTGCTGACGTGAGTTTGACCTACTTCTGCTTTCTGAGTAATACTTTTTTTTTTCAGTTTTTCTGACATGACTCTGACTCTTCCGTTTACTGTCAGTCTTTGAGTCACGTCCGCACCCGCTGACGTTTCAAGATGTGATGAGACAGCCCTACAGTATTTTTGATGGGGGCGTGTTTGGCTTTGAGGGTTTCACACTTTGCGTCTGTGCGCTGAGTATTGATGGAGTTTCTAGCAGCTAAGTGAACTGGGTCAGATGTCTCAAGATCAGTTTGTTTTCCTTCGTTCTTTGCGGTTCGCTGTTTCAGTCTTTGTCCTGCACAGATAGGTCAGGATGAGGCTGCGTGCTCATAACCTGCTTTCACCTTGCAGGCAGTTTATTTTTCATTTATAGAAAATAAAGTGAAACTTTCACTGGATTCCTGTGAAGTTGACTGTTTGACACATCGGATGCTATCAGCTGCTGAGCTCTGACGAGACTTCCTGTTTCTCCTCCTCGTTTGCTGTTTGAGCTTCACTTACGCCGCCCGAGCAGCGGAAGCGCTTCTGTGTTTAGGTGGTGTTATGTTTTCGTTTATTAATTTAGAAGAAGCTGGTATGTGGCAAGGCTGCTGAGCTTCTGTATAGTGACATCAGCTCTGTGGGTTAAAACATTTAGACTTCCAAGGTTAAAATGTCAAATTCTGCTTATTAAATGGAAATCTGTTTATGTTTATTAAACATATTTGTTTTATTTTGTCTTTAGTTTATATTTATCGGTAATTTAGGGACTGTTTCCATTTAGTACATATTTTGTGTAACCTGTACAGCACTGAAGAAACAGAGTTCAACATAAGCTCAGACTGCATGAAGTGCAGTAATAAGAACAGCTGAGCAGGGTGCTCCAGCCCACATTCATATGATTTCCAGAAATAAAACTGCATCAATTGATTTAATTGAATAAGACTGAAATTCATGCAGTCTTATTCTATTAGGAAATAAAACAGATGGACCTCATGATCAAAAAATTCCAGTCTTTCTCTGGCTGTGGCTGGAGGAGCCTGCGGGAAACTAGAATTAGACCAAAGTGTGCCGAATCATTGCACCTCAGACACGTCAGAATAGTTTGAAGATGATGCGACATGTTGGTTATTGACCTAATGTGACTTCTTGTCCAACATCATGAACAGAATAACCTTCTGGTCAGTTAGTTTGTATTGTTCAGCCAACACCAGTTTACAACACCACAACTTTAAGTAACTTTAAGCCTGAACACAAAGCAAAGAGGATATTTTACAAAACAAAATCCCCTTTATGAAATTGTTATAAAGGAGGAAACTACCCACCAACCAGACAGCTGCAGATTACAGCCGCACACATGTGTGAATAATTGGTGTTGTGTTGAACATTAATGTGGGAAAACAAACATAGCGGCTGAGGTTTTTTCTGAATCGTATATCATTTGTGTTTTATCGTCTGGTGTTTGCAGTTGCTTCGGCCTGAGGAGGTGGAGATGTTGGTGTGCGGGAGTCCAGAGCTCGACATGAGCGCCCTGCAGAAAGCTGCTCAGTACGAAGGATACAGCAAGACCGACGCCACCGTACGGTACGACTCCAGCACTTCCTGTTTACTAACACTAGCTAACTGCTGTGCAGGAAGTCCACACATACCTCCCACTCTCTGCTTGGACAGAGAACCTCTGTACATTTTCTGTTTTTAGGCTGACCCCACTGTAAGTTTTCCATGCACAAATTACATAATGTGATGAGGTCAGCGCACCCGTTAAAATGTTACTGTTGCTCGGCTCCTTTGACTTTTATTGTCGCTCCAGACCATAAAGTGGAATTACGGCCCTTTTTGTCTCTCCTCAGCTCTGATTGTTTGTTGAAATAAGGTGGAAGTAACGTGTGCAGGGTGCAAATGTTTGCTTTGGATTCATTTTCTCGCAGGGTGTAATTCTCACTTGTTTTTCTGTCTCTCACTCACACACACACACACACACTCACACACACACACACACACACACACACGGGAGAGAGAGAGCTAGAGAGAGGAGAAAATAACGGCAGACAGTGGGCAACATGAGCTTTAGAAGAGAGAACGAAAGAACCTTTGTAAGAATAAACGCATGTTGGTGCTGAAACTTTTCACACACACACACTCACACACACACACACTCTCACACACACACACACACACACAGGCCTTTGTTTGTGGCGGTGAGGGAGGAAAATGCCGACACTTGTGAGCCGCAGATATTGTAACTCAGCGTGCTGCTGACAAGCAGCTGCAGGCCTGTTATACAACTTCAGTGCTGTCTGCCTGCTGTGATGCCAGCAGTTTCAAAAATTCTTGTTAGTTTTTGTCTGATTAAAGTTTCATTTTGCGCTTTGTTTTGTCAGCTAATGTTGGTGTCTCGACCACACACATAAAGATTGCAATAATCATATAAATGATGTCACACGATCGAACTCACCTTTAAACGTTAACAAAGCGAGAAACGTTGAAGGCTACAAGCAAGTAAGTTTGGACGGGAGCAATGCCAGGGTCGGGGTGGGACGGACAGTTTGTCGCAGGGCTCTCAGTGATCATGATATTCATTTTTCCTTTTTATTTTCTTGATTTTTCTCTCTCTGTAGTTACTGCTTGAATGACAGCGAGCGTTCAAGTGTTTCTTTTCTCGTTTTAACCCTTAGAGAATCCACTTCCCCTCTCCGAGTCTCTGTAATTGATTTGTTTATTTTATTATATGATCTTCGTGCTGTTGCAGATGTTTCTGGGACGTGGTGTTGGCCTTCCCTCTGGAACTGCAAAAGAAGCTCCTCCACTTTGCCACAGGGAGCGACCGCGTTCCAGTCGGAGGAATGGCCGACTTCAACTTCAAAATCGCCAAGATTGATGTCCCGACCGACTGGTAGGTTTTTGAAAAACTGCCATATTAAGACGAGGACTCGGGCTGCACACTGTCAGCTCTGAAACATAATGCACACGGAGCAGTCCTCAGAGCTGCCTGCCTGTGTGAGGTCTGCACACTTGACTGCAGGTGCCTCTGGGAACAAACACAGACTCTTTGAACAGTTTGCATAATCAGTCTTTAAGAATAAATTGAGTGTCTTGATCAGACAAAATTGTTTCATTTCCATCCTCATTTTTCGGGTTAGAGTTTCAGAAGCGTTCGAGTCGCTCGGCTGAAACTCCCTCGGCTGACTCGCTGGAGGTTTCGATTTGTGGAGCTGTTTACATAAGACTCACTGTTGAACGTTAACCAACTCTGGATCTGGGTCAGGAATGAGCAAGCTGGCCCACTGCTGCTTACACACACACACACACACACACACACACACACACACACCTTTAATCTCTAACTAAACACACTCTAAAATGTTTCCTTAATTGTTTCCTTTTCTTCGTTCCTTTTGTCGAAGCACCAGGAGCTGATAGATAAATACAGCTGTGTGGGAAAATGCTAACAGCTCTGTATATATTGGGCTGTATAATATTAATTATGGAGGCATTCGATGATCAACTTTGGGATTAACAATTTGGACATGTGGGTTTTTCTGCCGCACTCACAAGTGATTGTCACACTTTGTAGTTGTTAATTAGAGACTTTGTCATCTGGAATTATTGCGTTTGATCTCCCTTTACAAAGTTTTTTGTCAGAAAAGTATCATGTGAAGAATGCATGAGCAGTGCTGCTGTGCAGAGGAGCTCTGGCTTCTGCTGATCCCTCTGTGCAGCAGCTGCAGCCTCAGTGAGGCTTCAGTGGTCAGTGTTAACATCTCTGACTTTTTGTCTTGATGCAGTCATTTTAAAGTGATGCAACCTCAACAGAAAAGGGTGATGAAAGAGTGATTTCCCTGGCACCTCTTTATGTTTCACTGTATAACTTTGTTTTTCTTTTTCTTTTTCTCTCTGCAGGCTGCCGATCTCTCACACCTGTTTCAATCAGATCTGTTTGCCTCCGTATCGAACCAGGAAGGAGCTCAAACAGAAACTGACCATTGCCATCTCCAATGCTGAGGGCTTTGGCCTTGAGTGACTAATCTGCACACACAAACTCCCACATATACACACAGACTGTTTGCAGTGCTATCTGAAACTTTTCCCGCAACGCATCTGAGATCAGAAAGGAGATAAGTTGCTCGTTGTGAGTCAACACGTTGAGCAACTTTCTTATGAAGATGGATTCATCGGTGATTCAAATCTGCGGGGCACGAGATGGAAGCTTTGCCAGGAAAACAGCTGCAGAGAAACTCCAGAAATCCTTTAGTTTGTCCGTGGACTCATTCTGTGATTCAACAACACTAACAACACCAACTCTTTAAGCACTTTAGTTTACTTCATGCTTACCCATGACAGAATACAGTGAAGGAGGCGTGTGTTCAAACCTAAATTCATCACAACAGTCCCAAACTGTTCAGCCAGATTCATAAAGAACAAATTTCAGACAGTGAGAGAACAAAGAGTCCTGAGTGATGATGGCTAATGTCAACACCACGGAGTCGGTCTGGGATAACACGAAGGGCCAAGATGCTTGGAACAGCTGACCTGCCGAGTGGCTGGATAAATAGACGCAGACAAAAATGGTTATGTTTTAAAGACAGACACTGATCTCTGCAGCAGAGCAGCAGAATACTAAATTCAAAGAAAAGACAGGGCAAAAGAAAAGCTAATGCAGAAGAAACTGCCCTGCAGAAAATCACAAAGCACGATAAATACAGGTGAACATAACAGAAAAAATACACTAATAAAGAAATGACACAGAAACTACTGACGAAACAATAATGATGATAAAAGGCCAATAAAAAAAACTAATCCTAATGGGTCCTAATGGCTAATGTTTGATCACCTTTAGGTTTGACCCAGAAGATGTAAGGCTGTGTGTGCTGGAGCCCCTGAAAGGGATGGTGTGGTTAAACTATTCCCATGTTTCTGCCAGCAGGCTCCTCATTAGCTAAAGTCACACGAGTGTTCGCCCTGTGGTAGTTAGGATAGGCCACATACACCCCCCGGGACTCTGAACTGGATAAGCAGAAGAGAATGGATGGATGGATGTGCCATCACAGACCGTCTCAAACTGCAGTTAAGGTGTTGAGGTTTCAGGGACGGGTATACCTGTGCAGGGCAGTGCAAAGGAACTTGGTATATTTGCCAAGGGGAAAGCTGTAACTAGAGGATAAGATGGAGTAAAGTAGGACCCTAAATCTAACCTCGCGGTCTGGCACATGCAATGACAGCTGTAGATCTATAAATCATTTTGCATTGTTTCAGAACTTTTACACAACCCCGTAGATACCATACAAAAAGAAATAGAACTATCTTAAAAAGTTATGTTTTATACAGAATTTCATATATTTGTAGGTCCGTGCCACTGAAACCCGGTTATATTTGTTCCCTTAAACCTTATATAACTAAAAACTAAACGTCTCTTAAAGGTTACTGCTTTCTTTGGGTAAATATTCAAATCGAGTTATTTTTAACCAATGACCTGCTGTTTGCCCACCACTGAACATTTACTTTGGAGAGGCTCTGGCCTAACAGGAAGTTCGGCAGTATCACGCTCTTGAGTACTCATCATTTAAACATTTTCATTTAAATCAAGTAAAAGTAGAAACCGGAGGTGAATGTTTCGGACAGAAACACCTCCGGAGGGGAGATTAGTGTCAGTCCTGACTGAGGCATTTGAAACGTGTTGCATATGGTTTTGTTTGGTTTGCACTGTGAGGACTTAAAGCTTTGCTGGATGTGCTACCGTCAGATGTACGTCGATCGTCTTGTGAACAGTGTTTTGCTTGTTTTTTGACATTGCCGCCTGTTTTATGGAACAAAGGCTGCAGCAGTTCTTTGAAATGTTTTGAAATGATGACGCAGTTAAAGCTGAGCTGTTGATTAATATTTGTTTTCTTTTTTAATTTTGGTTTTCTTCTTTTGTTTTCATGAGTGACGGCTGCCCTCGGGCTGAGAGCCGGCCTGTAGCCGAGGGCTGACAGATTTTATCACAAAGTCATCTTTGTGCCCGAGAGAAACAACTCGAGTTAAGCACCTCTGTCTGACATGCACTGCTCGTTAATTTCCTTATTGGACTTATTTCGGACACTTATTTAAATTGATGAAAAAAGTCCATTCTTGCCACCAGCATCATAAACGTTTCAAAAAGTTGGAACTTTACGACTCGCTATTGTTGTTTCCACATTCAACAAAAATCGGAATTAGCTTTATCCTTGGGTTAAGATTTGGTATCCAGTGGGTTAAACTTGGGGGTAAGAGGCCTGGGAAAGCACTGAGTTCAATGAAACTGCATGCCCCTCCACCCATGCACAGAGTGGAGCCGTGGCTGTCACAGAAAGCAGGAACAGAGAGACACTCTGAGCCAAAATATGAGATCCATCATCGAACAGAACCAAACGCAGCACTGCACTCGGGTCCTGACAAACGCAGAGTAACTGTTGATGAGATTAGTACGAGTCTTTAGGTCTACACCAAAACCTAGATTTGTGTTAACCCAACATTTGCCGTATCTTCACACAGACACACAGATTCACTGAAAAAAGAACTGGTTATTAGGTGACTGTGTTCTCTGGATTTCAGGGTTCATTCTGTAGTCGAGATGAGGTTATTTCGAGGCTTTGGAGCAGGAATGGGACACTGTTTTACTCATTGTGTTCACATGCCCTTGAGTAATCAGGTATTTCAGACAAAAAGGTTTAGTTTAACTTTATCAGTAGTGGAAAGTGACCCATTTAGAGCTCAAGAGGCCGTTAAGTGTCAGTTTCAGAGCGGTGAGGATTGATTTATATTTAAAATTTACAGCACAAGAGATTCTTTGATCTTCCTAGAAAGAAAATAATGCGATTTTTCTTCCCTGCATAATCAAATAGAGCCATCATCATTTCCATCACGAGTGCAGTGCTGCTGTTTTTCCCCAAAGTGGTGTTTATAGTGTAACAATGACTCTGCAGTTGTTACGTTGTAGCTTCAGTTCAAGGGAGAAAAGTTACTTTGTAAGGCCTTAAAATTCGTTCACTGCAGAGTTTAATCAGTGGGGTAAAAAGCCGGTTGGCATCCAGACTGCCTGCTTCTTTAACTTTGTTGAACTTTTTTGGCTTCGAAGCCGCTCTCTCCTCTCTCTACAGCTGGGCGGCGGTAATTCCAAACCCCCAGCGCTCTCTTATGCAATGTTACCATGGCAAAATGTCTGAAATCCTAAAAAGACACTGAAGTAACCAAGCAACAGCCGAGCAAGCCGTATGGATGCGCCATCCAAACATCAACCTAATCTGGGTCAGTCTTTCACACTCAGCTATAGGGTCTGAGAAAGCCCCTGACGCAACAATGGGTCCTTTCTGTCATTTAATGAGCAGCAGTAGGAGCCAGAAGAGGCAGCCCGTCTCCAAGCATCTGTTGGAGAAGGCCTCCGTGGCACATTTGCATCGCGTTAGCCGCTTTGCTAAATACAAAAAAAAGACACATTTTACATGTCGGGAGACGGGAACTGAGAGGAACGTGGACGTCGAGGGTAATGTGATGTCACTCAAGTGTCTTCCTGAAATGTTGATTTGACCCGGGTGTGTTTTACGTGAATAGGACCAAGCTGTGTCAGGTTATGCAGTGGAGACAGCAGTGCAGAGACCTTCTTGAAAATCAGTTTGAAAATAGTTCAAACCGATTCAAAGATTTGTTGCGGTGTAATAATTTTCACGTCCGATATGTAAATGTAAAGTGCAGACGCCACTTAAAAAGTAAAGTCTCATGTTTCACAGGGAAGGTGTCAAATGTGTTTTATCCTGTGTTTTGTTGGGTTTTATCATGGGTTGACTTTGCATGACTCATATTTGAAACCTGTTATGCTTTTCTGCTGCCCAAATCTTACGTAACATACTGTGTTTGCTCCACAAGTATTTACAGTAAAAGCTCGTCTCTATCCAGAAACTGGTCTCCTGAGTTTTCTTTCCATCCAGTTTTATTGTAATTCATGCACATCCTGGTGTTCAAGCTGGCAGCTGCACAGACCACCACAGCCTCCTGCAGCTTCTCGCTGGGCAGCTGGATTAGTTTAGCTTAGGTTTTGTGGCTGTACCAGAGGAGCTGCAGATCAAGACTGGTAACTCACCTCGAGGCGAGCACAGCTTTTAGGTCACAGCATCACAGTGCAGTGCAAATTGTGGCTGCGTGATAATAAGTGTCTGTCAAGTGCAAATAGCTCTACTTCAAATTTGAACAAGGATACCAGCAAACCTGACTCATCAGCGGCGGTGGTGAAGCATTCAGTTTGGGTTCAAACTGAAACTCTCAGACATGCGGTCAGGTCCACCAGGGTTTCAATCAAACAACTGAAGTGCAGATTTTCAGTTTAATTCAAACATTTTAACAAAAAATGCATCAAAGTTTGGAGCCCATGGACATTATCAAATGATGCCCGTCCTCTCTTCAGACCACATCCACTGGCAGACACACGCTTATAAAATAACGTTACCTCCTGTTGTGTTCGACAGCTTCAGGTCTTTCAGGCCTTTTCATGTACAGATTGTTGATTTGGCCGCTCCTGAAGTTTCTGCTTTATGTCTGATATGTTAACTTTGTTTCTGCATCTTAATCATGGTGTCTCTCACCATCGTCAGCGTCTCTTTGGAGCTCTTACCGAGAGTTCAAGCAGCTACTTTTGAGCCTCTGAAAATGAATAGATTTAAAATCTCTTTTTCAGGAGTGACCTGGCCAAGATGGACAGCAGTATGATTATGACAAGTACATACACACCAATCAAAGAGTAAAAACTAAAACACAGAAACAACCAAGTTCATAGACGTCAGTATCAATCAAAGATGAATATCGTGGCAAAACTACTTGGTTTACAGAATTAAAATGATGAATAACTGATGTAATTGTCCAAAAACATATGAACCATATATAACTGTGACTAAGAGGAAGTGTGTTGGTGAACAAGTAGCTGTTTATGCACTGCTTCACCTCCACACCCCATACACAAACACGCCTCCTCTCTCCTTTTCTCTCCTTAAGTTTAGACACCAGTTCGCACTGACATTGCTTTTTTCTCATGCATATTTTTTCCTCCCCTTTTGTTGTGCCTCTCCGCCGTGGTGAGGCGGCCCACATTGATGCCGGGAACAAGAGATCTTATCGTTTGCTAAACAAACAGAAATATGTAGGCCATGGCCAGCACGGCTTTGTTACTAAATAACCAAACAACAGTCCACCATTATATTTTTTAATAGGACTCCCGTCTGGCTGAGTCTGCAATTTTCTCCCTATTCATGTTCAAAAATAAGCACACAAATTTGCCAAGTGTCTGGACAATGACCTTAAGTTAGTCCTTTGTTTTTTTATGTTAGCGCTGCTTCCTGTGTGGATCAGCAGAGCAACCTTGAGGATTCCTTCTTTTAAATCTAGTTCATCTTTTCATTGATCTGTTATCATCATAACTCCACACGACTCCACGACAGCAGTAGAGGAGTGGCTGTGGCGGTGCAGTCATTGGTGGATTTTTATTGACACAAACCCTTTTTTTTTTTCAAAGTCTTCGCTTCTCTGTTTTTGTTTCTGTGCAGATTATCCCGGCTGGTTTGTCCCAGTTTAGCCAGCGGTCAAGGTGCTGATGGGAAACCGCTGACACTGCAAGGTTAATCGGTAGCTCACTCACAATGTAGCGCTCAAAGCTTCTCGCTAGCACTATGCCTACTTTCCTTAGTTTGTTCCCTGTGCCATTAGCAGAGCAACGTGGAATAACATTGCTTCATTAAACATTTACCAAACAAGCTTCAAGCCAAAGTTCAAAGTGGAGCAATTTGCAGAATATTAGGTGTCCAGACTTTAAATGATACCTGTGTCAGATAAGACGGTAACTGGGTCACATTATAAATTCCTGCTGTGTCCTGGCTAATCATCAGGACACACACTTCTTTGGGTCGGGTTACTTTCATGCTGATGTCGTGTGGCTCTCTCCCAGCATGGGACTGCCTGTAAAAACGGACATTCATAAACAGTAATGTGACAGATTTGTTTGTGATGATGTGATTTAGCTTGGATCTGAAATGACAGATTAGTACCTCTTCACACTGACACAGGACATTAAATTAAAAACTTGAGTGAGGCGTGACGTCAAGCTGCCAAATGTGTTGCAAAAGGCAAAGAGAAAGAAAGGGGATTATTGCTTTGCAGCACCATGACTATAGACTTTTTTTATTTTGTTGTGAGTGAAGCGGTCACTGAAAAGGAGCCACAATGCAATTATTACTTTTTGCAAGTTAAAGGCGAGCCTCCTAATTTGAACTCAATATTTAATTCTCAGGCTCTGCTGGAGAAGCTTTACATGAATCAGGTAAAAATAATCCTTATTATTTCATACCTGGTTCCCTCAGTTCATCGTCTGTCTGAAACAAGCTGTTTTAGTTCATCCTCATTTAGGAAAACTTCATCCAAATGGCTGCTCCACATAAAGAAAGATCCACTCCCACTGAGGTCATACAGAGTGAAGAGCAGAAAAAGGAAACAGAGTGGCTTTACTTTACACTGACTTCATTCTTGGAGACTTTAGCCACGTTTGACATGAAGAGCACAAAAGGAGACACACGGCATAAAATGGGAAAAAATATCTTTGTAAAAGTTGAATTTCATGCATAATTTGTCATTTTGTGTTTAATATCAATTAAATCATAAAGTAGATATGGGAATTTATACAAAGTCGTTCATAAAGGCAATTTAAACCAGGCTTGATAAACACCCACGTTTCACTCATACACAGTTGCGATCAAAAGCTGATAAATGGCAAAGAATTTTATATTTTGCATGGTCGGATCTTAACAATGTTCCAAGTTGAGCTTCAACACGCAAAAAGAAGAAACGGGAGTGAGACAAAACATGTTTTTGAGCATGCAATTTATTGAAAACTATGCTTACACTGAAACAGGCAAAAACAAACTTTGGATCAGCTGTAAATCAGCCTGTTTCACTCTCTCTTTAAATGGTTATCCATGTCTAAAGTCCTGTTACAACTTAGACAATATGAATAGACATTTACATATATGAGTCCTTAAAACAAGTTTTATCTCCTAAAATGAGATTAACACATTTGAATGTCCAGTTTAGGAGTAACTCCTCTCGTATCTTTGGCGTTTTTTTGGGCAGAAAAACCATCGAGTCTGACTGAGCCTCACAGTCTTTGATACAAAGCATAGCTGCCGGCAGATCAGCTTGACGTCAGCTTATTTCAGTTTAACTTGGCTACAAACAACTTAGTGTTGAGCTCTGGCAGGTGGACAGCTCTTCACCCACTAAACACTGACACTTTGTTCAGCACAGAGTGAGAATAAAAAAGGAAAACAACCTTTCCATCATCCAAACAGGGGAAGGGTAAAACCTCGCCGGGCTTAAAAGACACTGACCTGTTTATCGTCTCTGCTCGGCCATTGACCTTTTTCATTCAGTGTCAGCTCCTCGCCAAAGTGCATTTTGTAGATGAACGTTAAACATGGCAGGAAAGAAATTCTAAAACTGTCTTTTATGTAGACACTCTGCTGTGGAGGACCAAAACTGCCAAAATATTCACAGAAATAAAAGAAATATGGGCGATAATTAATTTTAAAAACATATTATTCACATAAAGCAGATCCACACGACAAATTTAGGAAAGGAAAAACATTTAGGATTTATTGGAAACACATTTAAGGAGGAGGGGGTTGGTAAATAACTGGTGATTAATAAGTTAAACAATAAAATGTAAAATTAAATAAGAAAAGACAGAGACTGATGGTACGGTAAGCACAGGTGAGTTAGTATTAACAATTAATGAATTGATAAAACACCTGTTTGTTTTTGATTTAAGAACATATTTATTTATTCACTAACATTTGTATTTTATATCAGTTTTGGTTTTCTGTATACTCTGCCCTCTTATCACCAGAGGAACTTTGGCTCCGATCATCGGATCCATTCTTGTCCAGATTTCTTTGGTTTCCGTCTCTATTCTGATGCTTTGACAGTTAAACAGTGTAGAAGAATTTTCTTGTTTCTGTGAGGTCATTTACAATGAAGTCTTTTTTAAAAAATGCAATGATGGAGCCTCTGCAGACTTGCAGCCGCTGTGTTTTCTATTATTAGAAGAAAAACCTTGCATAGGTCGCATTCCAGCTCCTTCTTTAGACTGAAGATAACAGAAGTGAGTTTGCCTTATTAGGATCGACGTGTAGAAGGAGACTTTGGAGACCTTCAGTGGATGCGCATGACGCCAACTGTGAAGTCTTGCATCACATTTTGCACACTGGGATTGTTGACAGTTCAATTACATCCAGATTAGTTGATTCATGGCAGCCGGCTGCTGTGATTGAGAGACTATCACTGAAATTAATCTGGTTAGCAATTGCTCAGCTCAGTCAAGTGTTACCAAATTAAAAGCTTTTATTGTGCAGAAAGGCAGAATATATGGAAAATATTTAAAGCAACAGCCTGTAGCTTTGGATTTTTATCTGTATCTCTTATCTTATTTTTATGATCAGGGTTTAATGTTAAAGCATCTAATGAATGGGGCCAGTTATGAATTTAGTATTTCACCATTCTTGGCTGGAAAAATCCTTCTAATTGCTATTATTTAATTATATTTAGGCATTGATTTGCTTCGATTTCTCCCTGCAGGGTTTCTTAACGAGCTGCAGGTGAGCTGCTTCATCAGCTGTGCTTCTGAATGAGTCTTTTCTGGAAGCTAATTGGCAGCAGCTTCCAGCAACTGGCTTTAAATGTCCGCCTGAAATATCTGCAGGTTGGTTTTCTTATTTAGTTTTATCATGTGGGCTATATAATATCAAAGAATTGGTGTAGGACATCGCTGCTGAGATTGTGCATGGGTGTGGAGCCTAGTCATGCGATTTCTCCTGTTGGAGAAAAGATCCAGGTTTTTTTGGTTGGGTAAAAGTTCTTAATTTTCCTTTGTGTAGGTGGGTAGAGCCCAAGTGCCAGTCATTAATGGTAGAAAGGTACAAAAGTCTGATTTAAAGAAAACATTTGTGGAGAGGAGTATCACTGCATGTTGTTGGGGCTTTCTCTTTGCAGGACTGGAAATAAAATTGTAAATCAGGTGCAGGCCTGAACAAAAGCAGCCATCACTCCCAGTCAACACACTGAAATCTGCTCAAAGTCACTCAGGTTTATGTGCAAGAGTCAATTAAAACCACAGAGAGATTCCAAACTTGAACTCTCTACAAATGAAACATAAGGTGCTTTTTTTTAACATTCTATTAAGACATCTAAAAAATAAATTCTATGTTTATACCCACAGAGTAAACTTGATCCCTTTAGAAGGGTACAAAGACCGGCAGCAGCGCAAAGTCCCCGAAAAGAGGACAGCAATGCTAAAGAAATCAATCGACTGCAGCACAGAGACCAGATGACCTACAACCTGTCAAACTCTACAAGTTTAGCACAACCACTCTGACACAAAAGCAGTTTAACAATGAGGAAAAACATCGACTAACACAATTCATTACAAACACGTGACAGCACCGACTGGGCCCCGTTTTTACGGGCGTCATCATTCTAACATTTTGGATGTTTTGGAAGTTTCCATCACTTGGACATAAAATTGTCTCTGTTTGAGGCGACATGACTCTTCTCACGTTGTCCCAACATTCATTTGCAAAATAGTCCAGAAAGTTCAGGGATCGTTAACATTGGCAGAGATGACATAATTATATAACCATTTTTCCATCGTGGTTTATTTTTCCACCTGGAGTGCAGCACTGCATTGCTTTTTTCAATTCATCATTTTTATTTTTCTATAAGAAACATCAAATAGAATAAAGACTGTATTTCATAGCTTTAAACAAAAAGCTTTTAGGCAATGTTAGCATTATATAATGACTGTCAGCTAGCCAGGATCAATATTAGCATTGATTTGCTATCCCTGATTAGAGTTTCAACACACTGGCATACTGCAAACACAAAACTATGCAATATTTGCGCCTAGCAGAATAAGGTCTCCAGACATGATGCAATAAAACTGTTTGTAAATGTTTGCTGACTGACCCTGAAATAGGACGGGAAAACTCAAATCTAAACTTTCAAAATGTTTCGTGTGCTGAGTCCTCAGACCCTCCGGTTATTGTTCTGTGAAACATACAACATACCTGAGTCCTTGCCAAGTGAAACAAACCATAAATTAATTTCCAGTCGAGTCTGACTCAGGTGTGAAGCCCAGACGAGCCAGGTAGACTGACAATATCAGAGCTTCCCGTCCATAGTCGTGATTCATTTATTGTGAAACAATCAGAGCACAGTTACAGGTCCCAGCAACTTAAATGTGGGTCAAAGTTGAGAAATACTTTGAAGGCTGATGTGCATTAGTTGTTTATTATGTATTTAGTTACATGTTTAGTTTGTAGTATGCATAAAATCATTCTAATTATGTAAATAACTTTCAAAGGAAGCTAAGCTATACCATGGTCATCTTATTTTCTTGTATTTCCTTTTCTCTGAACTAATAAATAAATAGTGAACAAGGTGAGTGATGCTACATCATACACATGCGACAGTTCAGTAGTTTATTAAAAGCTCCAGTTTAGTAACAGCATCAGTGCCAAGATACTTTATACTGTCAGGCAAACGTCCTGCAATCGTAAGTGTTTGATGAGAGTGGGGAGACATGTTTTGTATTTTAGTCATGCAGCGATCATACATGGAAAATTTTCCAACGTTGAATAACTCAGAATTAATTATCAGTGAGAGATGTTTCCACATGAAAATGTGAAAATGGGCTGAAATCAAAGACGAGTAAAAGTGGAATGGAAACTAAACTAAGTCTGGGTTAAAGGTAAAACTCCAAATGTGCAAAGGTTTGTTTTTTGTTTTTTTTAATAACCCTAACCCTTTAAAGACCCTCGAGGTCACCTTACAACAGTACAAAACATAAATAATAAAAAAAACACGAGGTAAATGGAAACATACACAAAACAAGCATGAATGTATAAAAGCAAGTATAACAGCTAAACAAGGTAAAAATAGACTAAGATGGAATCATGATGAAGAGTATGCAATACCGAAATAAAACCTGGGCATCACGAGTCCAATAAATACTGATTTCCAATCACCTGTTTGGGTTTATAGTAGGTATTAGTTTAAACGGGGTAACAGTCGAGTCGCCCGAGTGCAGGACGTTCGAGTACCTCAGGGGCTCGTGGGTAAAGAAAGGAGGGTTGGTGTGCAATCTGCTGTCAGTCTGCACTGACTGGTAACATGTGAGGGCAGTGGCAATATATTTTATGATCACTGTGTGCGAGCTGTAACATGTCATGGGGAGAGGGTGGCCCGCACAGATACACATAGATCTCCATTCTAACACAGCCTGGCAACAAGAAAGGAGACAAAGAAGGTGGCAGACACGGTCAGCTGATTGTAGCTGATCAAAAAAAACCCAACAGCAACTGGTTACAGTGGGCTTTTTTAATCCATCAATCGATTTTCTGCCACTTATCCTCTTCCAGCACTTTCAGGAAGACACCTTTCTGGTGTATCCTGGGTGGAACATTCCCAAAACACCCCAGCTGAGGGGCAACCCAGTCAGCTCCAGAACCTAGTCAGCCAAAACTACCTGGTTCTTTCGATGAGGAGGATCAATGGCTCTACTCTGAGCCCCTCCATAATTACTGAGAATAGTTAAATCGTCCATTTGAATTTTACTGTTTACACTGTAGTGTAGTAGCTCTGAGCTAGCTAGCTAACTTGCAGCGGTGTCGCAGCAGCAGAGGGCGTGGTCGCCTTCAGGCTGAAAAATTGTTTGTTGCCCTCATTTTTCTTCACTACTCACACATGGCGACGTGCATTTTGCAACTGCTGTTCATCCTCTGACTATGTGAACACATCTGTGCAAGCACGGAGTGAACGTGTGAACGACTCAAGGTGAACGCAGGTTAGTGGAGGTGTGGCTGAGACACAGTTGGTGCCATTGTGATCACATTCCCAGCATGATGGGAACGGGTGGAGTGAGTGATGTTGTCCTGCACATATGAACCCTGCCAAAGGTATTTGGATTCACTGTGACACAGAGTGCCCTGTTCATGCTGTGATCTCTGCTTCAGGTTACTTAAAGTATGAGACTCCTGCAGTAGCACCAACACAAGCTGTTTACTGCTCACTCAAGGAGTTGCTGAACATGAGACCACACTGTTTTTAAACTTTCCCATTCTTGTCTAAAACTGAAAGAACACAACTGCACAGAAAGTCGGTAAAATGCAGAAAGCCGTGTGAGTGTGTGGTAGGAAGCCTTCTCCTTACCAGGACACACTTTACCACCATCACACGCTCTGCTGATCCTTTCGCTGCAAAGTTGCTGTAGATTTCCTTCCTGCAGGCGGCTGTCCTCAGCCAACCCTGGAAACCTTCAGCCTCGAATGTGTGTGCACGTGTGTCAAGTAGAACAGACTGACTTGTTTGGGCCTGCAGGGAATAAAACTGCACATTATGAACTGCACTGTTTGTGTGAAGGAAATCCAAACAATGGTATTCATTTATCTCCTTATATGGGAAAAGATTTGCAAATGGGAAAAAACATAATTTTGCTTTGCTAGAACAAAACATTTCTGATGTTTTAAAGTTTTTTGCACCTATTGAAGAAGCTTCAATCAAAAACAGTAAAACACTGAAGCAGTTGGTGTCATTTTGAACTTTATGTAGAAACTCTACAACCTAGACGGGAAACCTTACAATAAACTGTATTAAATCTATAAAAGTGTACCTGTTTATTCATGTCTTGTTCAGATTACTGCATCATGAGCTTTCTGTGTCCAGGAAAAAGCAGGAACATTTTCGTTTTTAAACCCACTTTTCTCCTCCTCACAATAAAGTTTGTCTCTGAAACTACGCCCAGAGCTCCACAAGCTCCTGTTGTTTCTGCTCCAGATGTGAATAAACAGCCTGCATTGTGCAGCGAGGGCTCTGCCCAGCCGTGGTTTGGAGGGCTTTCGGGGTCTGACTCGACAGATTCACAGACTTCAACAATGTGGTTCAGTGCAGGATAAACAAGTCCTGGCACAGAGCGTCACTTCTTCCTCATCACACTGACGGGAGAGTCCTGCAGAAACAGTTTTCATCTCCAGACTGTTGGAAAGTGAGTCTCGTCAGTTAATAAAGTGGTTTCCAATAGACAACAAAAAAGTCCCAGAGATTCAAACATTGTATAATAACACCTGTATCAGGTTTGGGTACTGTCACATCCAGAGATCAGCACTGAGTGCTTGTTAGGGCTTGTGTGGCACAGTTAAAGTCCTTCATGTGTTCATGTGGAGCTACAGTTTTTGTTTATTTTTAAAACTGCTGTAAACTAACCGGGTCACGTCTCCAGACATGCATCCATGCAGGCAGGCACAGAACAAACTACCAAAGCCACTTAAACCCACAGAGCAAACATGCAAACTCTGCACAGAGTGGCTCCGAATCACCACAAGATTGGAACCCACAACCTTCTTACTGCGCTCCAGTGCCAGTTCATGTCAGATTACATATCAGAGTAACTGAAACAAATCTCTTCACCATGTCTGTCAAAAGATGTTGGAGCATTTTCAGTTACCTAATAAATAACATGTCTTGCTGTGGGGTTCAGTGTGCCAACAGTCTTCTATGAAATGAGTATTTACACATTCTTATCCCGTGAAGTCGGACACTGCCGCTCAGTTCAGTGCGGCTGGTGTCTCGGTAATAAGACGAGTTTATATAATTAAGTGCAGGAAAACAGACAAAACTATAGAGGGGAGAGAAAATGAAGGGATGTCACAGAGTAAACCACAGGTTTATCAGCCACGTCCTGTTTTTGGTTTTAACTCCCTGATATTTACTTTTTTGTGGCACTTCTTGTGTGGTTTCTCTGTGGTTAGCACCAACATTGCTTGGCTGGGTTGAGTTAAAATGAGGTTACAATGTGATCGGGTTCTTGGAGTTACTGGTAATTTTAGCATCGCTCTTAGTGTCAGTCACCATATTCCTTTCACTCCCAACACTCAAGTAACGATTTACTGATATGACGCATGCAGCGTCTTTAAAAAGCTGCATTACAACCTGAGACAGCCTGTCAGGTAGCATCAAAGCTATAGCTAGCTCAGAATTCATGCTATAATCGGCAATAGTGGTCAATGCTCCGATTTAAGACCTGCTAACTCTCTTGTTTCTCCCTCGTCACTGTAACAAATGCAGCCCCTCAAACAGGTAAGGAATATTCTCTTTGAATGTGTTTCTGGTGTCATCATTTCATGGCAATATTGCAAATGCCCCGCCCACGAGACAATGTCAGTATCTTAGTATCTGATGCAAGAGGAGAGCTATCTTACCCCTCATGTAAACAATATCTATGCCAGATATCCGGCAGTGAGCATAACTCGGACTGCAGACTCTGAGGGCAGGGGTGGAATGAACGAAGGTAGACACCAGCTGATGCTTTTAAAAGGCAGAGGTCATGGCAGTGTGTCAGCTAACCTCTGCTTTAGGGTTCTTTTATATTACAGACAAGTTTGCACCATTTGATCATTTTTTAGGATAACAGTTTAATATTTTAGAGTGTTTTATTCTGTTTAACCTCACCATCACTAATGTGTGAACATTCAAAACGACAGTATCTGACTCGCTGTAGTGGCACTATTGAGCTTGGCACACTGACTTAAATATAATGTAAAAACATCAAACATTAAAAACATGTAACTTTGCATCGTACTTCAATAAAACAAGCACAGAAAAGTGAAATTAATAAAAGTAATTATCTCTCTTGGCATCATGTTTACATCCATCATGAGGAGAAGTTCTACACCCAAACCCCAAAAATCTGATGGTAACCATCTATATCTTATATTCATGCTACAAATGCTCATGGCTGGGAGGAGATGGAAGCTGAAGTAAAGCATGACCACTTAAAGTGCAGGCTTCAGTTACTGTGTTCTGATCAGGCCAGAGCTCATGGCACCGACGGTCGGTCAGTCTGCTCAGATCAAACAAACACACTGTTCCTCCACAAAGACGTCGTGTTCCTCCATGATATGCTGCTACTGTTTATTTTTATGCTTCAGGGTGGATGATCTCCAATAAGAGAAGGTGTTGATTAAACTTGAGCAGAGGTTGGGACTGCGCTTTTCTGTTTGCATGTTTGTGAAGAAATAAAGCTGCAGAGATGCATGACCTCTTTAACCTTTCTAAGGTTAAAGTTCTGTCAGAGGCTCGGGAAATACAGTCAGGTGGGGTATTTTCAATATTCCGATTTCAGGCGTGTTTAGAAATTTGTGGCACTGCTTGAAACGCAGAGGAAATGACAGAAATGAAGAAGTTAAAATCTTTTTGTTTCAGTTTTTCTCCTTTTCATTTGAAGCTCTGGGGCATCGAGAAGGAACAGATTTTTTTTAAGCAATCTGAGCAGTCAGGGAGGAGTTTCTTCTTTCTTCAGCTTCATCTGACCTGCTGCACTCATCAGAGGAGGAGGAGGAGATGCATGTAACAGCTTTTTAAAGTTGCATTGTTTACCTTCACCCCACCTTCTATTGTCACTTCAGAGAAATAAAATATTGCACATTTCCTCCTCCTCCTCCTCTTTTGTAACTGTTGCCGAGTGTTTCTTCAAGGCAGTGCCATTTAAAAAGAAATGCTGATGTTTAATTTTTAAAAAAGTAAAATAAATGAAATCCTTCTTTTGCCCCCGTCTGTGAATCAGGCTGCAGCTTTAAGGTCAGTGTGTCAAATGAATGCAGGACAAATGGACGGCGGGCATTCCTGAGAATGATGGACGTCAGGGAGAATTTACGGGCGTCTTGACCTGCTGACCTCAACCTTCATCAAGACAAAATAACCTGCCACACAACGATACATGCCTATAATAACCATGCTCTTTTCTAATTAAGCTCATCAGCAGCATGTTGGGTCATGTGGTTTATTTTCAGGTGTGACAGGATCTCCCGTCCTCCTCCACACGTGACAGGAAAATGGCAAAGAAATGCATAGCAAAATATTAAGATTTGTCAATGTCATTCAAAATCTTCATAACAGAATTACATTTTATATCGAAGAATACGAAACAGATCAAAATCAGAGACGACATGTAGGTCAGCTGGTTTTCTCGCACACGTGACGTGTTCGTCAGGTCGTTTCGAATAAACGCTTTTTTTGCAGCCTGCAGAACTAAAACAAATCCAGGGTCAAGAATGACACAGTAATGTTCTTGGTTTTCTGCTGCATGCTGAAATGTTCAGGTTTGTTTGGTTTTTGCTGCTGGTGTCTCTTTGTTAGAAACCAGTATAAAGTTATTCATTCCTCTGTTTCCATGATTGTTATCCTTACTCATGGACAAAAAAACCCAGTATCCAGTGTCTCCATCTGCCATGTAATAACTGGCTTTTCACTTTTGAAACCCGCAGAGTCAGTTTTGCAGGCTTGTAGCCAAAAAACCCACAAACGCTGCTTTAGGGAGTGTTGCCGTTTCTGATGACACAATAAATCTTGATGTTGAAACGAGGTTTACGGTAACTGTGTTGACATAATCAGCTTGTAAACTTTTATAAATCAAACACAAATCACCAAATGCAAGATGGAATTAACCCTTCAGTGTTTTTATGCTTTATTTTTTTCTCTCCATTATCACTCCAACAAAACTGCCCAAAGACTCGATTGGTAAGTAGTTCAATTCAATGTAGGTAACTAACCTTTCAGCTGATTTCACTGTTGGCTGTGGTGCAAGGTTCATCTCAGGTTAACGGACCAGAGAGAAAAATAAAAGTATTTATGCAACACGCAAAATTGTTGTGCGTTTAAGGTCACGATCTCAAGGTCTGTTTCATTTTGCAAGACGTCCCTCGGTATATTTCCGCGCTTTGTTTGCATCTGGCATTGTATCAATGCAAAGACTGTGCAATCATAAAATACACAGACACACACACACTGGTTTATATGCACTTTTGATACTATGCAACACCTGCTCTGCCATTACAACATTCAGACTTGTGAAAGTTTGGTTAATTATCATGAACTACAAACCCTGGCACCGACACAACAGTGCTATCCAACACCAGAGCAGCAGTCTTCACAAAACTCTGCCATCTAAAGCTGGTTTCATACTGAAAACAAACTGTTTTACATTAAAGGTATTCATCGCACTTTGAAATCTGTGAGCTGCAGATTTGTAGCATCACTGTTGTACCAGATACTGTGTCCACTGTTCAACGAACTAATGCACAGTCTCGCAAAATGCAAAAAACTAAACAGCTTGTGGTTCTCTGCCTTTGGTTCAGTTGTGCTTGAAACTTGGTATATTTGGAAGATCAACTGTTCCATTTAAGCCTTGTTCTCCAGAATAGATCTATTTTTATTCTTGGACACTGTTAGGGTAGCTTTGCATGATTCAGTTCAAAGTAATCCTTAAAGCTGGATCGTGCTGCAGCCCAAAGTTTCTTTGCTGACAGTATCAGGTCACAGCTGAAGGTTCTACACTTTCATCCTGCCTCCCAAGTTTCTGTCCCAGTAGGTTTGAGTTTAAACTGATTTCTACAATAAACCTTCTGGATATTCCCTCACATATAGACCCCTTTTCTTGCCCACCTGATAATAATAGCCAACCTAAATCCATTAAAGTGCTTCTACCTGACACCTTCCCACGGCAGATACCACTGTTTTAGATAATTACAGGTCAATTTTCAAAGTGCCATTTATTTCCAAAATCCTTGGGATTTACTAATGATATTGTAATGCACGTGGACAACGGTGAGAATACTTCACTTGCCTGTTGTCTTTGATACCAGTCATGCCATCCTTAGTAAGAAATGTGCAGGCATCATTGGCACTGCTCTCAACTGGTTTTCATCATCTGACAGATCATTTAAAACTCATATTACCAACCCATGTATGCTCCCATATGCAGTCCTCATGTGAAGACCCCCAGGGCTCAATCCAGTCCAGGTCTGCTTTGTGTTCATATATGTGGCCCTTGGTCATGTAGTTTATGGTTTTATGGAATCTCCGTTGCTATTGGACAGACTCACCAATGCTATGCAGATGATACACAGCTGTACTTAATATATTCTGCAGCCTCTCCTGCCTCAGTGAATGCTCTGCGATTACTAATTCAATGTATTAAAAATTTTGTCGCCCTTACTCCTGGCAGTGAGCATAACTCGGTCTGCAGACTCTGAGGAGAGGGGGGCAGTCAGTACCAGCCCTGCTCACCGAGCCTGAGAGCTCCAGTCATTTTGAAAAGTGCTATAAAAGTAAAGTTATTTCTTACGTTGCTGACCTAGAACAAACTGGAACAAATCCCCTTCTGGTCTCGTGCACTTAGACTGCTGCCCGTGCAAATCTTATAGCTTTTATAAAGAATGAAAGTTTAAAACACTTCTGCACCGCCTTCACTTTCCAGACCAGAAAGCTGCTCCATCTTTTTTATACTGTACATGGTCATTTACATTCATAGTCATGACAATACATTCACAGCTCCTCCCCCTTTAGGCCCCTCCTCCCTTCGGCTGACTCAATTTGCACAGCAGATGTGAGCTTTTTTAGCCTGACATGTGCCAAGAGAAGAATAACTGTCTGAAATGTAGCGTTTGGAGCAGTGTGACGCCTGCACAGCAGTGTTACTTGTACAGAGCCTCACAGGGTTATTTGAAACTGCTCAAAACGAACATCCACGACATGAACGACAGGAAGATGGTCACATCTGGTTTCTAAAGTTTGTACTGGAAACCAAAGCTCATGAAAAATAGCCTCCTGATAAGATATTCATGCTGATCCTTCCTCTTTGGTGCTGCTTTTCCCTTTTCAAACTTTAGATCACTCATAATATTATTAATCACTTCTTCACTTCAAATTATGCCATCTGATGCATTTAGAGGCCAAAAACACAGATTTCTGCTGTGGAGCCAGCAGACTGTGTGTTTACCTGAGCGTCCACGCAGTAACATGTTGGTAACATTACTCTTCAGCTGATGATCAGAGCGTTCATGTGTAGGAGGGCGAAATAACATTCATATCGCTGGAATGAATGGAATGAGTTTGTTGTGATGGGAAGAGATTTACTCATCGTTTGTGACTCAGTGCTCGAAGCAAAGGTGTGTGTGTGTGTGTGTGTGTGTGTGTGTGTGTGTGTGTGTGTGTGTGTGTGTGTGGTTGTGTGTAGCCTTTTAAGGCTATTGATGTTCCTGTCATTATTCTGAGCTTCACTGCTTCACATCACATATCACTGTTGCTGGGTTTGCTGTATAGAGCTAAATCGTTAGCTGATTAAAGTCGAGACTTTCCTCTTTGTAGAGAGAAAATGGATGATTCTGCTTCTGCCCAACCTCGGGGATACCCACGATTTCATCAGCAGGTGTGCATGAGATGAGTAAACAGGAGTTATTCACATGACCAGCGTTCAGCACCTGGGGAACGTGCGAGCCTGGCTGTGTTGTTGTGTAACCATAGACAGACTGAACGTCTTTTGCGGCAGGAGTCTTCTCTCTCCAAGCAGACAGTAATCGGTTTAGCAGTGATTACATTTTGATGTCGTATTTTTCTGGATTTCTGGCGGAAAAAAGAATTTCAGAGATTCATTTGCAAGAAAATCACATTATAGAAAATAAATGGATCGTTACAAGATTAGACATGAAGCCTGATGTGGTGTGACTGAGGCCTTGGTTTTTCCTGATCATCCAGGCCTGCACTTTTGTTTGTGAATCCCAGCAACAACAACAATCAAGCATTTTAACAAAGAAATCATGACATCTACGTACTTAAACCGGGAATTTATTCCCCATAATCTTGTAGCTGTGGTTGAATTATCAGTATTATTACTTTGTCTAGTTGATTCATTTGATCCACAATTATTCGATTTATTGAGAAAGTCTTTCAAACCAAAAATCCATCATGTCAATTAAATTGTGTTCTGAGCAGCTAAGGCTGCATCCAGACCTACACGCAGCTTCTTCGTTCGGGCCTTTCGTCCACATGTAAACGGCATTTTGAAACACTGAAAACAGAGATTTTTAAAAACCCCTGGCAGGGTGGAGATCTTCGAAAACTCAGTTTTTGCTTTTACGTGTGGACGAGGAAAACAGAGATTTAGTCGCATAACATCAAAGCTGTGCGCCAGCTTATTGCTTACATGAGATGAATTTCTACAATGATAGAGACAAAAAACTTCTGCTGTTAGTCTATCTGCAGTTTTCACACACAGTTACTGTCCCTGTATGTAGAAAGACTGCTTCTATGCACCATCTTTGTTTACTCTTTCCCTCCCAGGCTTCTACAATTCTGATTGGCCAACATTTCTACACGGTGGGGATTATTTCACCACCTGTTGCTTCGGCGTGTTTCGTTTCACTTTGTTTTTTGTGTTTACATGTGGACGAGATATTTTTCAAAACTACACGCGTGGATGGGATTTTAAAAAAAATAAAAACTGAAAATCTGTTTATAAGAATACCCGCGGACGCATGGACGCAGCCTCCACACAGACTGAATCAGAGCTAAAATCAACACTGCTGTTCTTCTTTACTGCTAAACAAAGCACTGCTGTCCATGTACAACTTACAAGCTGCTCTGTTTGTTCATTCATATATATTTACATATTGCACTAGTGTACAATAACTTTTATATATTATCATAAAGTGTCCATAATTCTTGGTGAGAGAAATTCTCCTGTATGTCCTGTACATGTAGCTGTAGCTGATGACAGAATGAAAGCTGAAGTATTTTTGTGCTTCCTCGTCTTTTTCCTCTCCTGTAAATTGTTTTCACTCACACTGACCATCCTACAGGGATGTAGGATTTACTTACCTGTGGAAAAAAGTAGGAATCGTATTACATTTTGTTATGGAGCTCCACATCAGACTGGATAAATGTGACACCTCCAGGCTCAGCAGCAACATCAGACCTGGACTGGCTTCTGCTGCAGGTTGGTAATGCCGTAGTATTGCAGCCCCGTCAGAGCTCTGCTGTCAGCAGCACAGGCTAAACTGTCAGTTGAGTGTGTGATGCTGTCTTTGATTAGAACTCATTAATCGTTGGTCGGTGTGGTAACAGGATCATTACTGACAGGGTTTGGTCCTGTTTGGCACTCTACACCCAGGCGCTCACTGTGTGAGAAAACTGCCTGCAGACAACAATGGCATTTTTATCATCGCTGCCAATCGACATGCTTCAGCAGTCGTGATGATGCGGGCCTGACAGTCGTGGGTGAACACTGGACCTCAACAACTAGTTTGAAACTGTGCTTTTAACAGTGTGCAGCTTGTTCATGCTGAACATCTGCGCTGGTAAAACTAAATAAATACCCTTTCACATTTGCAGCTTGTTTCATCACGTTTGACTTACATGGCCTGATTGTGGATCTTGGCTTGCCATTCATCTCCCTGCAGTTACCTTCATGAGTTCCAGCTTTTGTGGTTTTGCCTGTTTTGATGTGAGCAGGTTGGAACATCGTTAAGTGAAGTGCATGCACAAAATCTGCATAATTAATTTTTCCAAAACACCATCTGCTATCACGTGAAGTCGGTACAAACTCAGCTGTCTCCACAAGTTCCTAATTGTGCAACATTAAAGGACCATTTAACCCTCGCATACTGTTCTCATTCTGCACAACAGATCTATGTAGAATTCATACATATGCTCTCTGACATTAAAATCTATCCATTCATTTGTTAATAATACAGAGAACAGGGTGAAGGGTTTTAGGTTCTATGTTTTATAGAGAAATTATAATTCAATGCATTTTATCAAACACAAAAAACATAGCAGGTAAAAGGATTCAGTGATGTTGTGATCAGAGAAATCCGGAAGCACAAAGCAGGGTTGAGAAGGACACATGGAATATAGGAAGCAGGTTGCAAAATCAGGAAGCCTTGCAGTGAGCTGTCCTTGGATGGGGGCACCCACTTGGTGCATGTTCCAAAACTAGACTGAAGGAAAGGGATTCTTGTGGCTCGTGGCAGCCGCTCAAAGCTCACAGGGCATTCACATCTTTATTTTTATCACTGCAGCTTCCTCTCATGCTGGCAGACTGAGAGGAAGCTGCAAGGCAGGTCCTGAGGGAGGTGGAGGAAAACAAGCGAGAGGATCCATGGACGTGGAAGGAAAACTCATTTTTACAGCCCAGAGGAACATCATCCACAAACATTTATAAGTTTAAAACACAATTTATATAGTACTGTGCAAACATCTTGAGTCACCCCCTCATCTCTTCATATTTTGCTTCCAAGGATCCAAAATTTTTAGCGTGAACAAAAGCTGAGATGAACCAGTGTCACAGCTGCACACAAGACAAACTTTAAACTGTACCTTTGTTACCAGCAGCCAACACTTGTTCCCATTTCTTTAGCTGAATCCATGATCAGGAGCCATAATAAGACAGTTTAACTTGAAATATGATTTTTCCACCAACAAGGTGATTCCCAAAAGTTATTAGCCAAAAGCTTTGCATCTCTCAGCGCAGTGTGTTCTGCACAAAAGAAGTCAGACAGGCCTAAAAACCTGTCTACATAGATGAACACTATCTGAAAATCATGTTCTTAAGAGACAAGCAAAGACTGAGAGATGCATCTGGCCCGTCAGTCGATCCATGTTCACTGACGCTTCATCAGAAATGGTCTCTGTTGGTTGTCAAGAAGCCAATCACATACAAGGTCTTAAATAATCAGGCCCCATCTTATCTTAATGACCTTGTAGTACCATATCACCCTATTAGAGCACTTCGCTCTCGCTCTGCA
>NW_005187534.1:1295640-1296551 GCF_000239375.1 Pundamilia nyererei | reverse complement strand
GATGGCCCCGCCCCTCCCTGAGCCTGGTTCTGCTGGAGGTTTCTTCCTGTTAAAAGGGAGTTTTTCCTTCCCACTGTCGCCAAAATGCTGCTCATAGGGGGTCATATGATTGTTGGGTTTTGTCTGTATGTATTATTGTAGGGTCTGCCTTACAATATAAAGAGCCTTGAGGCGACTGCTGTTGTGATTTGGTGCTGTGTAAATAAAATGAAATTGAAATGAAAATGAATTCTTAAGGAAGCAAAAGGCTTTTGATTCAAATCAACAGTTTGTTCGCAGGAGGTCAGACGAGACGTCTATGACTGAAAAAAAATAAAATAAAACAATGTTTTTATGAATAAAATGCACTTTTTTAATCACAGAATATAATTAGGAATTAGTTTTAAAAGGATGCAGAGCTCACTGTCACCTGATGTGAGCTGTTCTCATTGTACTGCCTGTTTTTGTACAGACTCCGTGGCATCTCAAACACAGGCACAGCGAGTTCTCGGCATCAACAGCAGGATGTACGATCACAGCACAACACTTTATCTGTCCCCCCCTTTAAAAAATTTTCATAATTTTTTCCATCTTTTCCAGTCTATCTTTCACCCGTCTAACGCTCTTCATCACCAACTCGTCCCCTCTCACCTCCTCTATCTTCACCTGCTCTGCACTGCCACGACAGTTTTTGACCTTTATCCCACATAGTCCAGGTCACATGCTCAGAGTTTCCATCTCACGTCCACCTGTTTGAGTTCTCTGAAAGTGTGTCAGATTTATCACCTGTTGACAGCAACAACAGTCTGCACTGTGTGCACATGAATCTTTTATATCTGCGTGTTGCTGCCTCTTTTTACACTAAATGCTGAACGTACGTGAAAGCACGTGCCGCTTTATAGATTTCATGTACGGATATATATTATATATAT
>NW_005187534.1:1291629-1293292 GCF_000239375.1 Pundamilia nyererei | reverse complement strand
GTGAACATGTGCAAGATGTTCAGATGCAGCAAAAACCGCTGGTGTCATTTACATTTTATTAGATCCAGAGAGTGTTTGCCAACTGACCGTGTCTATGTTTAAGCAGCAGTATGGTGTGGATGCAATACAGTGACAGGACAAAGTCAGTGAAGATGCATCAAGCTAGCTTCACAGTGCAGAGAAACATCGAACATCCACAGCTGAGCAAACCTGAGTTAATTTACAACTACTGCTCTCACACAAAGACTGTATATAAAAAATGGAGGTAGCCATGTTGATGTCACCCATTGGTTTCTGCATCTTAAAGCATCAACATCAGCATTTTATTGTTTGAGCCACAGCCATGTTGGTTTTAGAGCCAGAAGTGACCATATTTGGTGCTCAGACCATCGCATGTCTGCCCCGTCTGTCAAACCAGAAATGACATAATTTTTGTGGTAAACTTTATTTTTTTCAAAGGTTTCCTGGTATTCTTCATATTTTACTTTATGACTTTCTGTATCGTTTCTGGGAGGCTTAGAACTGAAATAATAAGGATTTATTTTGATGCTGTTTTTTACAAATTGTGCACGATTATATTTATTTTTATTTTTCCTGCAGTTTACAAAAATTTCTGTATCTCAAAACTTATGAAGACACTCCAAATAAATTTCCTGTGGTTGGAACTATTTTGTGCAACTTTTTTGCATTTACAGTTTTGAGGGATATACCTCTGAAATTTCTGTAAGCAGGTGTGTAAAAAACAACAACAAAAAAAAAATAAGATTTTAATTTTTTTGTACTTTATTATTAAATATACGCTGTTTAGGTTTAAAATATCAATATAAGCTGACCCGATGACGGCTTCAGGCTGTGTGGCTGTAAAGTTAGGAACTTCCTGCAGCCACCTTTCTATTTTAAATGTGTTTAAAATGCCAAAATAAATTATTCATGTAGTTTTTTTCTGATTGAGCTGCAAGTATAAATTATGCATTTTATTGCTTCATCAGTGAAAACAATGACTTATAGTTTATATGCAGCAAACATGGCTGAAATAAATCCCTGCGGACGTCTCAGAGCTGGAAACTGTCTGTGTGTTTCACATCTATCACCAGTGTAGATGTGAGTGCAGCTGCTGATGCTGCTCAGCTGTCGACACCCTGACTGTGACCAATGATTCCATCAGCCGGGTTCTTTGTCAGTCAAATCTGATGAGGAGCGACTCGGAAAGAGAGCTTACTGGAAATATAATCAGAGATTTATTGTAAGGAGAGTTTGTATGTTTCACGTCTGATAAAGTGCTTATCATCAAATTAGAATTATGAGAAGTGAATGTGTGACCAGATTTCTGTGCAGATTAGTGAAAGGCTGCTTCTCAGATTTGTAGATGTGAGCTCTCTGCTCGGATCTGTTTCAGGTGATGGTTCACGTTTTCTCTCAGCTACAGGAGCTGATTGTCCTTTGACAGGGGTGCCTCAACCTCTGAAATAAATGAACTCTACTCATTAATAATTCACAGATGATATTTCCATGTGTTAAATGTGTTGCCTCCACGTCTCCACCCACTTTCTATCAATGTTTGGTTATCTTCTGGTGCTTTATTTAAAAATCGACGATCTCTTTTGTTCTGCGATGTTACGGCGCCGCGTGACTCTGATTCCACAAAACAAGAGAGAAAAGAAAA
>NW_005187534.1:1259818-1290652 GCF_000239375.1 Pundamilia nyererei | reverse complement strand
GCTCCCGGGCAGCAGAGTTAATGTTTTCCATGTATGATTTAGTTATTATTCATCAAAGTTTCTCCTTTTTGTTTGTGTGTCGGGATCTTGCCCCAGTCTGTCTCACGTTCTGTATCAATATCTCTTCTTTGCTGTGTCGTAGTTACCACGTCATCATTTTTCATGCTTTTCATGTGTAAATGATCACTTAAAGGAAAATAAATGACAGACAGATGCAGCATCACACGCTGGACTCCACACAGAAATATCTGCTAATTATACACATGTAACATAGTTACATACTAATTAATATGTTTATTAATTCCTTATTCCTATTAAATAAACTCAGACTTTCAGATTTTGGACATTTGAATCTTTAATCTTTAGGCCTGCATGTTGAAGCCTGAGAAGAAATCAGGTCGTGCCTGTGACAAAAAGAGGTCAGGGTCGTAGCAGTAAACAAACTGCTTTATGGATGTTGAAATATGATGTGTGGCTACTTTGCATGAGTGAGTGCTACACAGATTTGTTTACATATGCCACACTCACACATATTTACCAGAGAATGCTGATCTTCGTCTGGAGTTTATGAAACTGTGATTGTTTGAAACTGAGCCAGAATCATCACTCTGTCGAATGCACATGATGATGTAAAAACTGCGACGACACAAACACGCAGCAACACTTCTGTGTGCAGTCAAACACACTTGTGTTTGGGAGTGTTTATGGTCAAACAGAGCTGCAGCACTGAGCTGCAGAGGACTCCTGTCCATGAGATCAATGCAGAGGTGAGAAGTGCCATATTGATTTTAACAGATAGTGACTGTTTGCACGGCGCCGTCACCTGAGAGGAAGCTCGTCAAACACTAACAGGGCGCAAATTTCATCCCAACGTGGACCTCTGACCCGCGCTGTCAGCCTGCAGAGACACAACACGGCACGTGTCACAGAGTTCATCGCTGGCTGCTTGTTGCACGGCAACACGTGTGTGCTGAGGCAAAGGGAAGCAAGCCCATAACTGTACCTGCAATTTAGTTTGGTCATGTGATAAATTTCAGGCAATCAAAAAAGTTGCTGAAGAGCCAAAAATCAGCAAAATCACAAATAATAATAATAATAAAAAAATAAGAGTTTTGATGGCTGGGTTTAGTTTTGTATTACTGTGTTAGCATCAGTGGATGTTTGTGGCATTTTGCACTGTTAGAAATAATAATAACAATGTTTATATCTCCACGTCTTAACTTTTATTTTCTAAAGATAAACTCCTACTGTGTTTGTTTACTTTTCTTCCCTAACTGCTCGTCAAGCAGATAATTGAAAACTGATTCCATCTCAGATTAGCACATTTTTACAACTGTTCGTTCTCAGCCGTCTCCAATTTGCATAAAACATTTATGGTGCAAAGTTTGAATGTATATAAAGAGTGTTGGGAAGTTTTAGCCTCATACACAGGATCAGACTTTGCAAGATGTACACATTTTGTTTTTTACATGAATGCACGTGAAAATCTGAAAAATTGACCACCGTGCCAGAGTTTAGGTTTAGGTTGTGTTAAAACACACTCATTCACAGTGACCATCATGCTGTTTGACAAATGATGGTTACACATGTTTCTGACTAACACCCCGACGAGGCGTGTCACAGATAGACACATAAACTAAATGGCACCAAGTGACACCAAAAATCAATACGTCACGGCTGTTAGTGTGCTAACATTATGATGGCTATGCCCATCTTTCATATACAGGCTGTGTTTTCAGCAGTAATGCTACTCTTATCTATTCTGAGCAGAAGCTTCTCAATAAATGAGTAACAGCTCGGAAACTTCCTCATTTCTGCAGGGACTCACTGTTACTCTCCTCTGTGCGTATTTTACAGTGCTGTAGGGTGTCAACACTAAACAGTGACTGTAGAAAATAAGTGAGACATGAAGATCAATGAAAACAGACAAATAGCTTTTTGTCAGCATTTAACTCGTCGCAGAACTTGTAGTTTTCTTATGAAGACTGGCTTAAAGGTTGACCTACATTTGTGCTGAACACTCAACTTCACAGGAGCATCGGAAAGAGCTGCAAACACAATACTGGCATAACATCACCTTTAACCCTTTGCACGCAGGCCATTCTTTGATATTACCATCTGAAAAAACATCTGAAACTTACTCAGCTGGAAAACTGCAGCTGAAGGGTTAAAAAATAATCTTTCTTGTTTTTCCAGGGAGAACAAAAATGGAAAAATAAGACCCGTATAGGAATGAGACAGCAACGCAGGTGTTCGTGAAGCTGCAGGAGGTCAACGCTGACTGGGCAAGAAACCAAAACAGTGAAGTTTGGTGCTCAAACACAGTGTAAGGGTGACGAGTGAATGTTGTTGTTGCTGATGACAAAATAAATCCAGTTTATGTCCAAATAAGAACTAAGAGTTCACTTTGTCAGATATAACACAATCCGCTTACACACAATAATCCCTGTGTTGAGTGTAATTATGTCTGCTGGTGTTGAGCCTTTCTACAGCGAAACTTCAAATCTGAGCGAGCACCGAGCGCGCTGCCACGGAAATGTGACATTCACAGAGAAACCCCCGGATCCCCCCACTGACATGACCGCTGTGGGCAAACCTCCACCCGCCCCACTCCTGCTGAACAGGTGACAACAGATTTAAGAGCGACAGGCATTAGTGCTGCTGAATCTTTGATGGTATTTATTTTTTGCTGTGTTAGCATCTATTTGCAATGTAATGTGGTTGGCGGAGCACCGTGATTCAGACTGCTGTGCCCGTGCACCACCTCTCGCTGCTGTTGTGGGTGATGGGGTGTTCCTGATGAAAGGCTGTGTTCCCTGTAGCTTAGCATTATGGCAAAGGCAGGACTAGCAGGTTAAAACAGAAGTCTTCGTGTCCTCCTTGTCTGAGCTCGCCACAATAGGTTTAAATGCTAAACACATTTCTTAAAGTCAAAGACTGTTGCATATAATTCAATTTTTGCTCGATGCAATGTGCATAAAGTTAAAAGATTAAAACACATTTTAAAAATAGACTTTTCCACTTGATTCAGTTTTAAATGATGGATTGTGCAGAAAATGTAGAACTGGGCTGGAAGCTCTTCGGCTTTATTACATATTTTGTTTGTGTATCATGTTTTTAAAAAGTAACCAAGGAATAAAATAACTAATTATTTTTGAAAATAAGTAATCAGTAAAGTAACAGGATTACTTTTTCTAGGAGAAGTAATCAGTAATTAGTTACTAATTACTTTTTTCAAGTATCTTGACCAACACTGTCTGGCTCCAAAAGGAAGAAGGGAAAAAAACACGATAGCAGCCAGAGTACCAGCCTGACTTTGCAAACAGGGATACGAGACCACACGAATGAAATCATCAGTAGAATCCAGTAAAAATGACCACTGTGCACTCGTGCAAATGAATTTATGTCTCTGCTGGACTTGAATAGGAATATGCAATGGAAAAAAACTGGATGCTTTGTGGAGGAGCGTCGCGCTGTGGGACGTGTTCCTGTGCCTGACTATCCCCCAGGCAGCATCTCTGTTTATCCCATTTATTACAGCGATGCTGATGTCAGGACTGTGGAGCAGCGAGTTTCAAAAGCAATTACACACTTTCTCAAAAAGTGCATTATGTAACTGAACTTTTATAAAGAAGCTCATTGAGCCACAGCAACAATCTTCCACCCTGCTTTCATCTGGTAAACTCAAAGGTCTGTATCAGGTTCATACGGGAGTTTGACACAGATTTCATTAACATCTGTTTGCCATTAATTCATAAGTGTGTACACACAATCGCAAAAGCAAAGTAAAGTTATTACTTTTAAGCAAAAGAAGTCTTGCTTCTTCTGGGGCTTGTAAAAGCCAGGAGCAATAATATCTGCCTACAAACCGAACACAGAGGTCTTTTATCACGTGTGATGCTCGAGTGTGAGCCAGCAAAGTTCTGAAACTCCCAGCACAGTTTAAATCTGCAGCATGGAGCCGCGCTCAGCACTGCAGAGCTGCTCTGGTAGCGAAAACAACACTTTGTAGCAGAATTTGGTGACTGTTCAAGACAGCAACCCTCGTGTAGCCAAGCTGATCTGCGATAAGATTCAATTTGCATGACTTCAAAGCAACAAATTTCAAACCGGAGGGGTTTCCCTAAATTGGAAAGCAGCTCGCGGTTGCCATTAAGGTCGACTTAAAGGAAAGCCTGTGACCCTCATACCCACCACACCATGACTGCTCTGGCAGGTTCTGTGACGAAGTCAGGAGGAAACAAGAAGGTCTTTGTTGCCATTTTTCTGTTTTTGGACAGCACAGCCGAACCTGAACAGAGAGCCCACTGTGTTTGTGAGCTCCTGGGTGTGGTACAGCGGTGACTTTGCTTTGTGTCACAGCTGAAGCATTTTAAAGATGTTCTAATCATTGTTTAAGTGTTTGCTGTGCTCTGATGGTGAAGACTACAGCGGAGGCCGTGCTCAGAGAATGTGAAAATGAAAAAAGGTACCATGGCGTAAAATCAGGGATGTTGAACTCCAGGCCTCGAGGGCCGGTGTCCTGCAGGTTTTAGATATCACCCAGTTTCAGTACACCTGAATCAAATGATTAGTTCATTAATAGCCCTCTAGAGAACTTCAATGCATGTTGAGGAGGTCCTTCACCATTTGAATCAGCTGTGTTGGATCAAGGACACATCTGAAACCTGCAGGACACCGGCCCTCGAAGCCTGGAGTTCAACACCTGTGGCATAAACCAAGGAAAACTGACTGTTGGTTCAGCATGTTGTTAGCATGATCGTGGCCCACTCCTTGTGGAATTTAGCTGGTGTGACGAGGTTTTCCTCAGGAAATGTGGCTCAGACAGAGTCACTGGTTTTCCTCCAGTTTTCCTGATTGCAGCACCAACACGCAGGAATAAAACAGGACATTTGTTAGACTGTTTTTCTTTCTACCTGCCTGCCATGCAAACAACTGAAGAACATTACTGTAACAGCACTGTGCTTACAATATATATATTGTACAATGATACATTACTGTAATACTGAAAAACATTATGTTATGATTATAGTAAGGCGTTAGCTTAAAACGAGCGTCCCTAATAAAGATTTCAGCAGACTGGGACTCTTTCCTGCTCGTCATACACAGATTATGTGATGAGCGTCTGTGGCCACTCTCACATGTTTTTTAGGCTACTGCTATTAAAATATCCACATCCTGCATGTGAATATACAGAACATGTATATCTGAGGTGAAATTAGGTTGCAAAGACACACATGCATGTGTGTATCTTCACACATTAGTGCATTTGTGTTCTTCTTGTTTGTTGGGCTTTGCTGCACATTTTCAACAGTGACGCTATTGTTTCAAATGATTTTGTTCCCTCTGCAGTTTTACACAAAGCTTTGGATTTCTGTGTAAACACACTTCAGTTGCAGTCATCACTGACACCTATAACACGTAGTGTGTTGTATTTTTCTTCCACTGTGTGTATTTCTGACTTCCTCATTTTTTATCGTCATGTCTCTCGAGTGTAACGTGTCACGACTCACTGTGCTAATCTTAGCATTTCCTGTGTGTGTATTTGTGACTTATATGTTGTTTTGTGTGTGAACATGACTCTTCATGTTGAGACAACTGCCTTCATGATTCAGAGGCAGAGCTTCAGCTACATCGAACAGCTCTCTGTGGTTAACCACTGTGACGCGCTCCCACTAACAGTGCTCACAGAGAAAACCTTAGGCCTTAAAATCACCTATAAACCTCCTACATATATCACTACCTGTGGATAAATCCATGCTTTTGTGTTTCAATATAAGCATTTAGAAAGTAAAACGTCTTAAATGAGCATTTTTTCTGTGGGAATTTTGCATTGAAAGACTAACAGGAAACTAGCAAAGCAAAGCTGACACTTTTTAAATATTATTGTTCTTTAAAAGCACACAATCTTTACTTTCGGTGTGAACATGAACTTCAGCAGCATCCCTTCTGAAGTATCATTTGTTGGTTTTGGTGTCTTTACAGTAACAAACTGACTTGTTTGCTTCTTTTGGTTCAAACTAAAAGGCTAACACTTCACAGTAAGAGAGAAAGTCATCGGGCAGTGGGGCAGTTTGCAGTCAAGGGCAAACTGAGAAATGAGGAAGGGGTTTCTGTGTCAAGTGCAGGAGTTCAAGTATGCTGGAGTTGTTGCTGTGTGGGGGAGGGTAGAGCAGGAGGCTGTCAAAGGAATTGGTGCAGTGAGCTGAATGCTATATCAGCCTGCCGGTGAAGAAAGAACTGAGGTTAAGACAAACCTGCTGGTTTACAGGTCAGTCTAAATTTCTGTCTCATCTGTGGCCATGAGCTGTGTGACCAATGGCATCATGGAAAAATATTTCAAAAGCAAAGGAAAAGGCTTAAAATGAGCTGTATGTGAGGCAGTACAAGAGGGAGATTCAGTTTTAAGCAGTTTTAAGCAAGAGTGGAGAACGGCTGTCTGGTTTAGGAGATAGGAGAAGAGAGCGAGATTGAGCTGGAAAGGATGTGCAGCAGGTTAGGATGATTAAAGATAGAGATGGAAATGTGCTAACGAGTGAAAGGAGCTTGTAGAGAAGATGGGAGGAGCTCCTAAATGAAGAAAATGAGAGAGGGAGAGAGAGGATGGAAGACAGTTAGCGAATTGGGAAGTGCAGAGAATTAGTAAGGAGGAAGTGAGTGCAGCTGTGACATATGGCGATGTCAGAGCTTTAGGCTACGTCCACACTAATCGTTTTCTCTCCATTTTGGCCTCCCGTCCACACTGAGATGGCGTTTTCCTCAAGGAAAAACGCAGCGTTTTGAAAACGCTCTCGAAAACGCATACATTTCAAAACTGAGCTGTCCCGTCACAGTGTGGCCACTCGAAAACGCAGACTTTCTATAATGATGACGCATTTTAGTCATGTGATGCAGTCATGTGACCAATTACGGAGGACATTATACAGCAGTTGTTTTGCTTTCAATTTTGACAGATCTATCTGGGCTGGTGTGGACGTAGTCTGAGTGACTCCAAAGGGACAAAGTGGGTGAGCCACACCATGCTGATATGAGAAACAGTTTCTTCATGATGAAGGTGGGGATGGACAGTCTGAGGTCAGGCAGGAGTGTCTGTGGACTATGATGTTGCTAACATTGAGATCTGTGCTGAGAGCAGGGAACAAGTGGAAGGTGGTGTCTGAAGGGTGTCTATGTGTGAGGAGGTGGAGGGTCATTCATCCTACACAACGAAAGAAATCAGCTGAGGTGGTTCGAGAATCTGACCAGGATACCTTCTGGGTCTTTCAGGGGCATAAAAATGGGAGGAGACCCCATAGCACAGTGGAGAGATTATTTCCACCGGCTAGCTTGGGAACACCTCGTGGCACCTCCAGAAGAACTTGAAATCGGAGGAGACAGGAGATGTGAGCATCTGTGCTTAGATGGCTCCTCCTGTGACCTGGGCCAGATAAGCAGATGGAGGAGATAATGACGCTGTTACAGTGAAGCGCACGTAACACCTCACACCTGGCTCCGCCCTCTGTATACATTTCCTCGTGCTACCCTCCTTCTATCCCCCATCGATGAACACGATCAGTAAAAACTAATCAAACACACGCCGATCCAAACAAACCTAATACCGTGCGTTCCCACTGGCTGCTTATCATTCAGGTCATGAACTGAGGGGATGTTCTATCTCGTGACCTTTAAACTTAGCATATGCTAACTATTTACAGACAGTCAGAAAATACATTCAAATACACACAGGAATGCTTATATGCACACACAAACTTGTATATCTCACTGTGCAGTACCAATGTTACCTTCTAATTGAGCACAACTACACACCCACATCAGCACCCACCTGGTCACCCAGTTTGTTCTGTTTGTTTTGTTTCTGGTGGAGGAGGAGCAGCGTGCGCCTCTTGTTTTTGTTCTGCAGTGTTTTCATCTCAGCCTGCACGTTTCATCTCTGCTGAGGCTTGTCTCCTCTCCTCGCACAACAGTAATTATATATAACTATATATTTCTTTGCTTCTTATTCTGTATCAGCTTGTTCATTCGTCTGTTTGTAGGAGAGCTGTTGTAATTCTAAAGCCATTGTGCAGTCTGATTTAGCATTTCTTTTGTAGCACACTGGGCTGGTTTCAGGTAGCCTGATGATCAAAGTAAACGCACTCTGTGTAGCCAGCGCGTTCTGCCGTCAAGGGCGATCATTGGTTAAATGTGATCATGTGACTGATGCAAGCCAGATCCTTTTATTTAGCAAAACTGTGATTAATAGTTAAATATTATTGTTAAGGAGCACAGACAGGACTTCGCGTGCCCACACACTTTAAAAATAATAATAATAATTTTTTTTAAAAAGTTGCCTCAACAAAAGGGCACTTTGGGGCACACCATCAGGAAAGGGGCGGGTGCTCAAGCCCCTCTAGCCCCCCCCTGCACGTGCCTGCTGTGGGTGTCTGTAAGTGTGGACCTGATGACCATCTGCAGAGACAATACTAGGGTGAATTTTGGGAAGTGATTCCTTTGAGCTAACAAGGTAAACTTTACTTTTACTGGCTTTGGGTTTGTCATGTTGTGATGTGGTGATGAGATAGCCTGTAAGCAGGAGGTGACCGGGAGGGGGGTCGTTGGGTGTCATCTGCATAAAAATGAACCGAGATGAGGACTGACTGTTTTTACATACACCCTTATTTGCCTGTTCTGAAGCCCCCCCCCCCTCCCGTGAAACACAAACAGCTGGAGTCTCTACACTTCAGACTGAGCCACTTCTGTCCTTGTTTAGCATTTGTTGTATTTATATAGAGCTTTTCTAGTTTTATTGACCACTCAGGGTGCATTTAAACCAGGCGCTACATTAACCTTGTTCCAAAGATATTCAGATGTTCATCTTGTCCACCTAAACACTTTGCATATGATGCTCCACAGCAGTTTAGAATCTGGGATTAGCTTAATAGGCATGTCTTTGGACTGTGTGAGGATGCCAATACGGACACAGCGAGAACTAGCAGAGGCCACATCTGAGTGCCCCAGTTTACCAGGAGACTCCAAAGCTTTTGGAGTGAGCTAGCTGGTCAAATGTCTTTGATTTATAATGAGAACAATCAGACGAGGTGGAAACTGAAGGTTGAAAGGACTGATTTCATCTCTTTACGTCTGAGAGGATTGGATTTGTTTTTGTGGCCTTACTGTCACTGCAGGGGAGGTTCCTGTCATGTCCATTGCATGACTTCTGTCCACTCCTGGATGTGATGTGAACTCCGTTCATATTTGACCAGCACTGGACTCTGAGCTGCACGTGAGCTCGGCCACACATTTCTTAGCTGCTAGTGAAACTATATGATAATGTAAACAACGTGATTGTGTAACAAGAGCATTACGTTTTAATAAACACAAAGTTACGCAGTGGCATTAACAAAATTAACAAAATCAAAATTTTAGTAAAAGAATGAAGAATTCAAAAGAATGAATCTGTGTAACCAACTAGTATTTCTTATCTTTAGTAACTTTAATGTCCAATGTTTAAAGATTTAAATGTCTAATTAACAGATCGCTCTCTAAAGGAAGGAGACAGAAACTAAAACTATTTGTTTTATGTAGATGATGTCAGGTATAATCCACAAAAGGATTATTATCAGCTATGAACTGTCTCTCGTCTGAGAGAACCTAAAAACCAAAAGCTGGAAATGAGCATCATTAAGAACAATAGTTTCTGCGCTTTCACCAGGCGGATGATGAGGCCTCAGACATAATACAGTAATGCGGATTAGCCCGAGTCCCCTTCTTCAGTCCTCGTTCTCCCTGTAGAACTATTGAATAATCACTGTCCTTGAAAAGCTTTGCACCTGGTTGAACGAGGCATTTGTGTTGTTTATAACCCAAGGCTTACACCAGTTTCAGTGAAGAGTAAAGTTGTCTTCAGCACAAAAGCCCTGCAGGCAGGGTGGATAGAAGCCACTTTGTACGTGTTTTTTACATTTGCATATAAAAGGTCCAGAGCCTTGTCTCCCCTCCTTGCCCCATTAGCAATTATACAAATGTTATCAGGAGTAGAGAAAGACAAATAGAAGGATTGGCTGAAACCTCCAGATAAGCCTTTGAATGCGCCTGGCTGTTTTCTAGCCTTGCAATAATAAAACACGTTACATCCCACGCTGCTTCTGCATTGGCAGAGAGTACATTCTCGTGAAACAGAGTCGCCTCATGCTAACTGCTAAGTGGTCAGTGGCCCTGTTGCATACTTGCTCCAAGCGGGTCCTCCTGCAAGTGTGGGAGGACCAAAACTGCAGTTTGCTGAACGGCCACTTGATGCTGTCACTAAAAGTGAATCAGTGTGCTACAGTTTTAATGAATGAAACTTGGGTATTTTATCAATATGTTTCTTGGAACAGTGGCGCGGCTGCCCCTCTGTTGGTCTTCCATGGTCTCTTGTGTTCTGGGGGCCTCTGGATGTCTGGAGTTTTGATCTCCTCCATACCTGCTTCACACCCTGGAGGACGGGGCTGTGGCCCCCCCACACTCCCTAGCAGCCCTAACCCTAATGTTTCTTGTCAAACATCTGTGCTACACCCATACAGCCATACATCACTGTAAATCCAAATCTCAGCTACCTTTGACACTAAAAACCAACCTGGTACAGAGGGTTTCTTGCCAAAACAGCCCTGATGAGGCATGGACTCCACTAGACCCTAAAGGTGTGCTGTAGACCTTTGAAGTCCTGTAAGCTAAGCGGTGGGCCTCCGCGGATCAGACTTGTTTGTCCAGCACATCCTACAGATGCTGGATTGGACCGAGATTTAAGTCAACATCTTAAACTTGTTGTTATGCTCCTCAAACCATTCCTAAACCATTCTGTGCCAGGGTGCATTATTCTGCTGGAAGAGGCCAGGCAACACCATCACATTGCCTCTGATGGCTTGCCTTCCTCCCATAGTGCATCCTGGTGGCAGGTGTTCCCCAGGTAAGCAACACACACATCTGGCCATCAGCGTAAAAGAAAAAGTGATTCATCAGACTGGGCCACCTTCTTCCAGTACTCCGTGGTCCAGTTCTGATTCTTTCATGCCCTTTGTTGGTGCTTTTGGTAGTGGAGAGGGGTCAGCATGGGCACCCTGACTGATCTGGTGCTACGCTGCTCCATACACAACAAACTGTGATGCTCCGTGAACTCTGATACATTTCAATAAGTACCAGCAGGACCTTTTTTGGCAATTTGAGCTCCTGTAGCTCATCTGTTGGATCGGTCCACACAGGTCAGCCTTCTCTCCACACATGCATCAGTTGGCCCTGTCGCTGGGTCACCACTGTTCCTTCCTTGACCACTACAGGCTGGGAACACCCCACTAGAGCTGCAGTTCTGGAGATTCTCACCCAATCAGCTGACCGACACAGTTTGACCATCATCAAACAAACTCAAATCCTTGTGCACGTCCAATTTCCTGCACCAAACACATCAACCTTGTGGCCAAAATGTTCACTTGCTCCCTGATATATCCCACCCACTGACAGGTGTGTTATTGACCCATCAGTGGTCTAATGTTATGTCTGATTGGTGTACAAGATGTATTTTGGGCACAAGCCCAGGGGTCCACATCACTGGAGGTTATACAAATATGAGGACTTTTATTTTAAACTTCAGGTATTGATGTTTTTCCTCATCAAAATAAACATGTTTGTTTGTGGATCATAACAGACTGATGATAATATTTGGTGGGATACAGTAGGACCATGTTTTGAAAGAAGACAGGAGGACAGACACTGAGGACCTCCGGAGAGCAGAGGGAGAAAGAGGAAGGAGACACCTTGCGAGTGGAAGGATACTTTAAATATATTATTGTTTGGCAAAAAAAGCATAAAAAATCTATTGGTGCTTCATTTTCCCCTTTACTTCAAATTCTGTCTGACATGTCCTGATGTATACTTTGCATTTTTCAGCAAGTTAATTCACTTTCTGATCACAATTCTTTCCTGCACCTGAATGCATGGTTGATTTTTGTCCAGTCAGAACATCCCTCACAAAGAAACCTATGGTGCAAAGCTGTGCTTAGCAATCAGTTAGTGTCAAGAGGGTAATAAACGTGTTATAGAGTGGTTATGCAGCCATTCAGTTTATAAGCTGGACTTACTGTTTGGGCTCTGCTGTGACTGTGTATCTAAATTTATCATAGAAGTTAGAAATGATGGAGAAAGACTAATAAAGTGCAGACGCGCTGATGATAAAAAATTCTTTCATTTTCATTTACTCGCTTGAATTTAGCACATCTGCCGAGACAGAGTGCAGAGGAATGTAAACAGGAAAACCAAATGAAGAAAAGGAAATGAGAGCAGGCCGTGCAATAAAAATGAAGACAGTGACGGCGAGTGTAGGAACCTACATTCGTACACAAACGGAATGAAAAGCTGACGGGCAGAAAGAGTTTTTGTGATGATCCTTCAGGAAATTACAGGTTTAAAAGGAATGCGGATCCACGTGCCAGCAGGTGGAGGAGAGCTGAAGCCCAAAGCCAGGTTGACTTCACAATCAAAGCGTTGTCTCAAGCTGATACTGGATCAGCTTTTCAATTTTTATGCAGTTGAGCCCACAGTGAGAAATGCAGCAGCAGGGTGGTGATTCTTAAGGAGACCCCCAGGTCAGATTCAACAGTGAAGGTCAAAGTGAAATCTGCACAGATCACTCAGCACAAAGAAAAAGAAAGCTCCACACAGTACATGTCCATGCAGAGTGGGCTTGAGTTCACACATCCACTCAGTTTGTTTCATTACGAACATAAAGGATTTCAAGAAATCTGACAAACTACGTCTTGTAAAGAGTTTTTCACACTTCACAAAGTTGCATTTTCTCCTAAGTTTAGAACAAAATATAAAGCATTTGGCCTTGAACAATTCAGAAACACGGTGTATAACCAGAAACTCACTCCGGATAGGATCACTTAGGCCTCCAGTAACAGTCTGAGGAACACTTGGAGGAGGATAAGCTAATAAGTACAACTGGATAACGATAATTTGATGAGTCATGGGGTAAAAACATCACTGTCTTCATCCATGGTATGTCATGGTACTGTATCGTGCTTTGAGTAGAGAGTTTTCTTATGTAAAAGCTATACACATGAAAGCTAAAGATGCACTCCAAGAGTTCAAGCGTGATAAAGAGAGAAAATATTCCGGCTTCACCCTGATCCAGCCCGAGGACTTTCCTTTGTGCATGCCAGCCGGTCACCATTCTTCCTGCTGAATATGAATCCAGCACGAGCAGCCGCACGGACAAGTGAAACGAGGGAAGCGAAATAAAGCCCAAATTCCTGCAGGCAGCTGAGGCGTGTTCTGTTTGTAGTCACTCCGAATGTACAAGAAATGCATCTGAAATCTGTGGAGCAAGTCACACGTCCTGAACGCAGCTGATCAAATTAAGGAAGCTGTTATCTGAAACTGAAACTTGCACGTGGGACATAATGCATGGACGAATGCATTGTGTAGATCAGTGAGGACTGACCGGTCACTATGATTAAGCCGGCTTTAACTAAACTGTCTCTATGGGAAGATTTTTAGTGTATACAGGTGACATGATACCGACTAAAAGCCTTCCGGCCATTCAGACCTGTGTTAAATCCATCTGATGTGACAGAGATGGATTTTTAAAGTAAAACTATAGAAGAAAATCTGTAACTCAGCATGACTATTTACTATGTTGCATATAATAAAGTCTCGCCGTACTTTCCCTTCTTGTTTTGATTGAATAAAAGCCCCGCCCACTCCCGGTATAGGCACACATAAATGATTCATCTCAAATGTTTGTAAACACAAGCTTGTTTTGCTGCTGTGTTTACAAACATCAGTTATGTAATTGGAAGAATAAAGTATCCAACTATTAATAATATTTATGAGATATTTAAAACCAGCCCATTAATCATTTTGATGAGTTGAGGGTTTGAATTCCTGCGATGCATGCTGCTCACAAGCAGACTATATTTTATACTTGTTAGCATGTAAACCTTGTTTTTAGGAGTCTTCAGTGTAATTGCATGAAAGACTGACTGTAACCAAAACCAGAGAGAAGCTACTGGGATTATGTTTTTCCCCAACACGTGTAAAAGCTACCAGCGTTTGTTTCAAAGACAGGTCTGGGCTCGTAACATTTTAGCACAAATATAGAAATTTATTTCAAAAAGGAAATACATAACGACGTGGTGCGCGTCGGCAACACACGCCTTCAAGTGATACACAGAAGGCCGGGCACAGAGCTTTCTTCAGTGAAGAAAATACATAAGCTGTTTCAAAACAGAAAATTCTTGATTCCAGCCACACATACTGTACACTCATCTTCAAGAATTGCACTTCTAAAAGCAAACATTCGCTCTTACATCATTTCTTTCTTAACATACCAGAACCACAGACGTTTCCAAACTTCTCCCCAGTTTGAAGCAACCACTCACATGCAGCGACTTTTCTTGAGACACAATAGCAGCTCACTTCCATCATATTACCACTCAAACATTGTAGCAGACAAATATGTGCAATTTACATGGAGGGAAAGAAAGGGCGGCATGTCTTAAATATTAAAGTTTAGCCATTTTTAATGTCCAAACGTTTAGTGTGCATTTTTCATTAGCAATGAATCAACTGTGTTTTCTGTAGTAGAGAAGCATAATTGCGCCATGCGCTCCCCATATTTCCCCCTTCAATATGAAGGACTTGATCAGCTCCATTTACAGATATCACATTATTAGGGACATCTCAATCAGTGCTTATGTTACCCAATCCGTCAGGCCCTCCAAAGGGGGCTCCCCATTTATCTTGGCTTGTACAAATAATTTGTATTTTAGTGGGCAGGCACAATGAGAAGGCACATGAATATTTTACAACAGGAAACCCGAAATATTCGTCATTCTCCACCCATATTTCATCAATCATTCATCATTGTCCTCAATCGTTACAGCAAAAACCAGGTCAGTTGAGAACATTACTGCTTCAGTTTAGTCTCTGGCTGCGAGTCAACCCACAGCTGGATTCGTACTGAATGCCCTGTCAATGTCTGTTTGTGTTCTTCTGCTTAATGCCAGTTCAGCAAACATGCCGCAGGTTTCACCAATAAGGCACTGTGTTATCGATCTGACCCCAGCTCTGCCAGCCGGGAAACAGTCCGCTGGACATGCGTGGGCTGCCGAACTGATCGAACTCAAGCTCCACTAACTTGACCCCCTCATTTTTCTGCTCTGGGGACTTTTTCTGCTCAGCAGAACCGAGGGAGGGCCGAGTGTTCAGGTCCTCTCCGTTCCAGCCGATGTGCTTGAGCGCATAATTCTTGCCGTCATTATTGTCCCAGAAGGTCTGACCCTGGGTTTTGAAGCAGATGCAGAACTCCACCCGATTATGCGGCGGGATGAAGCAGGGCAGCTCCAGGACGAATGCGAAGGTGTCGTTGTCCTGGGAGCTGTACACGTTGTTCATGAAGGTGCAGTCGATGTCGGTGAAGCTGACCCACGAGTCGTAAGTGACGCGCACCACAACTGTCTTCTCAAACCCGATGTTCCTGACCTTGATGGTGCCCGTGAGCGAGCGCTCCTGCAGGGAGCAGTTCTCCAAGCAGACCGAGTTCTGGATCAGGCGGTTCCGGAAGCCCAGGTAGTCGGCCGAGGGCTGCTTGAAGTCTAACGCCAGGCTGCGAACCGAGCTGATCTTTAGATCCATTGTAGCCGTTTCAAGGTCTGTCATGTCGAACTGCAGCTCATCTGCGATTGCGTCCAGGTGCTTGCTTTGATACGGCTCATCATCAAATTTGGAGAAGACGTGGATGACGGTGAGCGACATGCCCTTTGTGTCTGCAAACACCACTTGCTTCTTGCCGGCCTTGCTGTTGTTCCAGGCCACGCAGTTACCGTCATCTTTCTGCTGGTTGCTGAGGCAGGGTCGCAGAGGTCTGCAGAGCTGCTGTTTGCGGTTATGGGTGCTGGACCGGTTCACCCGGTTCTTGGCCCTCTGCAGGTCCTCGTAGTGGCTGAGGAAGCCTCGAAGAGGAGGCGGAGAATGGCTGATGTAGAACCGCATAGCCACATCCATCGGCATTACTGGGCCGGGCATCGCTGATGGACTGAAAGATCTGAGCACACTGACGGAGGGAAAAGGGGGAAGGAGAGGTGATGAGGGAGAGGATAAAAGTTGAGAGAGTTAGAGAAAGTTTCAGGGAGATGAAAAGAGGAAGACAGGCGACATTAGAATGATGCCTAATCCAAACAAATATCGCTTAACTTATCAGGTTTCAGCTCTAGTTTGATAAAACTTGTTAGCATGTCGCCAAAAATGGTTGTAAAATCCATCCAGTTTCTAAATAGCTTAACTTTATGCACAGTGAAAAAAGCGACGCATCTATTTATGTTTTCCTTGTTGTTTGTCAGCTAGGCTTACCTTGTAGCACTCATGGAATAAAAGTAGAAGGCTCCAAGAAAAAGAAAAGTCGGTTTTTAAAAGTTCTCAGTTTGACTTTTGCAGTTTGCAGAGCAGCTTTTCCTATGAGTGCATGCTGCAGTCACTCCCCCTCTTCTTCCTACTGTCTCGCTCTCTTCCTCCCTTTCAGTGCCTGTGCTGCTCAGCTCTCAGGGATTTCAACTGCCACATAGAGATAATTAGCATATTCAGTCATATGGTTCCTGAAGCAACCAATGGGAAGTAAGTGGAAATCTAAGTCAGCCAATCAGCTTGAGTTTGACCTGGCTGTCAGCCAGCTGATAGGGGCGTGTGGCCCTGCATGGGCCTCATGGTTGAGATGCCTCTGCCTGTTGCCTCAGCTGCTATTTGAGAAACATGATGGACCCCTGCTGGTGTTAGAGGTGACTACTCACTGCAGAGTGCAGCATATCCCCTGTGGCTCCTCCTTATCATGACTGGGATTCCCTTTACACGCCACAGCAGGGTTATTCGTGTAAGAGCAAACGCACCGAGAGGAATCTTGAAACCGATATTTGGCTTGTTTAATCCAACACAGGGATCCTTTGTAATATATTTTTATATAATACAGAATACAAGCAAATTGGAAAGGTGTTGTTGCAAGGCACCGTCTCACAGTGTTTGGTACTTTTGACCCAGAATTTCAATCAGAGAGCACAATGTCAAAGCCTGAAACAGGCTGGGTATAAAAGATGGACAAATCTGTAGTGATGTTTCCAAGTGGTTCTGAAGTTTTTTGGTGCTGTCGTTGTTTTTTAATGTCAGCTAACAGAAAAGCTGCATTCAGACTGTGTGGGTACATTGCTGTGACACAGGCACAATAATTAGTGCAAGGTAAGAATGTCACACATCAAACCTGAGGCACCAACAGTTGCAAGGTCGATTATAGTAACTTGAATTATCCGAGGTGAGGCCTGCAAGTGGGTGATTTTTGGCTCGGGGCTTTTTGCCTGAGGCAAAGCCAAAGAGAGAAAAGAAAAGAGTGACAGCAAACAATATAAGATTTAAATCACAGCACTGTGACGCGTGCGGTTATTGTGATGTCCATAAGCTGATTGTGTCGACACAAGTCTGGTAATCCTTGTTTGAGCGTAAACTTTATTTATTGTGTCATCAGTAACAGGAATATTGGCCAAAACAGCATCTCTGAGAGCTTTGACATGTTGCTGTTTTAGACAATTGTTTTGGGTCACCCAGACTGACCTCCCCTGCCGAGAGACTAGCTTAGTTTTTTGTAATGGTCTCTACAAATGGCTGGTTGCAGCTTGGGAATAACTAAAGATAATAACATTGTTTTTCTTATGACAGTGAATCTGAAAGATGCCAGTGTTTGTTAGTTAATGCCATGCAGCACCGTAGCTAAACCTAACCATTGGTTTCTCATGTCTGAATCAAATGACAAAGTTTTACAAAGTGTAGCCATGAAATGTGGACAGAGCAGAATCATGTTTATACTGTAGCTTTCAGTGTAATCGCACTGACAGAGAAGTGTTGAGAAAGGCTCACAAAAAGCATCTCTGGTTCCTCGTACTCGCAGTTGTTGCTGTTTTCACTTTAAGACATTTAGACAGAGATGCTATTTTTAAAGTTTTATCGATTTTTCAGCCGTGGGTTAAACATTACCATCTGAAAGTTTGATTAGACCCATCAAACAAGATTTTTATCAAACACAGAAATAGCTAAACCCCGGGCTAATGGCTGTATTCACGTTTTGTTTTGTTTTTTGTTATCATTTGGGAGGAAGGTGAAAATTTGTAAACTCTGCTCTCTCCTGAGGCCACAGCGAACCAAAATTAGGGGGAAAAAACCCTATTTGAACATGCTCCATCCACCTCAGTTCTCCAGATTCTTCCGAACAAGCCTAAAATTAAAGATCTGACTGCCTTCTTGCCTTCATCCACCTGTAGCTACATTGTTACAGCACAAGAGAAAAGCCACAGAGTTTCTAATTAGAGCGATGCATGTTTTCCTGTGTTCTTCAGGTCAGAGGGCAGGACTCCTCCTGAGGCTGAGGGGTCTCCCCCCTTTACACCGCCTGTGTACGTCTGAGTCTCCTGCAGAGAGACTTTAGACTCAAAGTGAAATCCACGCCACTTTCACATGGGCCTACGGACAACAGACACTACTTATCACAGCCTTGTCTGTCTGAAGGTCCATATTGACACGGCCTCGGGATTGCATAATCAGAAAATAGATTTCTTTATATAGAAACATCCAAGTAAATGTGACAGATGGAAAAACCCAAATAAAGTGCTATAAAGAAGGCAATGAAAACAGTTCAAATAGCAGCTTTGCATAAGAGGTTAAATAAAGTTATTATTATGGTTTATTTATAAAGATTCCTGAAAGTGTGAAGAGCACATGTGACTTTTTTTTTTATTCACATCAACCAAAGAATATTTTATTCATATTTTCACTCAAAAGATAAGAGAGAAACAAATGCTTGAGTCTTTGAGCGTGCTCCGTTTGTGGTCTTGATGCAGCACATTATGTTTTGACTCTAGTGATCATGCAGTGATCATGCCTGAGCTGCAGCTCTGGGTCATGCACTGTGAAGACAGTTCAATATACCCACGTTTTCTGTCCGTTATCTGTTATTGCCATAACATGATATTAGAAAAGACTGAAGAAGTCAAATATAGAAAATAGACTGAAGGTAACTCAGCTGCTGCTCAGTTACTTTTAGTATCAGTTACCTTTAGTCAAGTGGCAGATCAAAAGTTTAGGACCACGTGCCTTTAAAAGGCCAAATCTGTGCAAACATGTGGATTCATTGTAACTTTGTGTCAGGTAGTCACACTGTCCTGATGTTCTGACGGCAAAGCCAAACTAACGTTCCCTTGTTGAACGTGGTCGGGTTGTTGAACTGCATAAACAGGGACCATCATCGACCATCCTGCGTCTCCCCCTGATCTAAGTCCAGTTGAGAACCTTTGGGGATGGATGGCGAGGGAAGATTACAAACATGGACAACAGTTCCAGACTTCGTGCGACCGTTTGCACCACTTGGAGAAATGTTGCGTCAAACATGCTGCAAAGAATTGTTGAAGTGATCGATAATAGCAGTGAAGCTTCTCATTACTGAGTTTGTTTGGAACTGTTTCTGTTTTCGAGGCAGTTTACGGGTTTTTTGGAGGTGTGGTCCTAAACTTTGGATCAGCTGTAAAACAGCCTGTTTCAGTTTAAGCATTGTTTTCAATAAATTTCATGCTCAAAAAATGTTCTGTCTCACTCACATTTCTTCTTGTTGCATGTTGAAGCTCTACTTGGAACCTTGTTAAGATCCAACCATGCAAAATATGATTTTTTTGCATAGTTGATCAGGACTGTATAAAAACAGAATTCAAACACTGGCTTAGTTTATGTAAATTAATAAACAACATTTTAATAAATTTTATCTAAGGTCAGCAAGTACATATAGCTGCTCTGTTTTAGCTTATGGAACAATAAAATATTTTACTGCCAACAGGGAGAAATCTAATCGAGGAGTAAAGTTGCATCTACGAATCAATATTTATTACTGATCAGGGAAACACAGAGACACTATTAAACCCTCATGTTATCTGTATTCATCAGTCTGAGGGATCTTCCTAGTACAGCAATGCTGCTTTAATTAGAACTCATTGGTGATTTTTACTCTCTATGACCTCCTCCAGAGCAAATTGGGTTCACAGTCTAAAAGTAAACCACTGAAAAGCCAAAGTTAACCCTGAAGTTGAGATGAAATCCTCATTTGAAGCTCAGGCCTCTGGGATATAATAGAAAATAAAGATTAAATTAATAATATCACAGCGAGCCTGCAGCTGTACAAGCTCATATTTAGGTTCAATCACATTATGAAAGAGGTGGAGGGGTCGAGTGTATTACCACTTTCCTTCAGGTGAATATTTTGTGGTCATGGCTGCTTAAACTCAAGAAACTGCTACAAAGCCAGCAGTGAAGTTACTGGCTTGAATCTCTTTGTGAGGCAAACACAAAGTGCTAAGTCATCACAGGTAGCAGAGCACATTCAAATCACGGTTCAGAAGCAGCTGGTTGTGGCTTCCAGCGTGAGCAAGAGATGGAAACGATTCTGGCAGGAGGAGTGAGCGGCATTACAAACACACAGCTGATGATTTCACCAACGCTGGACTCGGCCTGCGTTCCTGACACGTGACTCAGATGATACCACACTACTGCTCCAAACTCTTGTCTCATTTTGATCTTCATCTGTTAATTAATTTTGATTACCCAGGTCATTTATCATTAAAGATATGTTGTTTAATATGAATTCAACCTAAGTGTGCGAAGCTGAATTTGTAGCAAATGGTTTGTGTTATCCAGTGTAAAGACAATCGTGTTAGAAGGCTAAATGATCATGAGAAAAAATAACTTCCCCAAAACGCTGACAAAGCTGTCACATAATTGTTGTGTTGATTAGTTTGGTGACAAATTTGGCTCCTTGAGTTGTTTGCAGTTATAGTCTAAAGAAAGAAAATGAAGGCTATTAATTGTGAGAAGTTAAATGGTATTTATGCAACACTTCTACTACGAGCACATCTTTTCCTATGCTCACTTTTAAATGGTAAATGGCCTGTATTTGTATAGCACTTTACTAGCCCCTAAGGACCCCAAAGCACTTTACACATTCAGTCATCCACCCATTCACGCACACATTCACACACAAACACAAAAAATGCAACTCGGGGTTCACGGTTCTTGTCAAAGAATACTTTGACATGTTTTGCAAGCCGCTCTGCAACCCTCCTCCAGCTTTGAGTCAGTCAGTGTCACGGTGCCTGGGCTCTTCGTGCACAAAGGTACGTATGGCCCACAGCGGTAACTGGGTGGAACTTTGACTGAATTAAACAAGTGCTCCTCACTGGCAGGCTTTTCTTTGTGAGTCTGTGGAAAGTTGATTTCGTGTTCAGCACTTTAATTCTGTTCATTCTGTTGGAGTTTTGTTGATAACTTGCTGAAGCGTCATGTAGTATTCATAACCAGCCACTTTACAGTACAGTGGGTGAAAGGATTGGGTGAGCTGAATCAGGCTGGACTGAATCGAGCTGTTAGAACTGAGTGGACTCACAGTGATACTGAGAGTTGGAACAGAAACTAAAAGAAACTTTGGTCTGCATCTGGACTTCTTTAAGTTTCTTGAAAACATTTCACCTCTCATCCGAGAAGCTTGTTCAGTCCAAAGAGCAATTTGGGCTGGGGGACAACCCTCTTGGGGACATTCCCATAGGGCAGCAAATGACTTCAGTCAATACCGTGACTCACATTTGCTTGTTTCCTTGTTTTCTTTTCTCTGCTACTGACAGTAAATTTTCTCCCTTAGGAAGAAAAGGAGAAATCTCAGTAGAATTTCAAAATTTCCATATTCCATCAGATCTGAAGATAACAGGGAGATTGAGACACTTTCCCGACCACAGGGCGAGAGAGAGCAGCAAACAGGAGAGAGCTTATGACACGCTTGGCTCCGGTGTGATTCTCAGGCTGCCAGCTGGCACTGTTAGTCTTCACATAAGGCACGCAGGCAAAAATGGGATCAGGAGAGGCTATCAGGCATAGTTAATGGCCAACAGTCATCACATGACACAGACTTCTCTTAAGATGCTGACAGGTTTTGAGGTTATGTATGACTCTGTTTAAGAGGCTTAGGTACAGCATACCAACATTTATTCTGAGACCCAGAATAAAAATAGTCCTGGTTTATTTCATTTTGAGACTCAAGTTCAGTCACATGGTCAAGTGTAAATGGAGTCAGGGTTTTTTTCCCCTATTACTTAACCGTAACAACTTCTTCAGTTTGTTTCGAATTAGAAATGCAACCTAAACTCTATAAAAAAATGGGGGTTTTATTGCTATCGCGGCGAAATAAATCAACAAATGTGAGGCAGGTCAGCTAATCGTCCCTGAATGCTGCTCCAAAAGCAGGTTAGTCCTTGAAGAGTCCAACGTTAGAATCAGAGAGAGGATAGGTTTCCATGTTGGTAGGCCTGTGTAACTGGGGCTTTAACATTCTTCATTTTCCCAGCGACTGCATCGACATCATTTTCCCTCACAGCCGGTGGTGCCAGACAGTCATCACTAACCCGAGTTCTCGGCCTGTGTGACTGCGCCCTTATTCACTTGACCCTGCATCCTCACCATCATCGTTACACGTCCAAAGTGGCAAGTTAATGTCATGTGATTTGTGGTCACATGTCTAAAGAAAACCCTCATTACTCAGTGGAACAGATCTCAGAAACTGGGAAAGAAAAGTAACTTGTGATTGGTTAGATTTAATCCACGACGGATGGATGGAATATAGATTTAAGTGACCATGTCAGCATGTTAGCAGTGACCATGTTAAACACTGTGTCCTGGATGGTTTTTATAAGCTTCTATAACCCAGCTACCCTCACACTAACCCTCCGTGAAGCTTTAGTATATGTATCGTTATCAGTAATGGAGCAGTAGTCCTTACACAGCAAGAACTTTCCTTTTAAACAGTTGCTTCTCATTTCTGTACATTTAATCGTTAATAAAGATTCTAATCAGACCTGCTCACGCTCTGAAACAACACATACCATGAAGTCTTTTGATCAGTCTGTGCAGCTAAAAGCCGATGTGTTTTTATACAATATAGATATAAAAATGCAAATCACTGTTTTTGTTTTATTTTTACACATGTATTCAGGGCGCAGTTGCTGGGTCAGGTCGCTGGTCCTCTGATCTGGATTTTGGTTGTCACTGGATGCCTTGTTGGCTGCAGTCTGGTATTTGCTTGAGTGGCATGTGTGAGTGATATAATCAGCCCAGGCTGCACCAAGGAGCTCCATCCCCAGATAATATGGCGATTAAAAACAATTAGTTTGACTTTCCCGGCATGATTACTGAAATTTTCAAAGTGTTTCGCAAATGACTTCATTCCTGTGGAAACAGTTCAGGGAATACGTAGTTTTCCATCCATTGCATTTTGGTTTAGTTAGCTGGTTTTGGTTTAGCCTACAGTCAAAATAGACCTGGTTTCTAAGCAGTGGTGACACATTAAATAGATAAACTAGACCTGAAATGCAACAGTGAATTCTGCTCATAGCATTGCCAGTTGGCTGCTGGTGAAACCTTGATGCTCTTGAACAATGCAGTGTGACATCACTGGACAATGACAGAAATAGAAGCACGCATTAGTGCTAAGACCTGCTGAGACAGTGCAGGCACATCAAACGGGCCACTCGATCCCAAATGGAGCGAAGACCTTTGACGGCTTTAGATGACAGAGATATTACAGAAGGACACAGGATCTGACATTTTAATTCCACTTTATAAGCAACACGAATCCTGTTATTACTCAACACCTGAGCAAATTCATCAGCATCAGCACTGTTGCTTGGGGATTAGCCACATGCATGCGTGAGCACCTGTACGAGCGTGCACTGAACTCAAACTAGCAAACGCCAAACAACTGCATCGGCTGCAGGGGCAGAAGGCTCATTACTCTGCAGGAACATCAAGCATTTTCAAGCACTTAAGTGGCAGAGTTTAAAAACTCCAACAAAAGCTTTTAATTTTTAAATATTTGGAGAGAAATGGGACTAAAGGGCCATGTGTTGGTTTAAGAGAAACTCTTGAATACATCACTCACAGGTAAATAATTAATGCTCAAAGAAAATTTAAAACCATTACTTTTATTGTTGGATGCCAACAGACACATTATATGTAAATAAATATTTAATAGGAGCAGCGAAGCAAACACTCAAAGGCTGGACGAATTAAGTATTCAGTATAAATCGGATTTACAGGATTGCTGCTAAAAACAAGGTTTAACAGCTGCCTGACAGTTTGTAGAGCCTTTTGAAAGCTCTGTTATCACTTCGTAAATGTGGGCTGACCTTTAACTCGCAATAATAAACAGCAATAACACAGATGTGTACCAAAAGAGTTCACTACGAGCTACTTGAATTCATCATTTCTTTCATTTGTTCCCCCGAGAGTGGGTGTCCTGCAGAAATCACACCATGAGGTGGAAAAGGATAATATCCTTGTTCATGCAAAGCATGATAATGTAAAGTACAACAATATTCTTTGGTAGCATGAGGCAAAACTTGTACTTTAAATCATTAAATTGTATTCAACTGGAAGACTAAACTAAATACCAAAATAATGTGAGTGTGCGTGAGACTCAGATCACCTTGTATGACTTTAAGGTCTGACTAGTCGTATTTTTGACCTTACAGCTCATCTTACAGAGGCAACTGCCGGTCTGTTCTCACCTTACCTCACTGCAGGCAAACACAGGTCCAGGCAGCAACATACTCACATTTCCTGTGAGACCTGCACTGTTGCCACAGCATGAGTGAGAGATATTTGAAAATGCTTGGCAAGTGTCAGAGAGTCAAAGCCAGCAAGTCCAGCCAAGTGTAATTGGTTAGAAGACCCTGACCGACATTAATAACCTACAGGTTCACCTTAGTTCTTCTAGATCATGACTTATTTTCCAAGAACAAAAGGCAGACGTCCATGACCTGAAGTGTAGGAGTGGCTGGGTGATGTAACAAGATAAACCAACAAGAGAATGACTGAAAAACCCAATAATAAAAAATAATGGTTAACCTGAGACACTGCTGAAAAAGTTTAGCTGCTTAAAACACAAGCATAAGCAGGGATTGATTGTCTGGAGACGGTTGTTGCTGCTGAGGTTCTATAATTTCACTTTTTGTGTATTCTATCAAAGTTTTCTGTACTTCTGAAGTACAATTCCAAAAGGAATCTTTTCAGCAATCTTTTCTTCCAACAGTCTGTGAATTTGCGACTGGTTGAACCTATGGAAATATGTTATATATTATAAAGAAAGATTGGTTTCTTATGTAGATGGAAATATAAAAGCAAATGCATTCGTAGTTTCCTGCAGCTGCAGTTTTGACCTGAAGCATCAAACCTAATGAAGATACTGAAACAACATCCGGCAGTCCGTTTAATTTGAGTGACGCAAAACAATAGCAAAGCTGGTAGATAGATCCACTATCAAAATAGAGATTTTTATGAGTAAACTCTGGCAGCTATTTAGCAGCTCTGCAGGTAAATGCAGGTCATTGTCTTTGTGTTTGTCTTGGCACAAAGTCTTAGGTGTGTCTGCAGCAAACATGACAATGTGCATATGAGATCTTGTTTTTGTTATATGTTAATAAACGTTAATCTGACCTCTTTTAATACAGATTAGGGGATCGCTGTTTCAAAGCTGTTGTAATCCGAGACACTCTAAACACAGCGAGCACGTCTGCGCCTCATGACACTGATAGAGCAATGAGCCAACTTAGCCTTTACAACGCTTGTCTCACCCTGACTAAATCCTGAGTCTGATTGCAGATGTCATTTCCAGTCAGACCAGATTGCTTACGCAGGGAAAATCTTTAATTAATTCCTAAGACAATCATTAATTAATGGCAGGACTTCTTTGAGCAGTTTTGTAGGAATGGGGTCTAAAAGACATGTTGATGGTTTGGAGGAAGTAATTATTGAAGTGAACTTAGAAATATCAATTGGAGAAAAAGAATCTAACTTAACATCAATGGTACTAAAAGTAGCTGTAGATAATATTACATCTGTGAGATGATTATGAGTAATTTTTTCTCTAATGATTTCTCCAGGCTAAATGATGATCCTCTAAATTTGTGACACGCCATTCCCTCTCCAGCTTACGAGTCATCTGCTTTAGGCTACGTGTTTGAGAATTTTACCACGGAGTCAGGTACTTCTGATTTGAGGCCTTAGTTTTCACAGGAGCTACAGTATCCAGAGTCGTACATAGTAAGGAGGTAAAATTATTAACAAGATAATCGACCTCTGTTGGGGTAGTATTCAGATAGCTGCTCTGGTCTGTGTTGGTACAGGGCATTGAAGATGATAACAGTGGGTGGATTATATTCTTAAACTTAGTTACAGCGCTTTCAGAAAGACATCTACTGTGATAAAGTCTACTCTCCACTGCTGTGTAATCAATTATTGTAAATTTAAATGTTATATTTAGGTTATACTCTTACTAAGGAGCCGGGGCTTTACTAATGGCATAGTTCAAGTAGTGGCCACGGATGGGCTCATTGCACGTGCGTTGATTATCCCAGATGTGAAGCTTCAGGGGCGGAGACCCCGAATGGGTCCCGCCCCCAGACATTGACAGCAAAATACAAACAAACCTTGGTGAAGTCAGTGAGGACTGAGGACTGTGACACTTTTGGTTATTGGCCCTAAATAATCACTTGTACATAAACCGACTGAAGAGATACTGTCGAACAATTTTAAAGATCTTTCCTTTCTTACCCGTTTATCTTAGCACAAATTCAAACTTCCTTGAATCTGTGGCACCTGAGGCTTAAGACATCTGTTGGTGTATGTGGTCGAGTGTCTTGCTGTGAGAATTTCCTAAGCCATCAAACCTAATCTTGTCCAAAGAATCTTCAGGATGCAATCTGTCACTCCAAATAGCAAACCACCAGAAAGATGCCATCTTGGTTTGAAAAGGCTTAATCAACCAGAATAACTGACAACACCTGCACAGGTATCCAGAATCACCAACCGCTTCAGCAGAATTGCCTGTCATGCATGATAGAAATTCCCACCTGTTGCTCCACTTGTCACACCCAGCTGCTGTTTTCATTATAACCTCTGGATTAACTCTGAATGATGATTCCATTTCTAAATAAAAGCAACATGAGACAATTAAAACCTGGAAAAGAACCACTGACTTTTGTATGTAGCTCAGTTGCTAAAACAAGAGTTAAATGTGAGTTAGGTAACATTTGTTTCAGTTTTGGAGCCTTTTCTTTATTGCCAGTGCCTGAACAGACTGGATCTAACATTAGCTTAGAAATGGAGTCCACTAATCACTAATGCCACCAAACAACTCTCTGCCCAACCCACCAGACTCCGACACAAACTCCACGTCCAAAAAGTGACAAAGCAAGCTGGGGTTAGCTCTCTAGCTGCTATGCTGGGTATCAAGTAATTAGTTCACATTAGCAGGTGGGCTAATCATTCTCTTACACTTATCCAATTCAAGGTCATGCTGCCCTCGCCAGAAAAACAGCCTTTGACAAATCCCATCTGGCCAAACACACTGATGAGCGCAATCAAGAGGGTTATTTCATTAATACCCCATCAGCTCAAGCTTCAAGGCACAAGCTGATGGCCGGACCTTGTCCTTCAGGATTTTCTGGTGGAGAGTTCAATGAATTACATTACATTACCATCAATTATATCAGCAACAAATCAGCCCCAGGCCATCACACCACCACCACCATGTCTGATTGTTGCTACGATGTTCTTTTTATGAAACGCCGTTAGTTTTACCCCAAATCTAACGGGACTCAAACCTTAAAAAATTCAGTCCACAGAATATTTTGCCAGAAGTCTCGGGAGTCATCCTGATGTTTCTTTCTTGTGATATGGGCCTATGTGTTCTTCTTGGTCAGCACTGGTTTTCCCTTTGGGACTCTCCCAGGCTGCCGTCTTTGCCCAGACTCTTTCATAGTGTCAAATCATAAACTCTAACTTAGCTGAGACACATGTGGCCTGCAGTTCTTTTGAGGTTGTTGAGGGTTCTTCTACAGCCTTGGAGTAGTTTTGTGAAGGTTCGCTGTTCCAGGTTTTGCCTATGTGTGGATAAAAGGTCTCACTGTGACTTAAAAAGGCTTACAAAGCCTTTCTAAGTCTTACAGATGTCAATGACTTTATTTCTAAGTTGTTTCTTGGGACGATGTTTCTTTGGCCTCAGTGTGGCAGTGAAATTGATATCAGCTTTCCAAAACTGTGATTAATCGCAGGTAATTAATGCGTAACGAAGGGAGCCAATTACTTTTAAAATATAATCTTTTAGATTCAGATACTAAGGTTTGTATTCCTCTTTAACCTTTCACACAGGCCCTGTTGAACTATTTGAAGAAATGAGGTCAGTCCTGGCCCCACATACATGCACAAACATTATGCATTGTCCATTTATATATAGCTCACTCTATGTTGGAAAATTTTCAAACACAAAAAATATGTAGAACACACACCTACACACACCTACACACACACCTACACACTCTTGGATTTTGTCACCTCATGCTCAGGTGGTCCTGAAATAAATAGCCAGCTGTCTGAGGCCAGAGAGTAATCTGACTGATGTTTGACCGATGTTGCAGCTTGTGTAAATATCATGACAGCGGCGTGAGGGACTCACAGTAGCGGTTATTACAGGCCAACGCAGAAGGATAAGGCAAGGTCAACAAGTCTGTCTGCTCCATGGTTGTTATAGCTAACTACAGCTAAAACACTCTAGCTAACCAAAATTTAATACAAACACACAGGAAGTGTTTTATCTTATTCTTTATCAAAACCAACGTGAGCATGCATTGGTTCGTATATTTAAAAGGTGAAGCCACTCTAGAAATTAGCTTAAGCTAAAACAGATCTAAAGCTGATAGCTGAAAACAAAGTGGCACTAATAATGACTTTGAGAGTGCTGTGAATAAAAAAACAGAGCATGTTTATTGTTAAGTCTGAGGCATTTAGTCAGTTGAAGGTCCAAAAGTTTCTTCATTTGCCAAACTCAAACAATAAGAGCGTTATGAATGATCCGTATTCTTTTAGCATCAACAAAATGATTATTGCAGCACCTGAAAGAGAAACCATGTCCATGCATCCATGAAGAAGAAGGTTTATGAGGTTTAGCAGCTAAAAAAAAAGCACAGACAAAGAAAAACAGTGAAATATATTATATGTTTGGACAAAAAATTTAATATCAGCGATGTTTGGAAGGTGGTAATGATGTGCTACCTGGTGGTGGCTTTAGAGCCACATTAGCCTGGTATAAACACATTAGCACAGATTTCATTACTTCCAAACAGCTTTATTTAAGCCCCGTCGGTGTGGTTGCAGAAATAGTTAGGACTCTTTCTAAAGGTGCACCTTGCCAGCTCGCCTAGTCACACGTTTTCTCACGTGGTTCCTTTCTGTTAGATCATAATTGGGTTTGTCCAGTCACCTCTACTAGACTCCTGTTTTCAAAAGTCCAAGATGATTAATAAACATGTTTACAGCCAGCTACAAACTTTTGACTGAGAGGTGAATCAGAATCTGCATGCTTATTGGCTAATGACTTATCAATCACAAGTCGTTAGGCAGTGAGTATAGTTGTTCTGACACTCACGCTGAGCAAAATGTATTAAATAAACGTAATGTTTTATTGATTATAGCCAGAAATGAATGTAAAACGAGCCCATAAGCAGTAAAGTGTTTACAGGACCACAAGTCTTTTTGCAATCAAGGGAGACGCCCCCTAGTGAGCATTAGAAAGAATGCAGGCTTAAAGCACTTCCACTTCCAAGTGGACCTGGAAGCTAAGTCCATGTTTTATTCTTTCTGTGGTTTAATGATTTGTTGTTCAGGACATCATGAGCCTCGTGCCTGTCCCAAAAAAATGGGAGCGAGGCAGAGCAGGACAGCATGTTAAAAAAACAAGTGCTTCATCTTGACATAGCAGATACTTGGATCAGAAACACAGTGAGCAGGTGAAACAAAGTGAGCTTGTCTTCCTGAGGTCTTAAACTGTAGTTGTGTGAAATTCCTGCATTTCAAATGCTGCTGCAGCACATACGGTGTTTTAGGAAGTGGTCAAACATGAATTCACACTTTACAGCTGATCACACAGGAATTTACACAAGACTGAAGTGTGTTTGTAAGCAGAGGAAAGCTCTACGGCCCTTTCACGTGTCACTACAGGCACAAAATAGAAACGTATGCCTCCAGGGGTATAAATATCTTTCACTTTGGGGTATTGGTGTCACTCGGACATCATATAACTCTCCTGCCCACAGGCTGTTCAGTTTCAGGTTTGTGTGTTTTAAAGTAAATGAGTAGCCAGACTCACTGGGCCCATTTGTCACAGTGAGAATGAAACCAGAATAAGTCCTCGATCATGTCTCAACCTTTGGATGGAGAAAGAAGACTGATGTAAGAGCTCACTGATGTGTGAAACGCTCCACTTTTCACGTTTTAACCATCACGCTGCTATCAGGAAAGCAGCCACAGTTAAACAGGACAGTCAGGGAGGAAATAAGGCAGGTGATGAAACTAGTTAATAATTAACCATACTCACTGTTGTAAGAGTGTAGATGAGCTGATATAAATGACTGCTATAAACCTAAATGTATAAAACTGAAGGAGCTGAGCACCTTTTCTGTTCCTATATGTGTCTATATTTGACTCTTTACTAAAGAGCTGCCCAAAGTGTACCCCCCCCCCTCCTCCCACCCCATGACAGCCCATCATGACCTCTTTGCAGTTAAAAAAACGGATGCATGGACAGACTACGGGTTTTCTGTCTCTCCCTAAATCACGAGAGGTTTTTTTCTGCCGTGATCTCACGGTGACCTCTGGTGGTGAACTTTGGCTTCATGCATTAGCTGCTGCTCAGAATGTTGTCTTCAT
>NW_005187534.1:1243393-1258684 GCF_000239375.1 Pundamilia nyererei | reverse complement strand
GGCAGCAGAGTTTTAAACAGTTGAAGCTTATGGAGGGATTTTTGGGGGAGACCATGCAAGAGAGAATTCAAACAGTCAGTGTGGAAGGTAACAAGACTGTGGACAAGAATGGACGTAGACGTGGTGGAAGAGAAGGACGTTATCTGCACAATATATAAAATATGCACTAGAACAACACTGCCAGTGTATACTGTGTACATTAAAGGCAATATTATACAGACAAGACTGAGCAGTACTGTTCAAAAGCTGTGAATTATTCCTAATTTCATGAGATTTTGACTTTCTTTCTAATTTTCTGAAGCAACAGTCAGTCAGAGCTTCAGGTGTTCTGTTGTTTAGGACCTTATTGACAGTCCTATAAGTTCGATGTCTTTATTCAGAAAATGCACATTTTCCATCATCATTTGCAATGATAGTGAATTTCCTGGAGATGGCAGTAGAGTGATGGACAAACATGAGAGGCCACACTGATTTCAAAAAACAGCTAAAAACAAAAGTAATTTATCTTCTGCCCAGAAGATTCATCGACGTGCTTGGAAACACTTCATTACTGAGTTGGTGATAAATGTAGGCATCGTCATGTGAGAGCAGACATGGAAAAATCCTGCTGGTGTGAAGAAAACAGTTCTAGTTTCCTTCCACTGAAGGAGCTCATTTATTCTCTAATAAAACCCCAGAACAGTTTGAACCTGTGCATAAACCCTAAACCCGCTTCGCTGTTACTGCCATCCACTCACTGCTTCCAGGTAATGAAATCATAAGACAATGAAAAATGATTTCAGCCATTTATCAGAGAGGTTCTATTTTTCTCTTTTTTTAAAAAACGTTACGTTGCATATCTTTGCCAAGTTTTGGTTTTCCTCTGAGTGGTGCCTTACCATGTTTCCACCTGTTTTCTGTTTCACAGACAACCTTCTCTGCGTTTCAGCGCTGCTGAATGAAGTAACCCTGAAGTATCTGCAGCTCAGAGCTCTTTGAGTTCTCTGGATACTGAGGAAAGGTGCTTCAGTGCTTCCTTGATTACCTCCTTCACCTGAGGATACACTGAAGTGTCCTTCATCAAAGTCATCTAAACTGTCCCACAAACAGCTCTGAAACCAACTCTACGCTGCTCAGATAAAATCTGATTCTTATGCAAGCCTTCCTGAAAAATATATAAGATTACGAGCTATGTCAAAAAACCAAAGTGAGTGTCATGTTTAGACTTCAGTCTGTTTTAGTTACGTCTCGTGCTTTACTGCAGCCTTTAGGACTGACTCTGGCAGGAGCTACGCTGCATCATCTCTGCAACAGGAAATAGGTGTTTAGCTGATAAAGATTTCTTATCACTGGTTAAACTCCTGATGTAATTACACTTTTTTCCCGTTCATTCAGAGATAAAACAGCTTCTAACTGCTGAATTCCCCAGAAAAGGATTTACCAAGTTTCTTGAAGGACAAAGGAGAAATCTGTTTCCCAGAACGTCTCTGTGACTTCATCTGCAGCTCACAGGAGTGTTGGATTTGTTTGGCAGTGTGCGTGGAGGTGTGTGCCCACAAAGGGAAGAGGAAAAATGAAGAGTGCAGAGAAAAAGCTGAGGAAGAAAAGCAGAGCAGGGAGCTGCCAGACCCTCGCTGTGCCCAAGTCCTCACAGGCAGGCAGCCAGCGTCCAGCATGGGGGGTCTTAGTGTCCCGATCTATGGAGGATGTGACCCATGCTGCTCCCTCCTCTGTGTGTGTGTGTAGTTCAAGGACAATCAGGCCACTGTGGAGATGTCAAGTGGGTGAGGTGATTATGATGTGGAGCGAGACATGAAAAGGCTGCAATAACAGCCCATCAACCTGATTACTCTTTCCAGTCTGGGTTTTTATGACCTTTAGAGTTTCTCTGTTTAACTGTGTCTGCTGGAGAACTGGAGGAGGGGAGGTCCAGCAGAAGACCTCGACTATGTGGAAGCAGGTTAGTGTGTCAAATATAAAGCAACTCCTGTGACTTCTGATGAAATTCAGTGCAACACTTAAGTGAAGACACACACAGTGAATTAAAGAAAGAAAAAGATGTGAATAAATGGTTGGAGAAAATGTGGTCTGGAACCCAAACTTCCATTCAGTTTAGGTTCCAGACCAGCGTCACAGCTTTGATTTAATTTAATTCAATTTTATTTATACATCACAACAACAGTCGCCTACAGGTGCTTTATATTGTAAGGTAGACCCTACAATAATACATACAGAGAAGAAACCAACAATCATATGACCCCTATGAGCAGCACTTTGGCGGCAGTGGGAAGGAAAAACTCCCGTTTAACAGGAAGAAACCTGCAGCAGAACCAGGCTCAGGGAGGGGCGGGGCCATCTGCTGCGACCGGTTGAGGTGAGAGAAGAGCTCCATATGCAACAAACTGTCTTGTGGTCAGGTCTCCATCACTGTTTGTTGTTTGCTACTTCCTGTTTCATTTTGCTAGTCTCTTGTATCATGTGTGTAGTTTTGAGCTCCCTTGTCTTGTTAGATTCTGTTCACCTGTGTCGTGTTTTCCCCAGCTGTGTCCTCTCTCCTAAATTACCTCATGTATGTATTTAAACGGTTTTCTAAAGTGGTTTTTTTTTGTGTGTGTGTCATTGTATCGAGTGCAGGGGAACAGTCAGGCTAACTTGATGAACAAAAACTCACCTTTATTCAGTCAAAACCAAAGCAGTAGAAACAGAAAATCCAGTGATCCAGGTGGAGAAGATAGACTCAGGCTGACAAGCAGGAAAAACTGTTTGATGCAGGGAAGCCAAGATAACTGAAACAAGGAAGTGAGTGCACACAAAGTAAATAACTAGACCTAAAATAGACCAAAGGACATAAACAAGAAACCAATCTGAGGTCCACTTTATCTTCACCACCACTTAACAAACATGCATATTTTAGATTGTGGGAGGAAGCCAGCATTTCGTCTGTCACCTGCTCGCTTTGTCCCATTTAGCTGAACCTCTTGAACTTTATGTTTATTTAGTATTTTGAAAACGGTTCTGCTTTTTGCTAATTTTGCCTGCTTTGTCTGAAATGAGCTGAAAGTGACCTTTTTATTCATCATGAAACCGAAAGAGTTTAAAAAGTTTCCTTCCCTTTGCTATTGGTCAGACAGGCTGGCCTAGTATTTCAGAAATTCTTGGATTTTCTCACACAAACATCTCTGGGGTTTACAAAGAAAACATCCGGTGGTGTGGAGGAGATGCCTTGAGAAAGGTCAAACTGCTTCGACCTGAAAGAAAGGCAACAGTAACTGGGCAGGCAGCAAACATCTCTGAATGCATTACGTGTTGAACCTTGAAGCACATGTGCTACAGTAGTAGAAGACCTCTCTGCCATTCAGGCTGCTGCTAGTGGTGTAATGGTGTGGGGGATATGTTTTGAGTTCACTGTACTGGGACTGCCACCACAGTCACTAGATATCAGTCCAGTAGAGCACCGCTGGGATGTGGTGGAATGGGACAAATCCCAATGAATGTTTTCAGCACCTTGTCGAATCCATGCCACAAAGAACTGAGGCAGTGTGCACCTAATAAAATTGCCAGTAAGTGTTTCTGGCGTCATTAAACATCCATACTGCCCATAGCTACAAGAATTCGTGTCATTTGGCTCTATGGAAGTCTCATCAGTATGCACTATTTTCCATAACTAAATAAAATGTACACGAGAAGATCGCGAAACAGAAATTCTCCATTAAATCCAGCCTGTCCATTAATTACATTGAGCATGGTTGGGTCAACAGAGCAGTGGAGAGCATTGATCTTCAGCAAAGAACAAAGGCAGCACATTTATTTTTCTCCTGTGTCATGTTCAGCTCAAAAGTCAAGCTTTTTAACTCTTATAACCAAAATATTGCACTGTGTGGTTTTTACTCGTGTAAATACCACAAAACTCCCAAACTGTTCTCCTTTAATGGCCAAGATGTCATCACAATATTATGATTATGTGTAAAGATATGGGGTGAATGCATGGACTACTGAATGTTAATCACATGATTAGAAAGGGAAATTTGAAGCACTTTATTGTCGAGTTGCAACATTGTTAACAGTCATTTAGAAAAAGCTACACAAAGTGTGTGTAAAAAATAAAAAAAAGTTTCACATCAAGAAAACAAGAAGTACTAAAATACACATGATTAAACTTAAGAATCACTATTCTCACTGTTGCCCACAGAATTATTACATTTATGTATTATCAGAAAATTTGGAGATAAAATAACTTTTCAGTTTCTGAGTTCTAGAAAACACGTCTATGATGGCAAGACACACGTCCAAAATCTAAACGTACTCAAAAAGTGAAATCTAATACAAACTAATTGGTTTATTTTTTCCAAATAAAGAAACTTGATGCGAATTATGGGGTTTATACTGTTAGCCTCATGCTGATGAGAAGTTTTGTGTAAAGCCAGCTGTAGCAGTGAGTCCTGCATTAATGAAACGTGAGCTGAACTGAAAACAAATATTAAAACACCTGGAAAGCCTGACACACCCACTGAAGGTTATTACAAAAAGTACCTTTACAGGTCGACTCTTTCCCATTTCAGATTAAATTAACAGTCTCATGATTTTCTAATAAATTAATCATGTTCAATGAACATTAACACCTTTAATTTTAATGGTTTTGCATAATTTATATTACCTGGTAGTAATTATTTCTCCAATGTAGCATAGCTAAGGAGATGCCATGGGGCTAATTGGTTAGAGGAAAAAAAGTCAGACTCTATAAAAAGCTGATGTTATAAAAGTTTTTTATGTCCAAATGTAACACCAGTTGTTTTTTTCTTTATTAAAGCAGCTCCATGTTGAAAATGAAATTAAAGAATATATATATTGTTATAAACGAGCTGCCTGATTCTTCCCATGAGACTAAGAACATGATTTCCAGTGTTTTCAGATTGTGAATTCGCACCATCATAAATCCAAAATAATTTCTCATCAGCCTTCAAAGAACTTGACAAAGAAGGAGCAGACCGAGTGCCAGCCCTCGCTGCAGTAAGCCTGCACCGGCTCCATGTCACTCTGCATTCCCTCCTCATCCTCGGCCTCAGTCCTTTCCTCCCTCCTCTTCTTCTTCTCCTCTGCCTCCTCTTCCTTCTTCTTCCTTTTGTCCATCCTTCCTCCTCCTACACTCTTACCAGCTGGTTTCTTCTTCCCTCCTTCCTTCCCTCCCTTCTTGTCGTCTTCCCCGTTGCGCTGAGCGAGCTTCATGTGGGCCTCTCCGGGCGCCTTCTTGCAGGTTTTGGCCTTCAGGACTTTTTCCCCTTCGCAGGCATTCTGCCTTTTCTTCAGCTTTCCCACCAGCTGCTTCCAGTACTGGCTGGACTTCACCCCATAGCCCTGGCAGAGGTCTGGTTTACCAGCGTAACGACACCAATACCTGCAGGAGGAGCACAAAGGCCAAAGTCAAGAGAGCTCCACAAGCTTGGCATGGTTGGACACCATGTGCACAGACCGTTATACCCAGTGTGTCCGAATGGTTTGAATGGTATGAGTCTCATAAAGCACTCGTCTTCTCTCTCCGAGCTCTTCAGTGGTTTAAATGACATTTCTGTACTGCTTGAAGTCAGCATTATAAGTAATATTTGAATGAATAATTCAAACATTATTTACTAAGATTTATGGCAGGCAGCATGCTTCAAACTGTGCCACATTATGATGGTGGTGTGTGCACATGATGAGGCTCAGCGTCTCGCAGAGGCTTTAATCTGCAGGGTGGAGCATTTATATGGATACACCGTAATAACATGGGAATGGTTGGTGATATTAAAGTCCTGTTTGTGGCACATTAGTATATGTGAGGGGGCAAACTCCTCTTTATGGGTGGTGACCATGGTGGCCATTTAGAAGTCGGCCATCTTGGATACAACTTTTGTTTTTTTTCAATAGGAAGAGGGCCATGTGACACATCAAACTTATTGGTAATGTCACAAGAAAAACAATGGTGTGCTTGGTTTCAACGTAACTTTATTCTTTCATGAGTTATTTACAAGTTTCTGACCACTCATAAAATGTGTTCAATGTGCTGCCCATTGTGTTGGGCAGCACACTGGGCATGTTATTACGGTGTATACATATAAATGGCCCACCCTGTATATAACTGCACTTTTTGTATGTAATGCTGAATGCACTTCTGAATAGATCCTCTAATGGACTTTAATTGTCTTTGTACCTGTCAAGTTTAATCTAATCAAATTTATCATTAAAGCTGAAAAAGGAGGAGAAGAATCTGAGTACAGCCCATAAAGAAATCTGCAGGAAGCACAAAAGCATCCGTCTTTTCTCAGCAGTGCGCACACAGCGAGCTCTGAAACATCAGAATCGGTTATGGAGTAGTGATTTGTCTTTACGATACACTGGACTCAGGCAAACCTGGACTGTGTTACAATTATATCTGAATTTTACAACACAAGTTACTGACTGTAACTAATACCTGCAGCCTCACAAGCGAGCGAAAAGAGCACTGAGGGCATTTGCACATGTCAACTGATTTCTTTTAATGTAACCACATTTAAAAATAATGGTTGTGACTGAAGTTCTATGTTAAAAGAATAAAACAACAATAAAATAAATATGAGTTTTCAAATGGATTTTAAAAATATCAATAACACTAACTTCATTTAGTCGGGATCTGTTGGTAAAAATCATGTTTTGTGTTCTTCATTCTACACATCAGGCAATATGGGACACTTCGTTGTAATAAGGCACCCTGAGCCTAATTCATACAGAGAACAACAGCCTCAGAGACCGCACACGTCCCTGATTGTCAACACAACACATGTGAGTACATATGGATTCGTCGTTGATCTGATCTGTCCTGCTCTTTCCAGATAGAAACGCACTCGTCTGTTCGTGCACTACTCGCTGTCAGCTCATTTTTCACACTAATTTCCGCTGCTATCAGTAGACTTTGTTGGTCATTACTGAAATTAATTGTCTGCATTTTGGGATTTAAATTAACTGGAAGTTAGTGAATCACCTGCAGAGCTTTCCATTCCCACTTTAAAAGTGAGTGCAAAAACTTCTTTCCTTTTTCTACAGTCGTGTGTTCACATTGATACTCTGTACAAAGCCTTACCAGGAAAATAAGGTCTCACCTCATTTCCATAACAAAAGTGAAGCTTAAGAAATCAAGTCTATATCTATTAACATGAACTAACGAGGACTTTGTCTCTTTAAGTGGAAATAAACACTGAGTCGTCTGAAACAAGAGCAAAGCACCAGTATGAATGTTTAGTCAGAGGATTTATAATTCACCTTTGCAGGTCTCCTTGTGCTTCAATGCTGCAGTTCACCAGCAGGCTCACCAGACCTTCACCCGATGTCTGCCAAACACAGCGATGCCCCTCCTTGGTGGTCAGCTCTCCGGAGCCTGGCACGGAGCGATTTCTGGGTCTCTTGGCCGGTTGAGGTGATGTAGGAGGCTGACGGGGTTTGTCAGGCTTCTCCTGCCCTGGTTGGCGTTTGGCTTCAGTGAGGATGGGGACGAATAGGAGGAGGACGAGGACACAACATGGCAGGGCACTCATTGTGGCTGTTCAGGGAAGGGAAGAAAGGTTATGAAAGCTGTTAAGTATTTAGAAGCACTTTTAAGCTGGAATTAAATTCATGTTGGAGAAAACGGCAAAAATGGTAGCACCAGTTAATTTTAAGACAATCAAACTAAAGGTTACAGGAAAGAGATGATTACTAGACTTTGTGCCAGCTGGACAGCCATCATGTCATTGCAGCTTTATGTAATATTCTTGAGTGTAAGCTATGTGCTAGGTGACATAATCACAACCCTTATCAGCCAACTGGAGGAGGAAGAGGAGCACAGCTGATGGCTGAAGTCACAGCACAGTCATAGTTTGTGTAAATGTTAGAACCTCCTGTCTTTCTGGACACCAACTTTACATCCCTGAGCAGGAATTTTCATCTGTCCAGTCTGACATTTACTCAGTCGTGTCCCCGTGAACATGAAATAAAAGTGTGTCCTTATTTAAAATGGGAAAGAAATTATATTTGGGGATTGGAGGGATGGCCGACCATGGGACTGGTGGCATTCTTGCTAAACAATCTAGGTATTAAAAGCTTGTGAGTTTGACAGGAGAAAGATCAGGCTTTGGGCTGAAAGGCAACAGTTGCCACTTCTTCTAAAGCTCTGGTTTCTTGGTTCCACTGAGCTTTGTGTGTCCAAAACACATGTTTCTGACACCAAATAAAACTCCTGCTGCTATAACTTACTGATGAGACTTCCACAGAGCCATAAAAATCTGTGCTGTTGTGAAAAAAAGTTTGTATCCTTTAAAACAAACAAATAGATTTCCTTCATATTTTCCTGTGAGATGAGAATATTCAGTCATATTTTTAGACCTGAACAGGAAGTCGTTTGGTTTTCTTCATTTTTCATTGCTCAACAATGAGCCATCATCAGGAGAGTCCACAGTGTGTTGGAGAATCGCCATGATGTACCTCGATGACACGGAGTCGAGTATTTTTCAGTGAAGCTGAAGTAAATTTTGCAAATACAGACGTGTATTTGTCTGAATTTGTTTCCATTTGTCTGTGTAAAGACTTCACAATCTCTCTGACTGAAGCTTTGTTTGATGTGTGCTGTGAATACGTCTCAGCACAGCTGTAATCTGTAATAGTAAGCAGCACTATTCTTCATATTTCATAACCGTGTGCACAAAGGACAAGATGTCTGTAGTCAGTCTATGGTCTGAATCTAACCTGTTACATTTAGGTAAATAGTGTGTTGGACAGAGTCGAGAGTGTATTTGCCAGCATTTATGATCTGATGATAATTTAGCTTTTCGGAAAGTTTCACGCTAGCCTTTCCTTTAACTGTTAATCTTTGAAGTAAGGAAATAAAATTAAAACCAACAGTAAGTGCTTTTATTTGCTGCTTTAAGCTTGTCTACATGTGTAAACATTGAATGAGACTCGGGGGCTGTAAGCAGAGCCACTAAAGAAATAAAAGCTTCTTCTATCTTTACTTTCTGGTAACTTCTTGCATCAACCCATAAAATACATCTATCAAAGGACAAAAACAGATTTGTTTACAACTTTAAAATGAATTTTTGAATAGAAAACACAATAAAAGTTTAATGACTGGTGCAACAGAACTGGGTCAGTGCACACTTCATCAGCACAGGAAGTTAGCATCGCAGCATATACAAAACTACGGATTCTACTCCAGAACATGTAAAACAGTTTAAGAGAGTTTCTCATCAGAACCCAAAGCACCAAGAAGTGCCAAAGAGCATCCGGACACATGAGTGTTAAGTGTTAACAAATGGACAATGGGCACTCAGCGGGGGGGGTGAGTCTGTCGTTGGCTTATTGAAAATCAGCCAAGCGTCAGAAACACTCCACCAAGAGGAGTCCAGCCCGGACGTGGTGCTGTCAGCGAGCACTGGGGAGGCTTTCAGGACCCACCAGTACTTCCACATTTACTTATCCTCCAGAAAAAATCCTTTATTCAAACTGAATGGACTGTTTGTTATTTTTGACGCATCTTTTCTTGCATTTTATTGTGAAAATTAAGCTTCAAAGTTTTTAAATAGACTCTGTTTTCAGTTTAGCTGCTACAAGCTTGATTAATCATGTTTCACAATTACTCTTATGTAAACACAATCTAGATTATTAGAGGAATTACTCGCGTACATCAGGTCAGTGCAATAAAACAGGCTGTAGCACTGTGTGGTAATGATGCTTTTATATGACCAGAATGAGAGCCATTAATAATGTTCATGTGTTGGAAATGGAAAATTAAATCAGCAGAGCATCAGGCTCCCGGGCCTCACGGCCGCTGTGATTTCCAGTGAGCCGATGCGTGAATTACAAGTGATGTGTGTGAGCGTGCACTCTCACACATGCTCAGTCACATCGCTCGCCAGATACAGTCAAAACACAAAGGTCGCCAAATTCTACCAGCAAGGTACAAATTAGTGTGTGATTACTGACGGCGAGGTCCACGTACAAAAAAGAACTCAAGAAACACATCAAGAAAATCTGACGCAGAGCCAGATTTTACCAGATGGACGTGAGTTTGACTCCATTTCAGTGCACAAACAAATAAAATTAGTAAACACTGTAGTTCAAGAAAGGATCCTAACCCGTCTCCCAGCTTCTAAAGTTCAGCATCACTTCTACTTTCTGCTGTTTGATTATTCAAAGACAAGCTGCCGCCAAAAATCCTCCCTTAAAGCCTCAGAAATAGAAAAACAATCATTCTTGATGATCCAAAATCCCACAGTCCACGTTCCTGTGGATCAACACCAAAGAGTCTAAAGTGACATTTCTGAATTGAACAAAGAGTTTCAGGATGCACAGCATTAGAACGGAGCAACGATTGTATGGTATTGTTTGGATTTGAAAAACCTGGAGGAAAATAATAAAAGCATTTTTTCATAATCAAGACTTTGTGTACGGCTACACTTCATGCAGTTGTATGTTGACATGGCGCTCCCATATTTGTCTCCCTCACTTCCCTTTTTTTAACATCTTCAGGAACAAAAATTACACCAAACATCTGTTTTCACAGTAAGCGTCACGTTTCTGGAGATAAAAACAAAGTAAAATAATCCCCCCCCCCCAACCACCCCTCCCCTCCCTTTGCACCCTCATCAATAAGTCATGACAAAAAACAAAAAAAGACCTTTCTTTGTTGTGTCTAATATTTTCTCAGACAGTTTGAGGAAGCAGTGGAGATGAAGAGAAGGTTAGCTGTTGATGAGTGGAGGCCCGGTGCTCTTACCATGTGACGCTCTTCGGCTCCGAGTCGCTCTGAGACTGAGGGGGCCACAAACACTCGGATAAAAGAGGGGAGAAGAGGAGGATAAAGGAGGAGGAGGAGGGAGGGAGGGAGGTGGGGTGGTTTTGGGGTGGGGAGAGACTGCTATACCAAGAAGTCTAAAAAACAAGGACACCTCCCACATTCTCCCCCCAAAATACATGTGTGAAAGCAGCACAATGGACACACTTGCCAAGGTCCCTCGCTCTGTGCCACGCTGACGACATTTTGAGGGTTTGGATGCATCGCTGTCATTCAGCTCGGGGAGAAAACGCCGCTTTGTTCCTAACTGGAGAGTTTTCTGTTGTAAGGTGCTTTACAAATTCATCCACTGCACAGTCCTCTCACATTTAACTCTAGGACTAGCTGTTATTGTTTAATGAATCTGTTAATTATCACGTATTAACATTTCTTACTGAAACTGTGTGAATGTTTGTGGGATTACTTAAAAAACGAGCTCTGTCCTGACTTACTTTGGCCTTTCGTAGCCTGCAGAGAGTCGTCGATGTTTTGGGTGTGATGGAAATGATTGTGTGGCACAGCTGACTGTGTCACAGAAACATCAAGTTTGGGGTTTGTTTGAATAGAGCGTAACAGCTGAGACTGTGATAATCACTGATAAGAGACGTACATCTTTTATATACAGCTCATGTAATTACACTTCTTCCCAGTTTTCCAGCATCTCTTTGGTGTTTTTAAACCTTAACCCCAACAAACTGACTCCGTGTGCTGCCCACACACAGGGACACAGTCACTTCAGTTCAATTCAGTTTTATTTACAGAGCACCAAATCACAACAGTCGCCTCAAAGCGCTTTATATTGTAATATAGACCCTACAATAATACATACAGAGAAAAACCCAACAATCATGTGACCCCCTATGAGCAAGCGCTTTGGCGACAGTGGAAAGGAAAAACTCCCTTTTAACAGGAAGAATCCTCCGGCAGAACCAGGCTCAGGGAGGGGCGGGGCCATCTGCTGTGATTGGTTGGAGTGAGAGAAGAGCTCACCCCAGAGTCAGACAGTGGGAAGGAAAAACTCCCTTTTAACAGGAAGAAATCAGGGGAAAACACGACGGATCTTTTACAATTCAACCCTGATCAGTGCTTTAGCTTTCTTTAGTCTCTAACCTGTAACAGAAACATGTTTTGGTGCTGCTGGGATTTTCTTTCAGGACGTTACAGAGCAAACAGTGTGTGAACGGTCTGCGAGCAGTTATAAATGCCTCGAGTTCAGTCAGAGCCCTTATGGGGTGCTGGACCACAGTTTGGGACCCACTCGCCAAAGCAGGGCAAGACAAATTTATTAGTACAGAAGTTTTTTGTCACAAGGAAAGTGCTTCACATAATAAAGACATAATGGCATGAATAAAAGATTTAAAGTGCACACAGGGTACCAAGAAAATAATCCAATATAAAAAGCTGTTTTAGAGCTGTTAGCTTCAGTCATCAACATTGCTTTACCAGGTGACGACTGAACGGTTCATTACTTATTAGAGTGTAAAAAGAATCAAGGAAAGAAAACATAATAAAGCTGCTCCTCATCTGCGCTACTCGCAACGCCACGATTAAAACTTTCAGGATATTCTGTGTTTATTTTTCCCGCCGAGCCCTCTGAATGATGACATGTTGCTTATTGCAATAAAAGCTTGTATAAGCAAAATAATACATAACAGTTCATCCTTACTTACTCATTTCTTATTCATACTGAATCTTGAAAGAGAAAGTATTACAGCATCACTACACCCTTATTCCAAGCTAAAACATCTGCCTGGAATAAAACTTCGTATGTGGAAACAAATATTTTGTTCCTTCTGAAGCTGGTTGTGACTTTAACCGATGCACATCCAGAAATCCGTGCAACACAGACCAGCAGTGATTTTAAAAGAGGAGAGTAAACAAAGAATGCAGCGGTGACTGGTTTGAAGCTAAACTGCATGCATCTGCAGAATGATCTATAATGCATGCAAACTCAGAGTCATTTATTTCGTTTTCTGCCGGCCTGAGTCTGTCTCTCCTCCCCTCTGTCACTGTATTCATAACGCGAATTCAGCCCTCGGCGAGATGAATGAGGAGAATCTTCTCTCCTCTCCAGGACAAAGGCTCGTGCAGGAATCTGGGTCACAGCTTAACCCCCTGCTGGCACTCTTGTCATCACTGCCCAGCTCCTTCTCATTCAGCACAGGGGTTGGTGGAGCTCTGAGTGCGCCTCTCTCTTCACCCCTGCGAGCGCTGCCAAAAATCCTCTTGGCCAAAGAAGGACACTCTGAAAAACAAGTCGACCGTGCCATGACTACGCCGTTCCGCCCGGTCCGGGCCAATCAAGAACAAATTTGTCACCTTGTTTTCGGTTATAAGTGCTCCTCGAGCCGAGCGGCGTCGCTCTGATCTGCATTGTTTACTCGAGTTTTAACAGAAGCAGCTCAGTGTGTCAGCGTTTGTGTGCAGTGAGGATGAATAATTTATAGAGGGATGATCCATCTTCCTGCGTTATTTTTAGGGCTTTGTTTGTCAGCCAGAGACTTTTTAATATATATTTTCAATAAAATAAGGCCAAATAGAAACCGTAGTCTGCACTCTGTAAAACTACTACTGTGTTCAAATATTTGATTAAAAGGAAATGAGATTTGTTTCATTTTCTTAGCAAACCTTCAGACAGAAACATTCTGGCATATTTTGACTTTGTCAGGTTGTTCTGGTCAGTGTGTTAATTGCTAACATTTACATTCACAGTGCTCTCTCTCCTTTTAGCTTTGATTTGTCTTATATCTTGTTCTTCAGCTTAGCCACCCATTATCCACTCATCTCAAAATAAGTTCTGAATCTAACCTCACTAACTAAGTTGCCCAGTCTGTGGTCAAATACATGAGTCCAAGCAAAAACACCCTCAGCTGACAGCGTGATCACACCAAAGGCAAAGGAAAGTCTAAGCAAGGCATAAAAACTGACGGCAGACAACACAAGAGGCAAATCCACATTTAAACAAGTTAAACTAACTTTGCAGAAAAACTCACTTCCCTTTGCACTGTGAAAACTCGTCAGCTGGGAGACGAGCTTCTTGATGTCATTGGAAGGCAGCTGAAGATGCATTGCTCAACTTTACTCATGGATAGAGAAAGAGAGAACAAAGGAAGGGCCTGGAGGAAGGTTAGTGATATTTTAAGACTTCACAGTAAGTTGTGAAAATATATTAATATAACTTCAGCAGACCCAGGAGCTTAATCTCTTCCTGGTCTTCTTGTTGGCTGTTGGGAGTGAATGATTGTCAGTTTCCAGTGCAGAAGCAAGCAGCCACATGTCACATGGCCTTTTGCTGCAAGTCTTCCACTTTCCTGTCTGTCTTCACTGCTCTGCTATCCAATAAAGGCAAAATGCCCTCAAATAATCTTTAAAGCATAACAAGCAAAAAAGCATAATTCTAAACTGCAGACTGTGCAGACACGCTGTCACTGTGGAGCATCATAAGTCTGACATGTGATTCAGCAGACACACAGTCTCGGTGTTGGGAGGTTAGCGAGTTGGCAGTGGTATAAGTTATACGTTCATTTTCACGAACTGTTTCATGCAGATGGAAATGAGCTCATAGCTAAATGTGGTACAATGCCATTGTGTATTTTATGCATTGAGCCTTCTTCAGTTTGACACAGTTTGACCTCCTGCACCACAGCCGATATTTAAACATGTGTTAGCAATGAAGTAACATATTTATTTATTAGGATTTGATCTTTATAAAGACTTCATTCATTCAGCATTAACATGTTTCTAGCACTTCTACTTCCTGGAGGAAGTATCTGTGTCTTCTGCATATACAGTTCAGCTGTCTTCACCAGCCAGTGTCTGACTGTGTCTCCTGTGTGTGTTCAGCAGGCCTCGTGCAGCCCAGAGGACAACGACCAGAACAGAAACTTCAAACACTTAAAATAAAGGATTGTTAGAGCTGCTTTAAATATGCATCACAGGGGAGGGCGAGGGACACAGGAGGTCAGAGAGAAAGTCAGACCTTGGTAAAGTACAGCGACGGGCACCGGTCTGTTCTGTTGTGTCCTGCACATGATAAAGTGCCAGGAGCTGAGAGCCCCTCTGTGTTATCCACATTTATTATGCATGTGCTGCTGGGACTCTGCTGCCTCCTACTGGTCGTTTCTGGAAACTAACAAAGAATTGAGAGCTGGTCATTGGTTACTATAAAACATGTCAGAACATAGTAACACAGCAGTCATTCATGTTCTGCATGAAATCACTCCGATACACATTTTTATGCTGTAATAAAAGTTTTTCAAGTACTTACATGGAACCTCTGCTGGAACAGTAGGAATATTCCTAAAGCTTCCTATGAAAAGCATGCTTTTATTCCTGCTGGCAGTAAGCACATTTCTGACTCACTATGCTGCACAAGCCTCGATTAAAACACCTGTTGCCTATTTTAACCTCTTCTCTCTGACCAGTTTTCAGTCTCCAGTTAAGTAAGTGTGTGTGTGTGTGTGTGTGTGTGTGTGTGTGTGTGTGTGTGTGTGTGTGTG
>NW_005187534.1:1234407-1242877 GCF_000239375.1 Pundamilia nyererei | reverse complement strand
TAAGCAGAGAGGTCTCGCTGCGCTGTCCTTAGACAGTAAACGTGACGAAACTATTGAGGAAAAAACGCCGCGTATATATTGTTTATCATGACTCTGGTTTTACTGGCCTATCAACACAGTTTATAAACTGGTATATATCAGCTTGTTGCTTTGTCTTTAAGTGGTCGTGTGATTGACTTACCACGACTGCTTTATTCTTCCTCAGTCAAACAGCAGCACTCGTGCGATTGTTTTGCTCCCTTAGCTCACTAGTTCTTGTTAGTAATGGAAACGGCGTTGTAACGTTAGAAATAGTAATTAGATTACTCGTTACTGAAAAAAGTAACGCTGTTATTCCCATCACTGTGCGTGAGTTTGTGCAACCCTGATGATCTGGAGGGAAACTGATCTTTTTTTCCATTAACCTGAGCAGTCTAATCAGACTGGTTTTCATTCACCAGGCAGTAATGTTACACTGCAGCGCACATACTGAGACAAATTCATTCTGCTGCTGTCACCTCGGGGTGTGACTACATCAGAGCCCACAGGTTTTCAGCTGCAGGAGACGGCAGCGATCCGGAGGGAGAGCGTGAAATAGAAATCATTCCTTCTTGGTTCATTTTCAGCACTACAGACATTTCTTTTCTTCTTTTTTTAAGTCTCTGAATGAGTGTCTTGATACATGCTCAGTCATCCTGGTAAGTAAATCTCCAAAAGTTGATTCTGTTCATCTGGACGTAGCGTTCAGTTCAATTCAATTCAATTCAATTTTATTTATATAGCGCCAAATCACAACATAAGTCGCCTCAAGGCGCTTCATCTGTCTTGATACATGCCTGTTCAATATCTACAGCAGGGGTGTCGAACTCGAGGCCTCGAGGGACGGTGTCCTGCAGGTTTTTTATTAATCACCCCGGGTCAACACACCTGAATCACATGATTAGCTCCAGGCCTCTGGAGAGCTTCAGGACATGTTGAGGAGGTGGTTTAGTCATTTAAATCAGCTGTGTTGGATCAAGGACACGTCTGAAACCTGCAGGACACTGGCCCTCGAGGCCTGGAGTTGCCCACCCCTGATTTACAGCTTACTTTTTACAGGGACGATTTATAAAATGCTGTCAGCTGAGTATAAAAACTTCAGAGTGTACAAGTCAGCGCTCGCAATTCTGTCACTAACTTCCACAGCTTCACAAGCTCTCAAGCGCGCACTGCTAGCTGTCAAGCTGCTGGCTCTTTGTTGAGTGCAGAGGAGCCGAGGACAGGAGGCGTTTGTGCACAGCAATGACCTGCACAGAGCATCAGCCATGAGTAACAAAGACCAGCGTGCGTGGTGCTTGTTGCAGTTCTGTGTCTGAGTCTAAAATTGTGTACTTCAAAGTATTAGAAAGCTAAGGGCTGTTTTTCAACGTCTCATGCAGCCAGTGGGCTAGAGTCAGCTAGGAGCACCATGCTTTCACTGTTTTATGTGTATTAGTGAATACTGCAGGGGAATATGTTTGAAATGTGCAAGTTGTTAAGTGGAACCTTTCTAAAGCCACTGAATGAACCGCTGCATTGTGTGGACGCATTAATATTTTTATACCTGATTCTAGTTTGCTGCTAAATCTCTTTCACACTGTTGGAATTGCAGCTACTCGAAAGCAAACACACACCAAGAAATCATTACAATGAGTTTCACTTTGATCTGCCAACATGCAGGGCGGTTTAAAGCTCTAATGTGGAGCCGTCACCGTAGAAAGCAACAGCAGCACTGAGAGCTCACTCAGCCGGAAAACAATTCACTGCAATTAAAATGTTTACTGCTCTTCATGGCAGCAGGTGGACCTATCAGGGACCTCCGTCTGTGACCCAGCATCTTTGTGTTATTTTATATTTTCTTTGCTTATTATACGTTGAAATAATGTTAAGTTCTTCTTCTTACTAGTTTGTCTTAGTTGAGTTTCAGTCTAGTTAATGTTTCTTCTGTCTCCTGAGTATTTTCCTGTCCTCTGTGCAGACACGTTGTCGAGCTTGTGTTGTCTTGTCCACATTCTGTTATGTTTCCTGTTTTACTTTGAAGGATCTGGTGTTCCATGTTCAGTGTGTTTAGTTTTATGTTTTATGTCCCCTGCTGTTCAGGTTCGTTTCTCCAGGTGTTCTCACTTCCCTCATTACCCTCCTGTGTATTTAAGTCCTCTGTCTTCAAGTCACAGGATTATTTTCAAGCTTCATTTCAGGTTCATGTTTCTCATCATAGTTTTTTCATGCACCTGTTCCGATTCCTGTTTGATCCCCTGTCATAGTTCTCATGCTAGTGTTAGCTTATCCCAGTTTAGGTTTTAGTTTAGTTTGTTTTTTGCCAACAGCCTAAATAAACTGATGGCTTTTTGTTACACTTTGTTTCCTTTCCCCCTCGTCTGCGCTTGGGTCCACACCATACGGCGTCTGAGGAGGCTGTAGAGTAAAAAAAATCTCTGTGCCATTTAACCCATCAGTGTACACACAGAGCTCTGCACCATCACAAGCAGGTTTCATGGAGCTCGTTGTTCTTTATTCTTCTTTTCAAATCTAAAATCAAACATGAGTGTTGCATTCATCTCTGTTCAGGTGTCGCTGGATGTCATTCAGGGTTTTGCAGGAACTATTTGTTGCCCACAGATGGCTGTGAATCAGGTTCCTTAATTAATAAATCCCTGCAGCCTCACAACGCAAGTGTGTTGCACACACATAACGTTAAAGTTTATTAAAACATGGATTAATCAGACTCTGGTGAATGATGGTTTCTGTAGATTTTAGTTTTTTTGGTTCTTCTAACGCCCCCTGGAGATATTTCCCCTCAGTTGCCTTTCGTTGATCTGGATTCTTGTCCTGTTTCTGGATAAAAGCTTGTGTATGTAACCTGCAGGTTAGCAGGTGGCTCACTTCCAGATCAACTTTGGTTTTTGTAATTTAATTTGCATTCGTCTTGGTAGATTGAAATTAACCGGCTGTGTTTGTGATCTTAAATGAGCTCATTGTTAGAAGATCAGCTGGAGAACCTTCCACTCCAATCAGCACAGGTTTCTGATTGCAGTCTAATGTAATTTGCAATCCTTTAGTAAATGTGGCTCTATGAGGCCTAGAAGATGGGAACAGTGAGCTAATTCCTGCTAAAAAGGTGTTCAGATTGAATTAAAAAAGGTCATTCTGATGTGAACAGCAGAATTTAATGAAGTAATGAGATGAAAGGTTTTGTAAGTAGCCAAATGAAGGTTGAAGGTGAACCCTCGCAGTCGAACAGAGCTGGCACATAGATGGTAGAAACATCAACCAGGATATCCTGGACATTCAGATAAAAGAGGCGATGATGGGGAGAACAAGGGCTGCACATTAACTCAGCTGAAAAGACAGAATTCAAGTCATGTTTATTGGACAAGTACAGAAACACTGAAACTGTGAATGCAGCAGGAAGAGTCGATTCACCCACACAGTGGACAGATTTTCTTCACATAAATCGGTCACTATTTCAATTCCTGAAAGAAAGTTTAGTTTTCTAATGAAGACATTAACATAACAGCCAAGTGTGGAGGACACAGACACTACATTTGCATGCAGAGCACCAACCTCAACATTTATTATCTGGACAGTCTGAATGCAGGCTGCATTTTAACACCACAGGGCCTGTATTCATAAAGTTTCGCAGTGCACGGCCCAATAAATTATGGCATTTTCTAAGAAATTCCTCCATAAAATTAAAACTAAATCCTGGTTAAGATAAAAGTCTTTCACCAAGTGTCCTTAGCCCTTTGGCTCTAAGGTGACAAAGACTTTGGGATATATTTCCCATTATCTGTATCTGTGTCAGGCCTTGTTGTCACTTCGTGTTTCCTTGTGTGTCTTTTATTGTCTTACTTCCTGTTTTATTTTTCCACCCAGTCGGTGTGTGCTCCCATCTCTTCCTCTGGCCTCTCCCAGAGTTCTGGTTCAGTGCAATAAAGTTTAGGAAAGTTTGCTCTTGCTTCCTTGATCCAAACTCTCATTTTGGGTCTTCTGTTGGTGCAGGAATACAGTTCGTAGTCTCTCATTAGCGAGTGCGCTCACATCAGCATCATTATTTCACCCATAACGGTTGGAATAAAAGTGATACAACAAAAAGAAATTTGGCAACTGTAAAAACACAAACTGTGCAGCAGTGATGACTTGAATCTGTCGAACCTTTCATCAGGAGACAGTTCACACTAACAAATTAGTACTTTCACAGCCTCATACTGTGACGCACGTTATGACAAAGGGGCATTCATGGACACAGAGGCCTTCCCCGGTGCTGTTCAGAATGAAAGCTGAGCTATTTTTCCCCTTTGGCATAGAAACTATCAAAATTACCAGCAGGGCGGCCCGTGCACAAAGTATTCGCAGGTTGTATAACAGAAAAAAATCTATTTTTTTAGGGTTTCCATCCATCCATCCATTCGCTTCCGCTTATCCTTTTCGGGGTCGCGGGGGGCGCTGGAGCCCATCCCAGCCGTCATAGGGCGAGAGGCGGGGTACACCCCGGACAGGCCGCCAGTCCGCCGCAGGGCCAACACACAGGGACAGACAACCATTCACACTCACATTCACACCTAGTGGCAATTTGGATTATCCAATTAACCTATCCCCACAAGTTGCATGTCTTTGGACTTTATTTATTTATTTGCGCTGATGCAAATGTATAATGACATGTGAGCTTCTGCAGCAGCTGATGCTGTCTAAATGATGTCAAGTCTGTGTGTTATTGTCAGTTTAAAAGCACACAGCTTGTTCTATTATCTAATGTGTACAATGAAAAGTGAGCAATCACGCCGTGAGCCACAGACAGCCTTCAAAATAAAGGTTGACACCTGTGTTTGGCGCTGATTTAAAAAAAATCTTTCTATATTTTTCCTGCAACTGATAATGAATAAATCACTGGAGTGTCGAGTCCTGTGACTCGTGTATGCATGTGACGATACTTCTTCTTCTAATGACTCATTTGATAAAGACTCAGTTGGGTAAGAAAACTGTTCTGTGTTTCTTTAACACACACTTCACTGATAAAGAGAGAGAGTACTTGTAATTGACAGTAAGTAAATTCCATAATTAGCAGTTTCATTGTCCGTGTGCTCCTGATCCAAGAGGATGTGGTCACACCTTTGGGATCAAATACGTCTCCTCACTGAGGTGAAGCTAAAGTCCCTGACAATCTCCTAGACCTGTAAGCTGGAGCTCTTTTAAAACCTTTAATTACACCATGCAGGGATGTCAGACTCCAGTCCTGGAGGGCCAGTGTGCTGAAACTTTTCCATGTGTCCCTGCTGCAACACACCTGAATAAAATTAGCAGGCCGACCCCTTGCTAATGACCTACTAATCTTATCCAGGTGTGTTGCAGCATGGAAACGTTGAAAGGTTTCAAACACCGGCGCTGGAGAACGGGAGTTTGTCACCTGTGCCATAGACCAGCGGTCGCCAACCCCTGGGCCTCGGACCGGTATCGGGCCGCGAGAGTTGAGGCTCAGGTGTGAAATGTATGGTTTTCAGGGTTTTTATCGGTTTTATCGTTAACTCTGTTTTCCTGGGTCTTTTCACGTGTGTTATGAATAAATCTTCTTTTTTTCGGTACCTGTACTAGTTTGATTTTGTTGTATTTATCCGCGACACCTTAAAGGCCGGTCCTTGAAAATATTGTTGGGCATAAACCGGTCCGTGGCGCAAAAAAGGTTGGGGACCGCTGCCATAGAGTGTAAGATGGAGCTTCCAGTGCCACGCTGCATTCCTCGTGATGACCAACAGGGGGTGGCAACTCTGACTTCCTGTTGCATAGACGATATTAGGGAGATGGCTCTAAAAGCACTCACTCTGTGACTTCAATAAACATTTTCCTGCAAACTTTATGGGCTTCATCTGCAGTTAGTTTTGTTTAATAACAAATTATATTAATTTTGTGGTTTATTGTAACATCAGAGTAATACCGGAGGCTCACAGTTCCTGCTGTCTCTCAGTGATTTCTTCTATCCAAAAACCTGAGCAGCACAGCAACAAGTAGCTGACAAATGTATAAAAGATTATAAGTAAAAAAGGAGAGAAGAGTACATCAGACATTAAAATTCTTCAGTAATTCATTAAATATATGAAACAGACTACATGGGAAGAGCTCCTTTAGGGAGTGAAGGTGGTCAGTGTGCATTAGTTGCTTTACGTTGCATCAACTTTTGCGTTACGCGCTGTAAATGAGCGGCTCCATTAAACATTGGTGCATGCTGCATCATAGAGGAGTACGACCACTTCGACCAGTCTCACAGCAAAATGTGAAACTGTCGCAAAAAGCAATTAGTTCTTGTTCACAGACGCACATTGTTCCTGTTTGTCATCACAGTCAGAACGAGTGTGAAACGGACGTGTTTCAACAAGAATTATTTGTTGTCTTTGAAACTTTGAAAGAACGGCAGTCTTTGTATTTTAAACCAAAGCAGGATGTTTTTCTAAAAGCACTTTTATTAGGACGGCTTTCAGTTCTGTGAGCTGCTTGAATTGCGTGTTTCTGCTGTAAGTGATGCAATGATTCACAGCACTCACTACCCTTCCTGCTCTTCCTGGGCAGAGATGAGTGTGACGCAAACCTGTGGGGAGCAATGTTCCCTCTAAGCTGCGCGCGTGCGTAATTGCGCACTGCAGGCACGGTCTCTGCGCACAGAAAAGCTGCATTGCGCACAAAAGAAAAATCTAACCTGAATTGAAATTAAAATGAATACTTTAACATTTCTGTTCTGCAGTGTTAGTCAGTGAGTGACTGGCTGCTCCCGTATGGGATCAGAATGATGCCACCTTATCCCATAGTCCAGCCAATGATGGGATTCACATTCGTATATACGCAGCTAATCAACGTGGTTGACAGGCTATGACAGCGTCCTTATGTGCCCACACCGGTGTTTTAGCAAAGCGGCTGGTGTGGAGTGAAGCCACGTTAATGACAACGTGTACAACCATTGGAGATGTGAGCAGGACAGACGGAACAATTGACGGAAACAGTGTGGACTTTATACCAGTTTTTAAATTGTGTTGATCGGCCACGTAAAACCAGAGTTATGATAAAATATCTGCAGTGTTTGTTTTCTTCCTGAATACTGTCGTTGTTTATATTTACTGCGGGAAGAAACGGTAAAAACGGCGTTTTATAAGGAAAACGCTCGAAAGCCTGTGAGCAAAGACAGCCCCCCTCCAGCCTTTCCTATTGGTGGAAAAATGTACCATGTGGACCAATCAAAACATGATATGGCAACATGGCATTTAGATGTTTAGGGAGGGGGAAGTTTTAGGAGTGACGGCGTGTTTGAGATGTGAGAGATTTGCGACGTTTAACACAAATCTTGTGTAGTTAGTGTGTAGTTAGTGTGTAAGTTAGTGTGTAGTCAGTGTGTAGTCAGTAGTGTTGTTGTGTGTCAGAACAATGAGGCGACTGCTGAGTGTTACAGGTGTTACAGCAGTGACACATCTGCTGCTGTCAGGCCTGCAGGTATCAGGCTGTTGTTCATCTCATAGTGGACACAAATTATTTTTTGGAGCGGCACAAATAATTTGTGTGGCATCAGATTTGATGCAGAGCAGCTGATTGTTCTGTAAATAGTTTGAAATGTTTGTTTAAAAAATGCTTTGGCTGCATTTTTAGGTAAACAGCTGCAAAAAACTTTGATACTTTTTTGAAGAAGTAACTATATAATTAATTTCCCAGCATTGGTCATTATTTACTGTATTTTGCAGACAGAGTTACAGACTCTCTCCCAGACTCAGACTCATCATACAAGTCAGAGCTTTATTGGAGTTCAGGTTATTTTTCCTTCCAATAGTGTTAACATGCTGCAGGTCATGAACAAGATTTTTTTTCTAAATTTTCATTGTAAGTGGGCTAAAGCAGTTAATTAAATGTAGTCTAACATAAATGCTGTAATTTGATTATTTTAGTAAACCATGTAACTTGGATGGATTCGACGCTGGCGTGACCACAGTGCACACGTCTGCTGTTGCTCACAGGGAGTTTGTGTGCTCGCTCAGACACATGAAAGATTAGAGGGAACATTGGTGGGGAGCGGAGATTTGTGTCCAGAAACAAGAATGAAAGCATTTCATGTTGAATATTTCACAAACTGCTGTGAGACCGTTGGACAGACACTGTGCTCTAATACTGCAGTCATATATCCACTTTGTTATTGTCCTGTTCAAGTGCTCACCATTTACCAAATCAGCCAGTCACCTGCCAGCAACAGTGCAATTAAGCATCAGGATGGAGAGGGAAGCTGATTTAACTGATAGTGCTTGATGATGTCAGACGTGCTGGTCCAGTTTACTCACACAACCATCTGAAATATCGTTGAGTGTTATTTGTGACAATGTTTTGTGCATAAAAAAAGTATTGTTAATGGAGCCGTTCACACCAACTGCGTACTTTCACAGGATGAATTACATTCTTGTTTTGTTCTTTTGTTTTTTCAGACCTAGCTTAATTTTCTTATGGGGGGGGG